>NC_090443.1:967376277-967700777 GCF_031143425.1 Pleurodeles waltl | reverse complement strand
TATCATCAACTCCCACAACCAACATGGATTTGTTGGCTATTCCTTCCATGCCAACTTACCACTCTGCATACTTGGCCAGATCAAACCACTTAATGAGACGGAGAAGCTGCCTTGAGCTTTGTGTAAAAATGTAAAAACTTGGGCTCATCTTTATGAAGAAAGTGTTGTAGAAAGCACCATTTATGCCATTTTTCCAACTTTTCTTAGGGAGGGTCCTCCCCAGTCTCCCCTTGTATTGGTGAGGTTCGCTCACATGCAGCAGATGGGGACTGGTGTGATAAAATCTGCCAGAACTGCTTTGGGTTTCCAGTCTGGCCCAACCTACTGGACTCGTCATGTAGCAGCCCCTTCCTAGGGGCATTGACTACACCCACTCAACAAACATCCAACCCAGATGTCGCCAGGCAGATGACCCTGTCAATAAAAGGGCCTCGGTGTGCGAGTTCATGGTCACTTAAGTGTCCATACTGCTTGCGTATGTGTGGTCTGTTTCATTAGCATGTGGGTCTCGGGTCCACTACCTCACTCTATGCATGTCTGTTTTTCTGAACATGTTAAGCACATTGTAATCATGTATTTATCCCTGGAAAGCCAACTTCTCATAAAGAATACTGGTTGCCAGCAAATCTAGAATAAAAGTAACCTAGACTAAAACCTCTCGGCTTTCAAACCAAGCCAAAATTGTATAGTCTTCAGCAAAGAATGTGCTTCACTGTACCCCATTGTGTTTTACTAAACCATCTGCTGGCATACTATCAATAGATAATAATAACAATATCAACAAAACATATTTATAACCCACTTTCTATTATAAAATCATTATGATCAGCAGTAATAAAAACTAGAATATAAGTCCATAAAAATGCTTCAATACTATTGTTCATACATAAATAGATGGTTTCTCTTTCAGAAAAACCTTCTAGACAAATAGTAAAAAACTGTGGTTTGAATATAAGGGCTCAAATTCATAAGGGTAGAGTTAAATAACATCCGCTTCTATTAGGACTTGTTCTTTTTTTTTTCTTTACCATATTCACTTCTAGTAGAATGGCAACAAGTCAGAGATATGAGGGTACTAACGAAAGACAGTATTGACAATTTAACACATAGAAACAAAGGAAAAAGGTTGTTGACCCAGCGAGAAAATATGCAAATATTTGTTCTGTGGCCACGCCCCACCTAAGATCTGCCGCCAGCAAACCAAGGCCCATATTTATACTTTTTGACGCTAAACTGCGCTAACGCAGTTTAGCGTCAAAATATTTTGCGCCGTCTAACGCCATTCTGAAGCGCCATGCGGGCGCCGTATTTATGGAATGGCGTTAGACGGCGCAATCAGACCGGCGCTGCCTGGTGTGCGTGGAAAAAAACCACGTAGACCAGGCAGCGCCGGCGTTGGGAAAAAATGACGTTAGGGCGTCTTAAAATGGCGCAAGTCCGGTTGACGCTAAAAAATCGTCTTAACCCGACTTGCGCCATTTTTTTTCGACGCCCATCCCCCATCAACATGACTCCTATCATTGTAAATATAGGAGTCATGCCCCCTTGCCCAATGGCCATGCCCAGGGGACTTATGTCCCCTGGGCATGGTCATTGGGCATAGTGGCATGTAGGGGGGCACAAATCAGGCCCCCCTATGCCACAAAAATTTTTAAAAAAAATACTTACCTGAACTTACCTTAATGTCCATGGGATGGGTCCCTCCGTCCTTGGGTGTCCTCCTGGGGTGGGCAAGGGTGGCAGGGGGGGTCCCTGGGGGCAGGGGAGGGCACTCTGGGCTCATTTTGAGCCCACTTGTCCCTTAACGCCATGCCTGACCCAGGCGTTAAAAAGCGGCGCAAATGCGCCGTTTTTGGCCACGCCCACTCCCGGGCGTCATTTTTGCCCGGGAGTATAAATACCACGTAAAGGCCTGGGAGTCATTTTTTAAGACGGGAACGCCTCCCTTGCATATCATTAACGCAAGGAAGGGGTTCACGCTAAAAAATGACGCACATTCCGGGAACTTTGGCGCTAGACGCCTCTAACGCCATAGTATAAATATGGCGTTAGTTGGCGTTAGTTTAGCGTCGAATTTGCGTCGAAAAAAAACACGCAAATTCGGCGCAACCAGAGTATAAATACGGCCCCAAACGCTTAGGTGGCGCAGAATGCCTCACCATTTCTTTGTACGTCACTGGAATGAGAGGCGTGGTGTCCATGCTGGACAGGGTTAAAAAACGTAGAAGAGAGCAGATATTAGCTAACAAACAGCCATCGCGGAAAATAATAGAAGGACAACCCTCCAGTAGGAGGTAAGTAATACACTAATTATATACACTAGTAGACAGTAATAGGCATAGAAAAGGTAAGAAAACGGTGCAAATGTAGATAACCAGTAGTGACCCTAAGGGGAGCCCAAACCATCTACCAAATAAAATGGAATGTGAACACAGGACGCCCACCTAGGTATGTGGAATGTGTAGAGGGGAGCTGGGAGTACTAGAAAACCACAGAGGTAAGTAACACAGTACCCCCAAGAGACCAGGAAAGAAGGAGTAAATCACTGGATTGTCCCCAAACCACCCAAAAGGAAGGAAAAGAAGAAAAGAAGACACCCAGACAAGACTGCAAGAAACCAGCGGTGGTTTCCAGGAGAAGAAGACCTGTGGAGAGAGGAGACCAAGTCCAAAAGTCACAGTGGAGTCCAGGAGGAGTAGGAGCTACTACCCACCCAGCTGTACTTGCAGGAGTTGGTCAACTGTGAGGAAGGACAGGCCAGACTGATGGATGCAGAAGATGCCCCACGCTGTAGTGTAGATTGCAGACAGATGTCGGTGGAGGAATTCCATCAACAAGCTTTGGCGAAGGCAAATTTGTGGTTAGTGGGAAAGTGTTGCTGCCCTCGGAACAGCAAGGGCCAGGAGGACTCAACCCAGAAGGGTAAGTCAGAGGGGGCCCTCAGTGACAGAGAGAGCCCACAGGAGCAGAGGCAGCACCCACCTGACACAGAAGTCGCAGAAGGAGCCCACGCAGAAGGGGACTAGAGCTACATATCACCTGAAGATCCCTTGGAGGAGATGCAAAGAAGCAGTGGCAGCTGTAAGAGACTCAGTGAAAGGGAGTACTGTCCTGCGTGGGAAGGCAAGAACTTACCTCCACCAAAGTTGGATAGCTAGTAGAGAGGACCAAGAGGACTACTCCGGACCACCACCTGTGATGCAGGATCCATGCAGCTCAGGAGGAAAGGAGATCCACTCAGCCGGTTGTCAATGCAACAGGTGCCTGCGGATGCAGGGGAGTTGCTCCTTCACTCCAAGGGAGATTCCTTTTTTGTCCTAGTGCAGACTGAAAACACGCTGCCCTCAGTGGATGCATAGCCGGTGGACATGTTGCAGTTGCTGGCAAGAGCCCTGGAAACAATGTTGTAGAAGAGGTCTTCTTCTTGGAGGCAGGTTTTCGGGTGCTGGAGGTTGCAGTTGCAGTTCTGAAGGCCAGAAGCCGAAGTGGAGGTTGCGAGGAGTCCTACTGGAATCTTGCAAGCCGAAGCTGAGGACCCATGCAAGAGAGAGACCCTACATAGCCCTGAAAGGGGGATTGGTCACCTAGCTAGGTAAGCACCTATCAGGAGGGGGCTCTGACGTCAGCTGCCTGACCTGGCCACTCAGATGCTCCCGAGTTCCCTGACCACCTTGGAAACAAGATGGCAGAACCCAGGGACCCTCTGGAGCAGAACTGAGCATGGACAGGGAAGTGATCACTCCTCTTTCCATTGTCCAGTTTCGTGCCAGAGCAGGGACTGGGGGTCCCTGAACTGGTGGGCACGTGTTTATGCACGGACGGCACCAAATGTGCCCTTCAACGCATACTAGTGGCTTTGGGAAGGCTAGCCCTCCAAAGCCAGTAAAACCTATTTACAAAGGGAGAGGGTGTTACCTTCCTCTCCCAAAGGAAATCCTATGTTCTGCCTTCTTGGGTTTGATCAAATCAAGCAGCAGGAGAGCAGAAACCAGTCTGAGCGGTAGCAGCAGCTTGTACTGCCCGGAAAACCATGTAAGACTAGTGGTAGCAATTCGGGGGGTCCTCTTAGGAGCCTCCAGAGTGCATGGAATCATACTTCCAATACTTGCAACAGTATTGGTGTATGATTTTGACATGTTTGATACCAAACATGCCCAGGTTCGGAGTTACTATTATGTAGCTGGACATAGGTAGTGACCTATGTCGAGTACATGCGTAAAATGGCGTCCCCGCACTCCCAAAGTCCATGAAAATGGGCCTGGAGGTTGAGGGGGCATCTCTACCAATGCGGGGTGCCGTCACACACAGGTACCTGCATTCTACCCTCTGGGCTGAGAGGGCCTACCATAGGGGTGACTTATAGCGAACTGGTGCACTGACCTGTAGCGAAAACGGGTGCATACACCTGTTTCAAGCAGACTGCAATGGCAGGCCTGCAGAACCCTTTGCATGGGTTCCCTGTGGGTGGCAGAATAACTGCTGTAGCCCATAGTGATCCCCTGCTACCCTAATGCCCTATACCATATACTAGAGACTTACATGGGGGGACCAGTATGCCAACTTTGGGAGGAAAAATGTACAGTTACCAAGTTAGAAGGGAGAGAGCATAATCACTGGGGTCCTGGTTAGCAGGATCCCAATGAACACAGTCAAACACACTAATAACAGGCAGAATAATGTGGGTTACCATGCTAGAAAGAGGCTACTTTCCTACAGGTACTTTCACTGTCACTGGGAGGAGGCTGATAAAAAGAGATGCACAAATCAGCTTGAGCCTTTGTGGCCAGCTCGTGTCGATCTTCCTCTGCAGATCTCAACCTTGCATTTTTTATTAGCAGCTTGCTCTGTTGCCTTGGTGGAAGATTTAGGCTAATGATATCATCAACTCCCACAACCAACATGGATTTGTTGGCTATTCCTTCCATGCCAACTTACCATTCTGCATACTTGACCAGATCAAACCACTTAATGAGACGGAGAAGCTGCCTTGAGCTTTGTGTAAAAATGTAAAAACTTGGGCTCATCTTTATGAAGAAAGTGTTGTAGAAAGCATCATTTATGCCATTTTTCCAAGTTTTCTTAGGGAGGGTCCTCCCTAGTCTCCCCTTGTATTGGTGACGTTCGCTCACATGCAGCATATGGGGACTGGTGTGATAAAATCTGCCAGGACTGCTTTGGGTTTCCATTCGGGCCCAAACTACTGGACTCGTCATGTAGCAGCCCCTTCCTAGGGGCATTGACTACACCCACTCATCAAACTTCCAACCCAGATGTCACCAGCCAGATGACCCTGTCAATAAAAGGCCCTGGGTGTGCGAGTTCATGGTCACTTAAGTGGCCATACTGCTTGCGTAGGTGTGGTCGGTTTCACTAGCATGTGGGTGTCGGGTCCACTACCTCACTCTATGCATGTCTGTTTTGCTGAACATGTTAAGCACATTGTAATCATGTATTTATCCCTGGAAAGCCAACTTCTCATTAAGAATACTGGTTGCCAGCAAATCTAGAATAAAAGTAACCTAGACTAAAACCTCTGGGCTTTCAAACCAAGCCAAAATTGTATAGTCTTCAGCAAAGAATGTGCTTCACTGTACCCCATTGTGTTTTACTAAACCATCTGCTGGCATAATATCAATAAATAACAATAAAACATATTTATAACCCACTTTCTATTATAAAATCATTATGATCAGAAGTAATAAAATATAGAATATAGAACTTAAAAATGCTTTAATAGTTTTGTTCATACATAAATAGGTGACTTCTCTTTCAGAAAAACCTTCTCGACAAATATTAAAGAACTGTGATTTAAATATAAGGGCTCAAATTCATAAGGGTAGAGTTAAGTAACACCCACTTCTATTAGGACTTGTTCGTTTTTTGTTTGTTTTGTTTACCATATTCACTTCTAGTAGAATGGCAAGAAGTCAGAGATCTGAGGGTACTAACGAAAGACAGTATTGACAATTTAACACATAGAAACAAAGGAAAAAGGTTGTTGGCCCTGCGAGAAAATATGCAAATATTTGTTCTGTGGCCACGCCCCACCTAAGATCTGCCGCCAGCAAACCAAACGCTTAACTAGCGCAGAATGCCTCACCATTTTTTTGTACATCACTGGAATGAGAGCGTGGTGTCCATGCTGGACAGGGTTAAAAAACGTAGAACAGAGCAGATATTAGCTAACAAACGGCCATCGCGGAAAATAATAGAAGGGCAACCCTCCAGGAGGAGGTAAGTAATACACTAATTATATACACTAGTAAACAGTAATAGGCATAGAAAAGGTAAGAAAACGGTGCAAAAGTAGATAACCAGTAGTGACCCTAAGGGGAGCCCAAACCATGTACCAAATAAAATGGAATGTGAACACAGGACGCCCACCTAGGTATGTGGAATGTGTAGAGGGGAGCTGGGAGTACTAGAAAACCACAGAGGTAAGTAACACTGGGGCATATTTATACTCTGTTTGTGCCGGAATTGCGTCGTATTTTTTTACGCAATTCCGACGCAAAACTAACTCCATATTTATACTTTGGCGTTAGACGCGTCTAGCGCCAAAGTCCATGGAGTTTGCGTAATTTTTTAGCGTGGACACCTACTTTGCGTTAATGAAATGCAAGGTAGGCGTTCCCGTCTAAAAAAGTGACTCCGAGGCATGTGCGCAGTATTTACACTCCCGGGCAAAATTCACGCCCGGGAGTGGGCGGGTCAAAAAAAATGACGTCCAGCCGCTTTTGCGCCGTTTTTTAGCGCCTGGACAAGGCAGGCGTTAAGGGACCTGTGGTCTCGGAAGGAGCCCAGAGGTGCCCTCCCTTGCCCCCAGGGACACCCCCTGCCACCCTTGCCCACCCCAGGAGGACACCCAAGGATGGAGGAACCCATCCCAGGGAACTTAAGGTAAGTTCAGGTAAGTATTTTTATTTTTATTTTTTTGTGGCATAGGGGGGCCTGATTTGTGCCCCCCTACATGCCACTATGCCCAATGACCATGCCCAGGAGACAGAAGTCCCCTGGGCATGGCCATTGGGCAAGGGGGCATGACTCCTGTCTTTGCTAAGACAGGAGTCATTTCAATGGGGGTTGGGAGTCGAAAAAAATGGCGCAAATCGGGTTGAGGCGATATTTTTGCCTCAGCCTGACTTGCCCCATTTTTTGGCGCCCAAGCTCCATATTCCCCTACGCCGGCGCTGCCTGGTGTACGTCATTTTTTTTTACGCACACCAGGCAGTGCCGGCGGCTAACTCCGGCTAACGTCATTGAATAAATACGGCGCCCGCATGGTGCTTCAGAATGGCGTTAGCCGGCGCTAATTTTTTTGACGTAAAACTGCGTTAGCGCAGTTTTGCGTCAAAAAGTATAAATATGGCCCACAGTACCCCCAAGAGACTAGGAAAGAAGGAGTAAATCACTGCATTTTCCCCAAACCACCCAAAAGGAAGGAAAAGAAGACACCCAGACAAGACTGCAAGAAACCAGCGGTGGTTTCCAGGAGAAGAAGACCTGTGGAGAGAGGGGACCAAGTCCAAAAGTCACAGTGGAGTCCAGGAGGAGTAGGAGCTACTACCCACCCAGCTGTACTTGCAGGAGTTGGTCAACTGTGAGGAAGGACAGGCCACACTGATGGATGCAGAAGATGCCCCACGCTGTAGTGTAGATTGCAGACAGATGTCGGTGGAGGAATTCCATCAACAAGCTTTGGCGAAGGCAAATTTGTGGTTAGTGGGAAAGTGGTGCTGCCATTGGAACAGCAAGGGCCAGGAGGACTCAACCCAGAAGGGGAAGTCAGAGGGGGCCCTCAGTGACAGAGAGAGCCCACAGGAGCAGAGGCAGCACCCACCAGAGTCACACAGGACGGGTACACAGAAGTCGCAGAAGGAGCCCACGCAGAACTACAGAAAGGGATCCCGCAGCGCGGCAGAACCACTCAGAGGGCGGTGCATCGCAGGAAGGAGTGCTGGGGACTAGAGCTACATATCACCTGAAGATCCCATGGAGGAGATGCGTCCCCGCACTCCCAAAGTCCAGGAAAATGGGCCTGGAGGTTGAGGGGGCATCTCTATTAATGCAGGGGTGCCGTCACACACAGGTGCCTGCACTCTACCCTCTGGGCTGAGAGGGCCTACCATAGGGGTGACTTATAGTGAACTGGTGCAGTGACCTGTAGCGAAAACGGGTGCATACACCTATTTCAAGCAGACTGCAATGGCAGGCCTGCAGAACCCTTTGCATGGGTTCCCTGTGGGTGGCAGAATAACTGCTGTAGCCCATAGTGATCCCCTGCTACCCCAATGCCCTATACCATATACTAGAGACTTACATGGGGGGACCAGTATGCCAACTTTGGGAGGAAAAATGTACAGTTACTAAGTTAGAAGGGAGAGAGCATAATCACTGGGGTCCTGGTTAGCAGGATCCCAATGAACACAGTCAAACACACTAATAACAGGCAGAATAATGGGGTTTACCATGCTAGAAAGAGGCTAATTTCCTACAGGTACTTTCACTGTCACTGGGAGGAGGCTGATAAAAAGAGATGCACAAATCAGAATGAGCCTTTGTGGCCAGCTCGTGTCGATCTTCCTCTGCAGATCTCAACCTTGCATTTTTTATTAGCAGCTTGCTCTGTTGCCTTGGTGGAAGATTTAGGCTAATGATATCATCAACTCCCACAACCAACATGGATTTGTTGGCTATTCCTTCCATGCCAACTTACCATTCTGCATACTTGACCAGATCAAACCACTTAATGAGACGGAGAAGCTGCCTTGAGCTTTGTGTAAAAATTTTAAAACTTGGGCTCATCTTTATGAAGAAAGTGTTGTAGAAAGCACCATTTATGCCATTTTTCCAACTTTTCTTAGGGAGGGTCCTCCCTAGTCTCCCGTAGTATTGGTGAGGTTCGCTCACATGCAGCAGATGGGGACTGGTGTGATAAAATCTGCCAGGACTGCTTTGGGTTTCCAGTCGGGCCCAACCTACTGGACTCGTCATGTAGCAGCCCCTTCCTAGGGGCATTGACTACACCCACTCAACAAACATCCAACCCAGATGTCACCAGCCAGATGACCCTGTCAATAAAAGGCCCTGGGTGTGCGAGTTCATGGTCACTTAAGTGCCCATAATGCTTGCGTATGTGTGGTCTGTTTCATTAGCATGTGGGTCTCGGGTCCACTACCTCACTCTATGCATGTCTGTTTTGCTGAACATGTTAAGCACATTGTAATCATGTATTTATCCCTGGAAAGCCAACTTCTCATAAAGAATACTGGTTGCCAGCAAATCTAGAATAAAAGTAACCTAGACTAAAACCTCTCGGCTTTCAAACCAAGCAAAAATTGTATAGTCTTCAGCAAAGAATGTGCTTCACTGTACCCCATTGTGTTTTACTAAACCATCTGCTGGCATAAAATCAATAGAGAATAATAACAATACCAACAAAACATATTTATAACCCACTTTCTATTATAAAATCGTTATGATCAGCAATAATAAAATCTAGAATATAGGTCCTTAAAAATGCTTTAATACTATTGTTGGTACATAAATAGGAGACTTCTCTTTCCAAAAAACCTTCTAAACAAATAATAAAGAACTGTGATTTGAATATAAGGCCTCAAATTCATAAGGGTAGAGTTAAGTAACACCCACTTCTATTAGGACTTGTTCTTTTTTTTTTTTTTTACCATATTCACTTCTAGTAAAATGGCAAGAAGTCCGAGATCTGAGGGTACTAACGAAAGACAGTATTGACAATTTAACATATAGAAACAAAGGAAATAGGTTGTGGGCCCTGCGAGAAAATATGCAAATATTTGTTCTGTGGCCACGCCCCACCTAAGATCTGCCGCCAGCAAACCAAACGCTTAACTGGTGCAGAATGCCTCACCATTTCTTTGTACGTCACTGGAATGAGAGCGTGGTGTCCATGCTGGACAGGGTTAAAAAACTTAGAACAGAGCAGATATTAGCTAACAAACGGCCATCGCAGAAAATAATGGAAGGGCAACCGTCCAGTAGGAGGTAAGTAATACACTAATTATATACACTAGTAAACAGTAATAGGCATAGAAAAGGTAAGAAAACGGTGCAAATGTAGATAACCAGTAGTGACCCTAAGGGGAGCCCAAACCATATACCAAATAAAACGGAATGTGAACACAGGACGCCCACATAGTTATGTGGAATGTGTAGAGGGGAGCTGGGAGTACTAGAAAACCACAGAGGTAAGTAACACAGTACCCCCAAGAGACTAGGAAAGAAGGAGTAAATCACTGGATTTTACCCAAACCACCCAAAAGGAAGGAAAAGAAGAAAAGAAGACACCCAGACAAGACTGCAAGAAACCAGCGGTGGTTTCCAGGAGAAGAAGACCTGTGGAGAGAGGGGACCAAGTCCAAAACTCACAGTGGAGGCCAGGAGGAGTAGGAGCTACTACCCACCCAGCTGTACTTGCAGGAGTTGGTCAACTGTGAGGAAGGACAGGCCAGACTGATGGATGAAGAAGATGCCCCACGCTGTAGTGCAGATTGCAGACAGATGTCGGTGGCGGAATTCCATCAACAAGCTTTGGCGAAGGCAAATTTGTGGTTAGTGGGAAAGTGGTGCTGCCCTCGGAACAGCAAGGGCCAGGAGGACTCAACCCAGAAGGGGAAGTCAGAGGGGGCCCTCAGTGACAGAGAGAGCCCACAGGAGCAGAGGCAGCACCCACCTGACACAGAAGTCGCAGAAGGAGCCCACGCAGAAGGGGACTAGAGCTACATATCACCTGAAGATCCCTTGGAGGAGATGCAAAGAAGCAGTGGCAGCTGTAAGAGACTCAGTGAAAGGGAGTACTGTCCTGCGTGGGAAGGCAAGAACTTACCTCCACCAAAGTTGGATAGCTAGTAGAGAGGACCAAGAGGACTACTCCGGACCACCACCTGTGATGCAGGATCCATGCAGCTCAGGAGGAAAGGAGATCCACGCAGCCGGTTGTCATTGCAACAGGTGCCTGCGGATGCAGGGGAGTTGCTCCTTCACTCCAAGGGAGATTCCTTTTTTGTCCTAGTGCAGACTGAAAACACGCTGCCCTCAGTGGATGCATAGCCGGTGGACATGTTGCAGTTGCTGGCAAGAGCCCTGGAAACAATGTTGTAGAAGAGGTCTTCTTCTTGGAGGCAGGTTGTCGGGTGCTGGAGGTTGCAGTTGCAGTTCTGAAGGCCAGAAGCCGAAGTGGAGGTTGCGAGGAGTCCTACTGGAATCTTGCAAGCCGAAGCTGAGGACCCATGCAAGAGAAAGACCCTATATAGCCCTGAAAGGGGGATTGGTCACCTAGCTAGGTAAGCACCTATCAGGAGGGGGCTCTGACGTCAGCTGCCTGACCTGGCCACACAGATGCTCCCGAGTTCCCTGACCACCTTGGAAACAAGATGGCAGAACCCAGGGACCCTCTGGAGCAGAACTGAGCATGGACAGGGAAGTGATCACTCCTCTTTCCATTGTCCAGTTTCGTGCCAGACCAGGGACTGGGGGTCCCTGAACTGGTGGGCACGTGTTTATGCCCGGACGGCACCAAATGTGCCCTTCAACGCATACAAGTGGCTTTGGTAAGGCTAGCCCTCCAAAGCCAGTAAAACCTATTTACAAAGGGAGAGGGTGTTACCTTCCTCTCCCAAAGGAAATCCTTTGTTCTGCCTTCTTGGGTTTGATCAAATCAAGCAGCAGGAGAGCAGATACCAGTCTGAGCGGTAGCAGCAGCTTGTACTGCCCGGAAAACCATGTAAGACTAGTGGTAGCATTTCGGGGGGTCCTCTTAGGAGCCTCCAGAGTGCATGGAATCATACTTCCAATACTTGCAACAGTATTGGTGTATGATTTTGACATGTTTGATACCAAACATGCCCAGGTTCGGAGTTACTATTATGTAGCTGGACATAGGCAGTGACCTATGTAGAGTACATGCGTAAAATGGCGTCCCCGCACTCCCAAAGTCCATGAAAATGGGCCTGGAGGTTGAGGGGGCATCTCTACTAATGCGGGGTGCCGTCACACACAGGTACCTGCATTCTACCCTCTGGGCTGAGAGGGCCTACCATAGGGGTGACTTATAGCGAACTGGTGCACTGACCTGTAGCGAAAACGGGTGCATACACCTGTTTCAAGCAGACTGCAATGGCAGGCCTGCAGAACCCTTTGCATGGGTTCCCTGTGGGTGGCAGAATAACTGCTGTAGCCCATAGTGATCCCCTGCTACCCCAATGCCCTATACCATATACTAGAGACTTACATGGGGGGACCAGTATGCCAACTTTGGGAGGAAAAATATACAGTTACCAAGTTAGAAGGGAGAGAGCATAATCACTGGGGTCCTGGTTAGCAGGATCCCAATGAACACAGTCAAACACACTAATAACAGGCAGAATAATGTGGGTTACCGTGCTAGAAAGAGTCTACTTTCCTACAGGTACTTTCACTGTCACTGGGAGGAGGCTGATAAAAAGAGATGCACAAATCAGCTTGAGCCTTTGTGGCCAGCTCGTGTCGCTCTTCCTCTGCAGATCTCAACCTTGCATTTTTTATTAGCAGCTTGCTCTGTTGCCTTGGTGGAAGATTTAGGCTAATGATATCATCAACTCCCACAACCAACATGGATTTGTTGGCTATTCCTTCCATGCCAACTTACCATTCTGCATACTTGACCAGATCAAACCACTTAATGAGACGGAGAAGCTGCCTTGAGCTTTGTGTAAAAATGTAAAAACTTGGGCTCATCTTTATGAAGAAAGTGTTGTAGAAAGCATCATTTATGCCATTTTTCCAAGTTTTCTTAGGGAGGGTCCTCCCTAGTCTCCCCTTGTATTGGTGAGGTTCCCTCACATGCAGCATATGGGGACTGGTGTGATAAAATCTGCCAGGACTGCTTTGGGTTTCCAGTCGGGCCCAAACTACTGGACTCGTCATGTAGCAGCCCCTTCCTAGGGGCATTGACTACACCCACTCATCAAACTTCCAACCCAGATGTCACCAGCCAGATGACCCTGTCAATAAAAGGCCCTGGGTGTGCGAGTTCATGGTCACTTAAGTGGCCATACTGCTTGCGTATGTGTGGTCGGTTTCATTAGCATGTGGGTCTCGGGTCCACTACCTCACTCTATGCATGTCTGTTTTGCTGAACATGTTAAGCACATTGTAATCATGTATTTATCCCTGGAAAGCCAACTTCTCATTAAGAATACTGGTTGCCAGCAAATCTAGAATAAAAGTAACCTAGACTAAAACCTCTGGGCTTTCAAGCCAAGCCAAAATTGTATAGTCTTCAGCAAAGAATGTGCTTCACTGTACCCCATTGTGTTTTACTAAACCATCTGCTGGCATAATATCAATAAATAACAATAAAACATATTTATAACCCACTTTCTATTATAAAATCATTATGATCAGCAGTAATAAAATATAGTACTTAAAAATGCTTTAATACTATTGTTCATACATAAATAGATAGCTTCTCTTACAGAAAAACCTTCTCAACAAATAGTAAAGAACTGTGATTTGAATATAAGGGCGCAAATTCCTAAGGGTAGAGTTAAGTAACACCCACTTCTATTAGGACTTGTTCGTTTTTTGTTTGTTTTGTTTACCATATTCACTTCTAGTAGAATGGCAAGAAGTCCGAGATCTGAGGGTACTAACGAAAGACAGTATTGACAATTTAACACATAGAAACAAAGGAAAAACGTTGTTGGCCCTGCGAGAAAATATGCAAATATTCGTTCTGTGGCCACGCCCCACCTAAGATCTGCCGCCAGCAAACCAAACGCTTAACTGGCGCAGAATGCCTCACCATTTTTTTGTACATCACTGGAATGAGAGCGTGGTGTCCATGCTGGACAGGGTTAAAAAACGTAGAACAGAGCAGATATTAGCTAACAAACGGCCATCGCGGAAAATAATAGAAGGGCAACCCTCCAGTAGGAGGTAAGTAATACACTAATTATATACACTTGTAAACAGTAATAGGCATAGAAAAGGTAAGAAAACGGTGCAAATGTCGATAACCAGTAGTGACCCTAAGGGGAGCCCGAACCATATACCAAATAAAATGGAATGTGAACACAGGACGCCCACCTAGGTATGTGGAATGTGCAGAGGGGAGCTGGGAGTACTAGAAAACCACAGAGGTAAGTAACACAGTACCCCCAAGAGACCAGGAAAGAAGGAGTAAATCACTGGATTTTCCCCAAACCACCCAAAAGGAAGGAAAAGATTAAAAGAAGACACCCAGACAAGACTGCAAGAAACCAGCGGTGGTTTCCAGGAGAAGAAGACCTGTGGAGAGAGGGGACCAAGTCCAAAAGTCACAGTAGAGTCCAGGAGGAGTAGGAGCTACTACCCACCCAGCTGTACTTGCAGGAGTTGGTCAACTGTGAGGAAGGACAGGCCACACTGATGGATGCAGAAGATGCCCCACGCTGTAGTGTAGATTGCAGACAGATGTCGGTGGAGGAATTCCATCAACAAGCTTTGGCGAAGGCAAATTTGTGGTTAGTGGGAAAGTGGTGCTGCCCTCGGAACAGCAAGGGCCAGGAGGACTCAACCCAGAAGGGGAAGTCAGAGGGGGCCCTCAGTGACAGAGAGAGCCCACAGGAGCAGAGGCAGCACCCACCGGAGTCCCACAGGACGGGGACACAGAAGTCGCAGAAGGAGCCCACGCAGAACTACAGAAAGGGATTCCGCGCCACAGGAGAACCACTCAGAGGGCTGTGCGTCGCAGGAAGGAGTGCTGGGGACTAGAGCTACATATCACCAGAAGATCCCTTGGAGGAGATGCAAAGAAGCAGTGGCAGCTGTAGGAGACTCAGTGAAAGGGAGTACTGTCCTGCTTGGGAAGGCAAGAACTTACCTTCACCAAAGTGGGATAGCTAGTAGAGAGGACCAAGAGGACTACTCCAGACCACCACCTGTGATGCAGGATCCATGCAGCTCAGGAGGAAAGGAGATCCACGCAGCCGGTTGTCATTGCAACAGGTGCCTGCGGATGCAGGGGAGTGACTCCTTCACTCCAAGGGAGATTCCTTTTGTATCCTAGTGCAGACTGAAAACACGCTGCCCTCAGTGGATGCATATCCGGTGGACATGTTGCAGTTGCTGGCAGGAGCCCTGGAAACAATGTTGTAGAAGAGGCCTTCTTCTTGGAGGCAGGTTGTCGGGTCCTGGAGGTTGCAGTTGCAGTTCTGAAGGCCAGAAGCCGAAGTGGAGGTTGCAGAGGAGTCCTACTGGAATCTTGCAAGCCGAAGCTGAGGACCCACGGAAGAGAGAGAACCTACATAGCCCTGAAAGGGGGATTGGTCACCTAGCCAGGTAAGCACCTATCAGGAGGGGGCTCTGACGTCAGCTGCCGGACCTGGCCACTCAGATGCTCCCGAGTTCCCTGACCACCTTGGAAACAAGATGGCAGAACCCAGGGACCCTCTGGAGCAGAACTGAGCATGGACAGGGGAGTGATCACTCCTCTTTCCATTGTCCAGTTTCGTGCCAGACCAGGGACTGGGGGTCCCTGAACTGGTGGGCACGTGTTTATGCACGGACGGCACCAAATGTGCCCTTCAATGCATACAAGTGGCATTGGGAGGCTACCCCTCCCAAGCCAGTAAAACCTATTTACAAAGGGAGAGGGTGTTACCTTCCTCTCCCAAAGGAAATCCTTTGTTCTGCCTTCTTGGGTTTGACCAAATCAAGCAGCAGGAGAGCAGAAACCAGTCTGAGCGGTAGCAGCTGCTTGTACTGCCCGGAAAACCATGTAAGACTAGTGGTAGCAATTCGGGGGGTCCTCTTAGGAGCCTCCAGAGTGCATGGAATCATACTTCCAATACTTGCAACAGTATTGGTGTATGATTTTGACATGTTTGATACCAAACATGCCCAGGTTCGGAGTTACTATTATGTAGCTGGACATAGGTAGTGACCTATGTCGAGTACATGCGTAAAATGGCGTCCCTGCACTCCCAAAGTCCTGGAAAATGGGCCTGGAGGTTGAGGGGGCATCTCTACTAATGCAGGGGTGGCGTCACACACAGGTACCTGCATTCTACCCTCTGGGCTGAGAGGGCCTACCATAGGGGTGACTTATAGCGAACTGGTGCACTGACCTGTAGCGACAACGGGTGCATACACCTGTTTCAAGCAGACTGCAATGGCAGCCCTGCAGAACCCTTTGCATGGGTTCCCTGTGGGTGGCAGAATAACTGCTGTAGCCCATAGTGATCCCCTGCTACCCCAATGCCCTATACCATATACTAGAGACTTACATGGGGGGACCAGTATGCCAACTTTGGGAGGAAAAATGTACAGTTACCAAGTTAGAAGGGAGAGAGCATAATCACTGGGGTCCTGGTTAGCAGGATCCCAATGAACACAGTCAAACACACTAATAACAGGCAGAATAATGTGGGTTACCATGCTAGAAAGAGGCTACTTTCCTACAGGTACTTTCACTGTCACTGGGAGGAGGCTGATAAAAAGAGATGCACAAATCAGCTTGAGCCTTTGTGGCCAGCTCGTGTCGATCTTCCTCTGCAGATCTCAACCTTGCATTTTTTATTAGCAGCTTGCTCTGTTGCCTTGGTGGAAGATTTAGGCTAATGATATCATCAACTCCCACAACCAACATGGATTTGTTGGCTATTCCTTCCATGCCAACTTACCATTCTGCATACTTGACCAGATCAAACCACTTAATGAGACGGAGAAGCTGCCTTGAGCTTTGTGTAAAAATGTAAAAACTTGGGCTCATCTTTATGAAGAAAGTGTTGTAGAAAGCATCATTTATGCCATTTTTCCAAGTTTTCTTAGGGAGGGTCCTCCCTAGTCTCCCCTTGTATTGGTGACGTTCGCTCACATGCAGCATATGGGGACTGGTGTGATAAAATCTGCCAGGACTGCTTTGGGTTTCCAGTCGGGCCCAAACTACTGGACTCGTCATGTAGCAGCCCCTTCCTAGGGGCATTGACTACACCCACTCATCAAACTTCCAACCCAGATGTCACCAGCCAGATGACCCTGTCAATAAAAGGCCCTGGGTGTGCGAGTTCATGGTCACTTAAGTGGCCATACTGCTTGCGTAGGTGTGGTCGGTTTCACTAGCATGTGGGTGTCGGGTCCACTACCTCACTCTATGCATGTCTGTTTTGCTGAACATGTTAAGCACATTGTAATCATGTATTTATCCCTGGAAAGCCAACTTCTCATTAAGAATACTGGTTGCCAGCAAATCTAGAATAAAAGTAACCTAGACTAAAACCTCTGGGCTTTCAAACCAAGCCAAAATTGTATAGTCTTCAGCAAAGAATGTGCTTCACTGTACCCCATTGTGTTTTACTAAACCATCTGCTGGCATAATATCAATAAATAACAATAAAACATATTTATAACCCACTTTCTATTATAAAATCATTATGATCAGCACTAATAAAATATAGAACTTAAAAATGCTTTAATAATTTTGTTCATACATAAATAGGTGGCTTGTCTTTCAGAAAAACCTTCTAGACAAATATTAAAGAACTGTGATTTGAATATAAGGGCTCAAATTCATAAGGGTAGAGTTAAGTAACACCCACTTCTATTAGGACTTGTTCGTTTTTTGTTTGTTTTGTTTACCATATTCACTTCTAGTAGAATGGCAAGAAGTCCGAGATCTGAGGGTACTAACGAAAGACAGTATTGACAATTTAACACATAGAAACAAAGGAAAAAGGTTGTTGGCCCTGCGAGAAAATATGCAAATATTTGTTCTGTGGCCACGCCCCACCTAAGATCTGCCGCCAGCAAACCAAACGCTTAACTGGCGCAGAATGCCTCACCATTTTTTTGTACATCACTGGAATGAGAGCGTGGTGTCCATGCTGGACAGGGTTAAAAAACGTAGAACAGAGCAGATATTAGCTAACAAACGGCCATCGTGGAAAATAATAGAAGGGCAACCCTCCAGGAGGAGGTAAGTAATACACTAATTATATACACTAGTAAACAGTAATAGGCATAGAAAAGGTAAGAAAACGGTGCAAAAGTAGATAACCAGTAGTGACCCTAAGGGGAGCCCAAACCATGTACCAAATAAAATGGAATGTGAACACAGGACGCCCACCTAGGTATGTGGAATGTGTAGAGGGGAGCTGGGAGTACTAGAAAACCACAGAGGTAAGTAACACTGGGGAATATTTATACTCTGTTTGTGCCGGAATTGCGTCGTATTTTTTTACGCAATTCCGACGCAAAACTAACTCCATATTTATACTTTGGCGTTAGACGCGTCTAGCGCCAAAGTCCATGGAGTTTGCGTAATTTTTTAGCGTGGACACCTACTTTGCGTTAATGATATGCAAGGTAGGCGTTCCCGTCTAAAAAAGTGACTCCGAGGCATGTGCGCCGTATTTACACTCCCGGGCAAAATTCACGCCCGGGAGTGGGCGGGTCAAAAAAAATGACGTCCAGCCGCTTTTGCGCCGTTTTTTAGCGCCTGGACAAGGCAGGCGTTAAGGGACCTGTGGTCTCGGAAGGAGCCCAGAGGTGCCCTCCCTTGCCCCCAGGGACACCCCCTGCCACCCTTGCCCACCCCAGGAGGACACCCAAGGATGGAGGAACCCATCCCAGGGAACTTAAGGTAAGTTCAGGTAAGTATTTTTATTTTTATTTTTTTGTGGCATAGGGGGGCCTGATTTGTGCCCCCCTACATGCCACTATGCCCAATGACCATGCCCAGGAGACAGAAGTCCCCTGGGCATGGCCATTGGGCAAGGGGGCATGACTCCTGTCTTTGCTAAGACAGGAGTCATTTCAATGGGGGTTGGGAGTCGAAAAAAATGGCGCAAATCGGGTTGAGGCGATATTTTTGCCTCAGCCTGACTTGCCCCATTTTTTGGCGCCCAAGCTCCATATTCCCCTACGCCGGCGCTGCCTGGTGTACGTCATTTTTTTTTACGCACACCAGGCAGTGCCGGCGGCTAACTCCGGCTAACGTCATTGAATAAATACGGCGCCCGCATGGTGCTTCAGAATGGCGTTAGCCGGCGCTAATTTTTTTGACGCAAAACTGCGTTAGCGCAGTTTTGCGTCAAAAAGTATAAATATGGCCCACAGTACCCCCAAGAGACTAGGAAAGAAGGAGTAAATCACTGCATTTTCCCCAAACCACCCAAAAGGAAGGAAAAGAAGACACCCAGACAAGACTGCAAGAAACCAGCGGTGGTTTCCAGGAGAAGAAGACCTGTGGAGAGAGGGGACCAAGTCCAAAAGTCACAGTGGAGTCCAGGAGGAGTAGGAGCTACTACCCACCCAGCTGTACTTGCAGGAGTTGGTCAACTGTGAGGAAGGACAGGCCAGACTGATGGATGCAGAAGATGCCCCACGCTGTAGTGTAGATTGCAGACAGATGTCGGTGGAGGAATTCCATCAACAAGCTTTGGCGAAGGCAAATTTGTGGTTAGTGGGAAAGTGGTGCTGCCATTGGAACAGCAAGGGCCAGGAGGACTCAACCCAGAAGGGGAAGTCAGAGGGGGCCCTCAGTGACAGAGAGAGCCCACAGGAGCAGAGGCAGCACCCACCAGAGTCACACAGGACGGGGACACAGAAGTCGCAGAAGGAGCCCACGCAGAACTACAGAAAGGGATCCCGCAGCGCGGGAGAACCACTCAGAGGGCTGTGCATCGCAGGAAGGAGTGCTGGGGACTAGAGCTACATATCACCTGAAGATCCCATGGAGGAGATGCGTCCCCGCACTCCCAAAGTCCAGGAAAATGGGCCTGGAGGTTGAGGGGGCATCTCTATTAATGCAGGGGTGCCGTCACACACAGGTGCCTGCACTCTACCCTCTGGGCTGAGAGGGCCTACCATAGGGGTGACTTATAGTGAACTGGTGCAGTGACCTGTAGCGAAAACGGGTGCATACACCTATTTCAAGCAGACTGCAATGGCAGGCCTGCAGAACCCTTTGCATGGGTTCCCTGTGGGTGGCAGAATAACTGCTGTAGCCCATAGTGATCCCCTGCTACCCCAATGCCCTATACCATATACTAGAGACTTACATGGGGGGACCAGTATGCCAACTTTGGGAGGAAAAATGTACAGTTACTAAGTTAGAAGGGAGAGAGCATAATCACTGGGGTCCTGGTTAGCAGGATCCCAATGAACACAGTCAAACACACTAATAACAGGCAGAATAAAGGGGTTTACCATGCTAGAAAGAGGCTAATTTCCTACAGGTACTTTCACTGTCACTGGGAGGAGGCTGATAAAAAGAGATGCACAAATCAGCATGAGCCTTTGTGGCCAGCTCGTGTCGATCTTCCTCTGCAGATCTCAACCTTGCATTTTTTATTAGCAGCTTGCTCTGTTGCCTTGGTGGAAGATTTAGGCTAATGATATCATCAACTCCCACAACCAACATGGATTTGTTGGCTATTCCTTCCATGCCAACTTACCATTCTGCATACTTGACCAGATCAAACCACTTAATGAGACGGAGAAGCTGCCTTGAGCTTTGTGTAAACATTTTAAAACTTGGGCTCATCTTTATGAAGAAAGTGTTGTAGAAAGCACCATTTATGCCATTTTTCCAACTTTTTTTAGGGAGGGTCCTCCCTAGTCTCCCGTAGTATTGGTGAGGTTCGCTCACATGCAGCAGATGGGGACTGGTGTGATAAAATCTGCCAGGACTGCTTTGGGTTTCCAGTCGGGCCCAACCTACTGGACTCGTCATGTAGCAGCCCCTTCCTAGGGGCATTGACTACACCCACTCAACAAACATCCAACCCAGATGTCACCAGCCAGATGACCCTGTCAATAAAAGGCCCTGGGTGTGCGAGTTCATGGTCACTTAAGTGCCCATAATGCTTGCGTATGTGTGGTCTGTTTCATTAGCATGTGGGTCTCGGGTCCACTACCTCACTCTATGGATGTCTGTTTTGCTGAACATGTTAAGCACATTGTAATCATGTATTTATCCCTGGAAAGCCAACTTCTCATAAAGAATACTGGTTGCCAGCAAATCTAGAATAAAAGTAACCTAGACTAAAACCTCTCGGCTTTCAAACCAAGCAAAAATTGTATAGTCTTCAGCAAAGAATGTGCTTCACTGTACCCCATTGTGTTTTACTAAACCATCTGCTGGCATAAAATCAATAGAGAATAATAACAATACCAACAAAACATATTTATAACCCACTTTCAATTATAAAATCATTATGATCAGCAGTAATAAAATCTAGAATAAAGATCCTTAAAAATGCTTTAATATTATTGTTGGTACATAAATAGGAGGCTTCTTTTTCCAAAAAACCTTCTAAACAAATAATAAAGAACTGTGATGTGAATATAAGGCCTCAAATTCATAAGGGTAGAGCTAAGTAACACCCACTTCTATTAGGACTTGTTCTTTTTTGTTTTTTTAACCATATTCACTTCTAGTAAAATGGCAAGAAGTCAGAGATCTGAGGGTACTAACGAAAGACAGTATTGACAATTTAACATATAGAAACAAAGGAAATAGGTTGTGGGCCCTGCGAGAAAATATGCAAATATTTGTTCTGTGGCCACGCCCCACCTAAGATCTGCCGCCAGAAAACCAAACGCTTAACTGGCGCAGAATGCCTCACCATTTCTTTGTACGTCACTGGAATGAGAGCGTGGTGTCCATGCTGGACAGGGCTAAAAAACTTAGAACAGAGCAGATATTAGCTAACAAACGGCCATCGCGGAAAATAATCGAAGGGCAACCCTCCAGTAGGAGGTAAGTAATACACTAATTATATACACTAGTAAACAGTAATAGGCATAGAAAAGGTAAGAAAACGGTGCAAATGTAGATAACCAGTAGTGACCCTAAGGGGAGCCCAAACCATATACCAAATAAAACGGAATGTGAACACAGGACGCCCACATAGTTATGTGGAATGTGTAGAGGGGAGCTGGGAGTACTAGAAAACCACAGAGGTAAGTAACACAGTACCCCCAAGAGACTAGGAAAGAAGGAGTAAATCACTGGATTTTACCCAAACCACCCAAAAGGAAGGAAAAGAAGAAAAGAAGACACCCAGACAAGACTGCAAGAAACCAGCGGTGGTTTCCAGGAGAAGAAGACCTGTGGAGAGAGGGGACCAAGTCCAAAACTCACAGTGGAGGCCAGGAGGAGTAGGAGCTACTACCCACCCAGCTGTACTTGCAGGAGTTGGTCAACTGTGAGGAAGGACAGGCCAGAGTGATGGATGAAGAAGATGCCCCACGCTGTAGTGCAGATTGCAGACAGATGTCGGTGGCGGAATTCCATCAACAAGCTTTGGCGAAGGCAAATTTGTGGTTAGTGGGAAAGTGGTGCTGCCCTCGGAACAGCAAGGGCCAGGAGGACTCAACCCAGAAGGGGAAGTCAGAGGGGGCCCTCAGTGACAGAGAGAGCCCACAGGAGCAGAGGCAGCACCCACCTGACACAGAAGTCGCAGAAGGAGCCCACGCAGAAGGGGACTAGAGCTACATATCACCTGAAGATCCCTTGGAGGAGATGCAAAGAAGCAGTGGCAGCTCTAAGAGACTCAGTGAAAGGGAGTACTGTCCTGCGTGGGAAGGCAAGAACTTACCTCCACCACAGTTGGATAGCTAGTAGAGAGGACCAAGAGGACTACTCCGGACCACGACCTGTGATGCAGGATCCATGCAGCTCAGGAGGAAAGGAGATCCACGCAGCCGGTTGTCATTGCAACAGGTGCCTGCGGATGCAGGGGAGTTGCTCCTTCACTCCAAGAGAGATTCCTTTTTTGTCCTAGTGCAGACTGAAAACACGCTGCCCTCAGTGGATGCATAGCCGGTGGACATGTTGCAGTTGCTGGCAAGAGCCCTGGAAACAATGTTGTAGAAGAGGTCTTCTTCTTGGAGGCAGGTTGTCGGGTGCTGGAGGTTGCAGTTGCAGTTCTGAAGGCCAGAAGCCGAAGTGGAGGTTGCGAGGAGTCCTACTGGAATCTTGCAAGCCGAAGCTGAGGACCCATGCAAGAGAAAGACCCTACATAGCCCTGAAAGGGGGATTGGTCACCTAGCTAGGTAAGCACCTATCAGGAGGGGGCTCTGACGTCAGCTGCCTGACCTGGCCACTCAGATGCTCCCGAGTTCCCTGACCACCTTGGAAACAAGATGGCAGAACCCAGGGACCCTCTGGAGCAGAACTGAGCATGGACAGGGAAGTGATCACTCCTCTTTCCATTGTCCAGTTTCGTGCCAGACCAGGGACTGGGGGTCCCTGAACTGGTGGGCACGTGTTTATGCCCGGACGGCACCAAATGTGCCCTTCAACGCATACAAGTGGCTTTGGTAAGGCTAGCCCTCCAAAGCCAGTAAAACCTATTTACAAAGGGAGAGGGTGTTACCTTCCTCTCCCAAAGGAAATCCTTTGTTCTGCCTTCTTGGGTTTGATCAAATCAAGCAGCAGGAGAGCAGATACCAGTCTGAGCGGTAGCAGCAGCTTGTACTGCCCGGAAAACCATGTAAGACTAGTGGTAGCATTTCGGGGGGTCCTCTTAGGAGCCTCCAGAGTGCATGGAATCATACTTCCAATACTTGCAACAGTATTGGTGTATGATTTTGACATGTTTGATACCAAACATGCCCAGGTTCGGAGTTACTATTATGTAGCTGGACATAGGTAGTGACCTATGTAGAGTACATGCGTAAAATGGCGTCCCCGCACTCCCAAAGTCCATGAAAATGGGCCTGGAGGTTGAGGGGGCATCTCTACTAATGCGGGGTGCCGTCACACACAGGTACCTGCATTCTACCCTCTGGGCTGAGAGGGCCTACCATAGGGGTGACTTATAGCGAACTGGTGCACTGACCTGTAGCGAAAACGGGTGCATACACCTGTTTCAAGCAGACTGCAATGGCAGGCCTGCAGAACCCTTTGCATGGGTTCCCTGTGGGTGGCAGAATAACTGCTGTAGCCCATAGTGATCCCCTGCTACCCCAATGCCCTATACCATATACTAGAGACTTACATGGGGGGACCAGTATGCCAACTTTGGGAGGAAAAATATACAGTTACCAAGTTAGAAGGGAGAGAGCATAATCACTGGGGTCCTGGTTAGCAGGATTCCAATGAACACAGTCAAACACACTAATGACAGGCAGAATAATGGGGGTTACCATGCTAGAAAGAGGCTACTTTCCTACAGGTACTTTCACTGTCACTGGGAGGAGGCTGATCAAAAGAGATGCACAAATCAGCATTAGCCTTTGTGGCCAGCTCGTCTCGATCTTCCTCTGCAGATCTCAACCTTGCATTTTTTATTAGAAGCTTGGTCTGTTACCTTGGTGGAAGATTTAGGCTAATGATATCATCAACTCCCACAACCAACATGGATTTGTTGGCTATTCCTTCAATGCCAACTTACCATTCTGCATACTTGACCAGATCAAACCACTTAATGAGACGGAGAAGCTGCCTTGAGCTTTGTGTAAAAATTTAAAAACTTGGGCTCATCTTTATGAAGAAAGTGTTGTAGAAAGCACCATTTATGCCATTTTTCCAAGTTTTCTTAGGGAGGGTCCTCCCTAGTCTCCCCTTGTATTGGTGAGGTTCGCTCACATGCAGCATATGGGGACTGGTGTGATAAAATCTGCCAGAACTGCTTTGGGTTTCCAGTCGGGCCCAACCTACTGGACTCGTCATGTAGCAGCCCCTTCCTAGGGGCATTGACTACACCCACTCAACAAACATCCAACCCAGATGTCACCAGCCAGATGACGCTGTCAATAAAAGGCCCTGGGTGTGCGAGTTCATGGTCACTTAAGTGTCCATACTGCTTGCGTATGTGTGGTCTGTTTCATTAGCATGTGGGTCTCGGGTCCACTACCTCACTCTATGCATGTCTGTTTTGCTGAACATGTTAAGCACATTGTAATCATGTATTTATCCCTGGAAAGCCAACTTCTCATAAAGAATACAGGTTGCCAGCAAATCTAGAATAAAAGTAACCTAGACTAAAACCTCTGGGCTTTCAAACCAAGCCAAAATTGTATAGTCTTCAGCAAAGAATGTGCTTCACTGTACCCCATTGTGTTTTACTAAACCATCTGCTGGCATAATATCAATAGTTAACAATAACAATACCAACAAAACATATTTATAACCCACTTTCTATTAAAAAATCGTTATGATCAGCAGTAATAAAATCTAGAATATAGGTCCTTAAAAATGCTTTAATACTATTGTTCATATATAAATAGGTGGCTTCTCTTTCAGAAAAACCTTCTAGACAAATAGTAAAGAACTGTGATTTGAATATAAGGGCTCAAATTCATAAGGGTAGAGTTAAGTAACACCCACTTCTATTAGGACTTGTTTTTTTTTGTTTTTTTTCCCCAATTTATTTACCATATTCACTTCTAGTAGAATGGCAAGAAGTCAGAGATCTGAGGGTACTAACGAAAGACAGTATTGACAATTTAACACATAGAAACAAAGGAAAAAGGTTGTTGGCCCTGCGAGAAAATATGCAAATATTTGTTCTGTGGCCACGCCACACCTAAGATCTGCCGCCAGCAAACCAAACGCTTAACTGTCGCAGAATGCCTCACCATTTCTTTGTACGTCACTGGAATGAGAGGCGTGGTATCCATGCTGGACAGGGTTAAAAAACGTAGAAGAGAGCAGATATTAGCTAACAAACGGCCATCGCGGAAAATAATAGAAGGGCAACCCTCCAGTAGGAGGTAAGTAATACACTAATTATATACACTAGTAAACAGTAATAGGCATAGAAAAGGTAAGAAAACGGTGCAAATGTAGATAACCAGTAGTGACCCTAAGGGGAGCCCAAACCATATACCAAATAAAATGGAATGTGAACACAGGACGCCCACCTAGGTATGTGGAATGTGTAGAGGGGAGCTGGGAGTACTATAAAACCACAGAGGTAAGTAACACAGTACCCCCAAGAGACTAGGAAAGAAGGAGTAAATCACTGGATTTTCCCCAAACCACCCAAAAGGAAGGAAAAGAAGAAAAGAAGTCACCCAGACAAGACTGCAAGAAACCAGCAGTGGTTTCCAGGAGAAGAAGACCTGTGGAGAGAGGGGACCAAGTCCAAAAGTCACAGTGGAGTCCAGGAGGAGTAGGAGCTACTACCCACCCAGCTGTACTTGCAGGAGTTGGTCAACTGTGAGGAAGGACAGGCCGGACTGATGGATGCAGAAGATGCCCCACGCTGTAGTGTAGATTGCAGACAGATGTCGGTGGAGGAATTCCATCAACAAGCTTTGGCGAAGGCAAATTTGTGGTTAGTGGGAAAGTGGTGCTGCCCTCGGAACAGCAAGGGCCAGGAGGACTCAACCCAGAAGGGGAAGTCAGAGGGGGCCCTCAGTGACAGAGGGAGCCCACAGGAGCAGAGGCAGCACCCACCGGAGTCCCACAGGACGGGGACACAGAAGTCGCAGAAGGAGCCCACGCAGAACTACAGAAAGGGATGCTGCGCCGCAGGAGAACCACTCAGAGGGCTGTGCGTCGCAGGAAGGAGTGCTGGGGACTAGAGCTACATATCACCTGAAGATCCCTTGGAGGAGATGCAAAGAAGCAGTGGCAGCTGTAAGAGACTCACTGAAAGGGAGTACTGTCCTGCGTGGGAAGGCAAGAACTTACCTCCACCAAAGTTGATAGCTAGTAGAGAGGACCAAGAGGAATACTCCGGACCACCACCTGTGATTCAGGATCCATGCAGCTCAGGAGGAAAGGAGATCCACGCAGCCGGTTGTCATTGCAACAGGTGCCTGCGGATGCAGGGGAGTGACTCCTTTACTCCAAGGGAGATTCCTTTATTGTTCCTGTGCAACTGAAAACACGCTACCCTCAGTGGATGCATAGCCGGTGGACATGTTGCAGTTGCTGGCAGGAGCCCTGGAAACAATGTTGTAGAAGAGGTCTTCTTCTTGGAGGCAGGTTGTCGGGTCCTGGAGGTTGCAGTTGCAGTTCTGAAGGCCAGAAGCCGAAGTGGAGGTTGCAGAGGAGTCCTACTGGAATCTTGCAAGCCGAAGCTGAGGACCCACGCAAGAGAGAGACCCTACATAGCCCTGAAAGGGGGATTGGTCACCTAGCCAGGTAAGCACCTATCAGGAGGGGGCTCTGACGTCAGCTGCCGGACCTGGCCACTCAGATGCTCCCGAGTTCCCTGACAACCTTGGAAACAAGATGGCAGAACCCAGGGACCCTCTGGAGCAGCACTGAGCAAGGACAGGGGAGTGATCACTCCTCTTTCCATTGTCCAGTTCCGTGCCAGACCAGGGACTGGGGGTCTCTGAACTGGTGGGCACGTGTTTATGCACGGACGGCACCAAATGTGCCCTTCAACGCATACAAGTGGCTTTGGGAGGCTACCCCTCCCAAGCCAGTAAAACCTATTTACAAAGGTAGAGGGTGTTACCTTCTTCTCCCAAAGGAAATCCTTTGTTCTGCCTTCTTGGGTTTGATCAAATCAAGCATCAGGAGAGCAGAACCAGTCTGAGCGGTAGCAGCAGCTTGTACTGCCCGGAAAACCATGTAAGACTAGTGGTAGCAATTCGGGGGGTCCTCTTAGGAGCCTCCAGAGTGCATGGAATCATACTTCCAATACTTGCAACAGTATTGGTGTATGATTTTGACATGTTTGATACCAAACATGCCCAGGTTCGGAGTTACTATTATGTAGCTGGACATAGGTAGTGACCTATGTAGAGTACATGCGTAAAATGGCGTCCCCGCACTCCCAAAGTCCATGAAAATGGGCCTGGAGGTTGAGGGGGCATCTCTACTAATGCGGGGTGCCGTCACACACAGGTACCTGCATTCTACCCTCTGGGCTGAGAGGGCCTACCATAGGGGTGACTTATAGCGAACTGGTGCACTGACCTGTAGCGAAAACGGGTGCATACACCTGTTTCAAGCAGACTGCAATGGCAGCCCTGCAGAACCCTTTGCATGGGTTCCCTGTGGGTGGCAGAATAACTGCTGTAGCACATAGTGATCCCCTGCTACCCCAATGCCCTATACCATATACTAGAGACTTACATGGGGGGACCAGTATGCCAACTTTGGGAGGAAAAATGTACAGTTACCAAGTTAGAAGGGAGAGAGCATAATCACTGGGGTCCTGGTTAGCAGGATCCCAATGAACACAGTCAAACACACTAATAACAGGCAGAATAATGTGGGTTACCATGCTAGAAAGAGGCTACTTTCCTACAGGTACTTTCACTGTCACTGGGAGGAGGCTGATAAAAAGAGATGCACAAATCAGCTTGAGCCTTTGTGGCCAGCTCGTGTCGATCTTCCTCTGCAGATCTCAACCTTGCATTTTTTATTAGCAGCTTGCTCTGTTGCCTTGGTGGAAGATTTAGGCTAATGATATCATCAACTCCCACAACCAACATGGATTTGTTGGCTATTCCTTCCATGCCAACTTACCATTCTGCATACTTGACCAGATCAAACCACTTAATGAGACGGAGAAGCTGCCTTGAGCTTTGTGTAAAAATGTAAAAACTTGGGCTCATCTTTATGAAGAAAGTGTTGTAGAAAGCATCATTTATGCCATTTTTCCAAGTTTTCTTAGGGAGGGTCCTCCCTAGTCTCCCCTTGTATTGGTGACGTTCGCTCACATGCAGCATATGGGGACTGGTGTGATAAAATCTGCCAGGACTGCTTTGGGTTTCCAGTCGGGCCCAAACTACTGGACTCGTCATGTAGCAGCCCCTTCCTAGGGGCATTGACTACACCCACTCATCAAACTTCCAACCCAGATGTCACCAGCCAGATGACCCTGTCAATAAAAGGCCCTGGGTGTGCGAGTTCATGGTCACTTAAGTGGCCATACTGCTTGCGTAGGTGTGGTCGGTTTCACTAGCATGTGGGTGTCGGGTCCACTACCTCACTCTATGCATGTCTGTTTTGCTGAACATGTTAAGCACATTGTAATCATGTATTTATCCCTGGAAAGCCAACTTCTCATTAAGAATACTGGTTGCCAGCAAATCTAGAATAAAAGTAACCTAGACTAAAAAAACCTCTGGGCTTTCAAACCAAGCCAAAATTGTATAGTCTTCAGCAAAGAATGTGCTTCACTGTACCCCATTGTGTTTTACTAAACCATCTGCTGGCATAATATCAATAAATAACAATAAAACATATTTATAACCCACTTTCTATTATAAAATCATTATGATCAGCAGTAATAAAATATAGAACTTAAAAATGCTTTAATAATTTTGTTCATACATAAATAGGTGGCTTGTCTTTCAAAAAAACCTTCTAGACAAATATTAAAGAACTGTGATTTGAATATAAGGGCTCAAATTCATAAGGGTAGAGTTAAGTAACACCCACTTCTATTAGGACTTGTTCGTTTTTTGTTTGTTTTGTTTACCATATTCACTTCTAGTAGAATGGCAAGAAGTCCGAGATCTGAGGGTACTAACGAAAGACAGTATTGACAATTTAACACATAGAAACAAAGGAAAAAGGTTGTTGGCCCTGCGAGAAAATATGCAAATATTTGTTCTGTGGCCACGCCCCACCTAAGATCTGCCGCCAGCAAACCAAACGCTTAACTGGCGCAGAATGCCTCACCATTTTTTTGTACATCACTGGAATGAGAGCGTGGTGTCCATGCTGGACAGGGTTAAAAAACGTAGAACAGAGCAGATATTAGCTAACAAACGGCCATCGTGGAAAATAATAGAAGGGCAACCCTCCAGGAGGAGGTAAGTAATACACTAATTATATACACTAGTAAACAGTAATAGGCATAGAAAAGGTAAGAAAACGGTGCAAAAGTAGATAACCAGTAGTGACCCTAAGGGGAGCCCAAACCATGTACCAAATAAAATGGAATGTGAACACAGGACGCCCACCTAGGTATGTGGAATGTGTAGAGGGGAGCTGGGAGTACTAGAAAACCACAGAGGTAAGTAACACTGGGGAATATTTATACTCTGTTTGTGCCGGAATTGCGTCGTATTTTTTTACGCAATTCCGACGCAAAACTAACTCCATATTTATACTTTGGCGTTAGACGCGTCTAGCGCCAAAGTCCATGGAGTTTGCGTAATTTTTTAGCGTGGACACCTACTTTGCGTTAATGATATGCAAGGTAGGCGTTCCCGTCTAAAAAAGTGACTCCGAGGCATGTGCGCCGTATTTACACTCCCGGGCAAAATTCACGCCCGGGAGTGGGCGGGTCAAAAAAAATGACGTCCAGCCGCTTTTGCGCCGTTTTTTAGCGCCTGGACAAGGCAGGCGTTAAGGGACCTGTGGTCTCGGAAGGAGCCCAAAGGTGCCCTCCCTTGCCCCCAGGGACACCCCCTGCCACCCTTGCCCACCCCAGGAGGACACCCAAGGATGGAGGAACCCATCCCAGGGAACTTAAGGTAAGTTCAGGTAAGTATTTTTATTTTTATTTTTTTGTGGCATAGGGGGGCCTGATTTGTGCCCCCCTACATGCCACTATGCCCAATGACCATGCCCAGGAGACAGAAGTCCCCTGGGCATGGCCATTGGGCAAGGGGGCATGACTCCTGTCTTTGCTAAGACAGGAGTCATTTCAATGGGGGTTGGGAGTCGAAAAAAATGGCGCAAATCGGGTTGAGGCGATATTTTTGCCTCAGCCTGACTTGCCCCATTTTTTGGCGCCCAAGCTCCATATTCCCCTACGCCGGCGCTGCCTGGTGTACGTCATTTTTTTTTACGCACACCAGGCAGTGCCGGCGGCTAACTCCGGCTAACGTCATTGAATAAATACGGCGCCCGCATGGTGCTTCAGAATGGCGTTAGCCGGCGCTAATTTTTTTGACGCAAAACTGCGTTAGCGCAGTTTTGCGTCAAAAAGTATAAATATGGCCCACAGTACCCCCAAGAGACTAGGAAAGAAGGAGTAAATCACTGCATTTTCCCCAAACCACCCAAAAGGAAGGAAAAGAAGACACCCAGACAAGACTGCAAGAAACCAGCGGTGGTTTCCAGGAGAAGAAGACCTGTGGAGAGAGGGGACCAAGTCCAAAAGTCACAGTGGAGTCCAGGAGGAGTAGGAGCTACTACCCACCCAGCTGTACTTGCAGGAGTTGGTCAACTGTGAGGAAGGACAGGCCAGACTGATGGATGCAGAAGATGCCCCACGCTGTAGTGTAGATTGCAGACAGATGTCGGTGGAGGAATTCCATCAACAAGCTTTGGCGAAGGCAAATTTGTGGTTAGTGGGAAAGTGGTGCTGCCATTGGAACAGCAAGGGCCAGGAGGACTCAACCCAGAAGGGGAAGTCAGAGGGGGCCCTCAGTGACAGAGAGAGCCCACAGGAGCAGAGGCAGCACCCACCAGAGTCACACAGGACGGGGACACAGAAGTCGCAGAAGGAGCCCACGCAGAACTACAGAAAGGGATCCCGCAGCGCGGGAGAACCACTCAGAGGGCTGTGCATCGCAGGAAGGAGTGCTGGGGACTAGAGCTACATATCACCTGAAGATCCCATGGAGGAGATGCGTCCCCGCACTCCCAAAGTCCAGGAAAATGGGCCTGGAGGTTGAGGGGGCATCTCTATTAATGCAGGGGTGCCGTCACACACAGGTGCCTGCACTCTACCCTCTGGGCTGAGAGGGCCTACCATAGGGGTGACTTATAGTGAACTGGTGCAGTGACCTGTAGCGAAAACGGGTGCATACACCTATTTCAAGCAGACTGCAATGGCAGGCCTGCAGAACCCTTTGCATGGGTTCCCTGTGGGTGGCAGAATAACTGCTGTAGCCCATAGTGATCCCCTGCTACCCCAATGCCCTATACCATATACTAGAGACTTACATGGGGGGACCAGTATGCCAACTTTGGGAGGAAAAATGTACAGTTACTAAGTTAGAAGGGAGAGAGCATAATCACTGGGGTCCTGGTTAGCAGGATCCCAATGAACACAGTCAAACACACTAATAACAGGCAGAATAAAGGGGTTTACCATGCTAGAAAGAGGCTAATTTCCTACAGGTACTTTCACTGTCACTGGGAGGAGGCTGATAAAAAGAGATGCACAAATCAGCATGAGCCTTTGTGGCCAGCTCGTGTCGATCTTCCTCTGCAGATCTCAACCTTGCATTTTTTATTAGCAGCTTGCTCTGTTGCCTTGGTGGAAGATTTAGGCTAATGATATCATCAACTCCCACAACCAACATGGATTTGTTGGCTATTCCTTCCATGCCAACTTACCATTCTGCATACTTGACCAGATCAAACCACTTAATGAGACGGAGAAGCTGCCTTGAGCTTTGTGTAAACATTTTAAAACTTGGGCTCATCTTTATGAAGAAAGTGTTGTAGAAAGCACCATTTATGCCATTTTTCCAACTTTTTTTAGGGAGGGTCCTCCCTAGTCTCCCGTAGTATTGGTGAGGTTCGCTCACATGCAGCAGATGGGGACTGGTGTGATAAAATCTGCCAGGACTGCTTTGGGTTTCCAGTCGGGCCCCACCTACTGGACTCGTCATGTAGCAGCCCCTTCCTAGGGGCATTGACTACACCCACTCAACAAACATCCAACCCAGATGTCACCAGCCAGATGACCCTGTCAATAAAAGGCCCTGGGTGTGCGAGTTCATGGTCACTTAAGTGCCCATAATGCTTGCGTATGTGTGGTCTGTTTCATTAGCATGTGGGTCTCGGGTCCACTACCTCACTCTATGGATGTCTGTTTTGCTGAACATGTTAAGCACATTGTAATCATGTATTTATCCCTGGAAAGCCAACTTCTCATAAAGAATACTGGTTGCCAGCAAATCTAGAATAAAAGTAACCTAGACTAAAACCTCTCGGCTTTCAAACCAAGCAAAAATTGTATAGTCTTCAGCAAAGAATGTGCTTCACTGTACCCCATTGTGTTTTACTAAACCATCTGCTGGCATAAAATCAATAGAGAATAATAACAATACCAACAAAACATTTTTATAACCCACTTTCTATTATAAAATCATTATGATCAGCAGTAATAAAATCTAGAATATAGATCCTTAAAAATGCTTTAATATTATTGTTGGTACATAAATAGGAGGCTTCTCTTTCCAAAAAACCTTCTAAACAAATAATAAAGAACTGTGATTTGAATATAAGGCCTCAAATTCATAAGGGTAGAGCTAAGTAACACCCACTTCTATTAGGACTTGTTCTTTTTTGTTTTTTTTACCATATTCACTTCTAGTAAAATGGCAAGAAGTCAGAGATCTGAGGGTACTAACGAAAGACAGTATTGACAATTTAACATATAGAAACAAAGGAAATAGGTTGTGGGCCCTGCGAGAAAATATGCAAATATTTGTTCTGTGGCCACGCCCCACCTAAGATCTGCCGCCAGAAAACCAAACGCTTAACTGGCGCAGAATGCCTCACCATTTCTTTGTACGTCACTGGAATGAGAGCGTGGTGTCCATGCTGGACAGGGCTAAAAAACTTAGAACAGAGCAGATATTAGCTAACAAACGGCCATCGCGGAAAATAATGGAAGGGCAACCCTCCAGTAGGAGGTAAGTAATACACTAATTATATACACTAGTAAACAGTAATAGGCATAGAAAAGGTAAGAAAACGGTGCAAATGTAGATAACCAGTAGTGACCCTAAGGGGAGCCCAAACCATATACCAAATAAAACGGAATGTGAACACAGGACGCCCACATAGTTATGTGGAATGTGTAGAGGGGAGCTGGGAGTACTAGAAAACCACAGAGGTAAGTAACACAGTACCCCCAAGAGACTAGGAAAGAAGGAGTAAATCACTGGATTTTACCCAAACCACCCAAAAGGAAGGAAAAGAAGAAAAGAAGACACCCAGACAAGACTGCAAGAAACCAGCGGTGGTTTCCAGGAGAAGAAGACCTGTGGAGAGAGGGGACCAAGTCCAAAACTCACAGTGGAGGCCAGGAGGAGTAGGAGCTACTACCCACCCAGCTGTACTTGCAGGAGTTGGTCAACTGTGAGGAAGGACAGGCCAGAGTGATGGATGAAGAAGATGCCCCACGCTGTAGTGCAGATTGCAGACAGATGTCGGTGGCGGAATTCCATCAACAAGCTTTGGCGAAGGCAAATTTGTGGTTAGTGGGAAAGTGGTGCTGCCCTCGGAACAGCAAGGGCCAGGAGGACTCAACCCAGAAGGGGAAGTCAGAGGGGGCCCTCAGTGACAGAGAGAGCCCACAGGAGCAGAGGCAGCACCCACCTGACACAGAAGTCGCAGAAGGAGCCCACGCAGAAGGGGACTAGAGCTACATATCACCTGAAGATCCCTTGGAGGAGATGCAAAGAAGCAGTGGCAGCTCTAAGAGACTCAGTGAAAGGGACTACTGTCCTGCGTGGGAAGGCAAGAACTTACCTCCACCACAGTTGGATAGCTAGTAGAGAGGACCAAGAGGACTACTCCGGACCACGACCTGTGATGCAGGATCCATGCAGCTCAGGAGGAAAGGAGATCCACGCAGCCGGTTGTCATTGCAACAGGTGCCTGCGGATGCAGGGGAGTTGCTCCTTCACTCCAAGAGAGATTCCTTTTTTGTCCTAGTGCAGACTGAAAACACGCTGCCCTCAGTGGATGCATAGCCGGTGGACATGTTGCAGTTGCTGGCAAGAGCCCTGGAAACAATGTTGTAGAAGAGGTCTTCTTCTTGGAGGCAGGTTGTCGGGTGCTGGAGGTTGCAGTTGCAGTTCTGAAGGCCAGAAGCCGAAGTGGAGGTTGCGAGGAGTCCTACTGGAATCTTGCAAGCCGAAGCTGAGGACCCATGCAAGAGAAAGACCCTACATAGCCCTGAAAGGGGGATTGGTCACCTAGCTAGGTAAGCACCTATCAGGAGGGGGCTCTGACGTCAGCTGCCTGACCTGGCCACTCAGATGCTCCCGAGTTCCCTGACCACCTTGGAAACAAGATGGCAGAACCCAGGGACCCTCTGGAGCAGAACTGAGCATGGACAGGGAAGTGATCACTCCTCTTTCCATTGTCCAGTTTCGTGCCAGACCAGGGACTGGGGGTCCCTGAACTGGTGGGCACGTGTTTATGCCCGGACGGCACCAAATGTGCCCTTCAACGCATACAAGTGGCTTTGGTAAGGCTAGCCCTCCAAAGCCAGTAAAACCTATTTACAAAGGGAGAGGGTGTTACCTTCCTCTCCCAAAGGAAATCCTTTGTTCTGCCTTCTTGGGTTTGATCAAATCAAGCAGCAGGAGAGCAGATACCAGTCTGAGCGGTAGCAGCAGCTTGTACTGCCCGGAAAACCATGTAAGACTAGTGGTAGCATTTCGGGGGGTCCTCTTAGGAGCCTCCAGAGTGCATGGAATCATACTTCCAATACTTGCAACAGTATTGGTGTATGATTTTGACATGTTTGATACCAAACATGCCCAGGTTCGGAGTTACTATTATGTAGCTGGACATAGGTAGTGACCTATGTAGAGTACATGCGTAAAATGGCGTCCCCGCACTCCCAAAGTCCATGAAAATGGGCCTGGAGGTTGAGGGGGCATCTCTACTAATGCGGGGTGCCGTCACACACAGGTACCTGCATTCTACCCTCTGGGCTGAGAGGGCCTACCATAGGGGTGACTTATAGCGAACTGGTGCACTGACCTGTAGCGAAAACGGGTGCATACACCTGTTTCAAGCAGACTGCAATGGCAGGCCTGCAGAACCCTTTGCATGGGTTCCCTGTGGGTGGCAGAATAACTGCCGTAGCCCATAGTGATCCCCTGCTACCCCAATGCCCTATACCATATACTAGAGACTTACATGGGGGGACCAGTATGCCAACTTTGGGAGGAAAAATATACAGTTACCAAGTTAGAAGGGAGAGAGCATAATCACTGGGGTCCTGGTTAGCAGGATTCCAATGAACACAGTCAAACACACTAATGACAGGCAGAATAATGGGGGTTACCATGCTAGAAAGAGGCTACTTTCCTACAGGTACTTTCACTGTCACTGGGAGGAGGCTGATCAAAAGAGATGCACAAATCAGCATTAGCCTTTGTGGCCAGCTCGTCTCGATCTTCCTCTGCAGATCTCAACCTTGCATTTTTTATTAGAAGCTTGGTCTGTTACCTTGGTGGAAGATTTAGGCTAATGATATCATCAACTCCCACAACCAACATGGATTTGTTGGCTATTCCTTCAATGCCAACTTACCATTCTGCATACTTGACCAGATCAAACCACTTAATGAGACGGAGAAGCTGCCTTGAGCTTTGTGTAAAAATTTAAAAACTTGGGCTCATCTTTATGAAGAAAGTGTTGTAGAAAGCACCATTTATGCCATTTTTCCAAGTTTTCTTAGGGAGGGTCCTCCCTAGTCTCCCCTTGTATTGGTGAGGTTCGCTCACATGCAGCATATGGGGACTGGTGTGATAAAATCTGCCAGAACTGCTTTGGGTTTCCAGTCGGGCCCAACCTACTGGACTCGTCATGTAGCAGCCCCTTCCTAGGGGCATTGACTACACCCACTCAACAAACATCCAACCCAGATGTCACCAGCCAGATGACGCTGTCAATAAAAGGCCCTGGGTGTGCGAGTTCATGGTCACTTAAGTGTCCATACTGCTTGCGTATGTGTGGTCTGTTTCATTAGCATGTGGGTCTCGGGTCCACTACCTCACTCTATGCATGTCTGTTTTGCTGAACATGTTAAGCACATTGTAATCATGTATTTATCCCTGGAAAGCCAACTTCTCATAAAGAATACAGGTTGCCAGCAAATCTAGAATAAAAGTAACCTAGACTAAAACCTCTGGGCTTTCAAACCAAGCCAAAATTGTATAGTCTTCAGCAAAGAATGTGCTTCACTGTACCCCATTGTGTTTTACTAAACCATCTGCTGGCATAATATCAATAGTTAACAATAACAATACCAACAAAACATATTTATAACCCACTTTCTATTAAAAAATCGTTATGATCAGCAGTAATAAAATCTAGAATATAGGTCCTTAAAAATGCTTTAATACTATTGTTCATACATAAATAGGTGGCTTCTCTTTCAGAAAAACCTTCTAGACAAATAGTAAAGAACTGTGATTTGAATATAAGGGATCAAATTCATAAGGGTAGAGTTAAGTAACACCCACTTCTATTAGGACTTGTTTTTTTTTGTTTTTTTGCCCCAATTTATTTACCATATTCACTTCTAGTAGAATGGCAAGAAGTCAGAGATCTGAGGGTACTAACGAAAGACAGTATTGACAATTTAACACATAGAAACAAAGGAAAAAGGTTGTTGGCCCTGCGAGAAAATATGCAAATATTTGTTCTGTGGCCACGCCACACCTAAGATCTGCCGCCAGCAAACCAAACGCTTAACTGTCGCAGAATGCCTCACCATTTCTTTGTACGTCACTGGAATGAGAGGCGTGGTGTCCATGCTGGACAGGGTTAAAAAACGTAGAAGAGAGCAGATATTAGCTAACAAACGGCCATCGCGGAAAATAATAGAAGGGCAACCCTCCAGTAGGAGGTAAGTAATACACTAATTATATACACTAGTAAACAGTAATAGGCATAGAAAAGGTAAGAAAACGGTGCAAATGTAGATAACCAGTAGTGACCCTAAGGGGAGCCCAAACCATATACCAAATAAAATGGAATGTGAACACAGGACGCCCACCTAGGTATGTGGAATGTGTAGAGGGGAGCTGGGAGTACTATAAAACCACAGAGGTAAGTAACACAGTACCCCCAAGAGACTAGGAAAGAAGGAGTAAATCACTGGATTTTCCCCAAACCACCCAAAAGGAAGGAAAAGAAGAAAAGAAGTCACCCAGACAAGACTGCAAGAAACCAGCAGTGGTTTCCAGGAGAAGAAGACCTGTGGAGAGAGGGGACCAAGTCCAAAAGTCACAGTGGAGTCCAGGAGGAGTAGGAGCTACTACCCACCCAGCTGTACTTGCAGGAGTTGGTCAACTGTGAGGAAGGACAGGCCGGACTGATGGATGCAGAAGATGCCCCACGCTGTAGTGTAGATTGCAGACAGATGTCGGTGGAGGAATTCCATCAACAAGCTTTGGCGAAGGCAAATTTGTGGTTAGTGGGAAAGTGGTGCTGCCCTCGGAACAGCAAGGGCCAGGAGGACTCAACCCAGAAGGGGAAGTCAGAGGGGGCCCTCAGTGACAGAGGGAGCCCACAGGAGCAGAGGCAGCACCCACCGGAGTCCCACAGGACGGGGACACAGAAGTCGCAGAAGGAGCCCACGCAGAACTACAGAAAGGGATGCTGCGCCGCAGGAGAACCACTCAGAGGGCTGTGCGTCGCAGGAAGGAGTGCTGGGGACTAGAGCTACATATCACCTGAAGATCCCTTGGAGGAGATGCAAAGAAGCAGTGGCAGCTGTAAGAGACTCACTGAAAGGGAGTACTGTCCTGCGTGGGAAGGCAAGAACTTACCTCCACCAAAGTTGATAGCTAGTAGAGAGGACCAAGAGGAATACTCCGGACCACCACCTGTGATTCAGGATCCATGCAGCTCAGGAGGAAAGGAGATCCACGCAGCCGGTTGTCATTGCAACAGGTGCCTGCGGATGCAGGGGAGTGACTCCTTTACTCCAAGGGAGATTCCTTTATTGTTCCTGTGCAACTGAAAACACGCTACCCTCAGTGGATGCATAGCCGGTGGACATGTTGCAGTTGCTGGCAGGAGCCCTGGAAACAATGTTGTAGAAGAGGTCTTCTTCTTGGAGGCAGGTTGTCGGGTCCTGGAGGTTGCAGTTGCAGTTCTGAAGGCCAGAAGCCGAAGTGGAGGTTGCAGAGGAGTCCTACTGGAATCTTGCAAGCCGAAGCTGAGGACCCACGCAAGAGAGAGACCCTACATAGCCCTGAAAGGGGGATTGGTCACCTAGCCAGGTAAGCACCTATCAGGAGGGGGCTCTGACGTCAGCTGCCGGACCTGGCCACTCAGATGCTCCCGAGTTCCCTGACAACCTTGGAAACAAGATGGCAGAACCCAGGGACCCTCTGGAGCAGCACTGAGCAAGGACAGGGGAGTGATCACTCCTCTTTCCATTGTCCAGTTCCGTGCCAGACCAGGGACTGGGGGTCTCTGAACTGGTGGGCACGTGTTTATGCACGGACGGCACCAAATGTGCCCTTCAACGCATACAAGTGGCTTTGGGAGGCTACCCCTCCCAAGCCAGTAAAACCTATTTACAAAGGTAGAGGGTGTTACCTTCTTCTCCCAAAGGAAATCCTTTGTTCTGCCTTCTTGGGTTTGATCAAATCAAGCATCAGGAGAGCAGAACCAGTCTGAGCGGTAGCAGCAGCTTGTACTGCCCGGAAAACCATGTAAGACTAGTGGTAGCAATTCGGGGGGTCCTCTTAGGAGCCTCCAGAGTGCATGGAATCATACTTCCAATACTTGCAACAGTATTGGTGTATGATTTTGACATGTTTGATACCAAACATGCCCAGGTTCGGAGTTACTATTATGTAGCTGGACATAGGTAGTGACCTATGTAGAGTACATGCGTAAAATGGCGTCCCCGCACTCCCAAAGTCCATGAAAATGGGCCTGGAGGTTGAGGGGGCATCTCTACTAATGCGGGGTGCCGTCACACACAGGTACCTGCATTCTACCCTCTGGGCTGAGAGGGCCTACCATAGGGGTGACTTATAGCGAACTGGTGCACTGACCTGTAGCGAAAACGGGTGCATACACCTGTTTCAAGCAGACTGCAATGGCAGCCCTGCAGAACCCTTTGCATGGGTTCCCTGTGGGTGGCAGAATAACTGCTGTAGCACATAGTGATCCCCTGCTACCCCAATGCCCTATACCATATACTAGAGACTTACATGGGGGGACCAGTATGCCAACTTTGGGAGGAAAAATGTACAGTTACCAAGTTAGAAGGGAGAGAGCATAATCACTGGGGTCCTGGTTAGCAGGATCCCAATGAACACAGTCAAACACACTAATAACAGGCAGAATAATGTGGGTTACCATGCTAGAAAGAGGCTACTTTCCTACAGGTACTTTCACTGTCACTGGGAGGAGGCTGATAAAAAGAGATGCACAAATCAGCTTGAGCCTTTGTGGCCAGCTCGTGTCGATCTTCCTCTGCAGATCTCAACCTTGCATTTTTTATTAGCAGCTTGCTCTGTTGCCTTGGTGGAAGATTTAGGCTAATGATATCATCAACTCCCACAACCAACATGGATTTGTTGGCTATTCCTTCCATGCCAACTTACCATTCTGCATACTTGACCAGATCAAACCACTTAATGAGACGGAGAAGCTGCCTTGAGCTTTGTGTAAAAATGTAAAAACTTGGGCTCATCTTTATGAAGAAAGTGTTGTAGAAAGCATCATTTATGCCATTTTTCCAAGTTTTCTTAGGGAGGGTCCTCCCTAGTCTCTCCTTGTATTGGTGAGGTTCGCTCACATGCAGCATATGGGGACTGGTGTGATAAAATCTGCCAGGACTGCTTTGGGTTTCCAGTCGGGCCCAAACTACTGTACTCGTCATGTAGCAGCCCCTTCCTAGGGGCATTGACTACACCCACTCATCAAACTTCCAACCCAGATGTCACCAGCCAGATGACCCTGTCAATAAAAGGCCCTGGGTGTGCGAGTTCATGGTCACTTAAGTGGCCATACTGCTTGCGTAGGTGTGGTCGGTTTCATTAGCATGTGGGTCTCGGGTCCACTACCTCACTCTATGCATGTCTGTTTTGCTGAACATGTTAAGCACATTGTAATCATGTATTTATCCCTGGAAAGCCAACTTCTCATTAAGAATACTGGTTGCCAGCAAATCTAGAATAAAAGTAACCTAGACTAAAACCTCTGGGCTTTCAAACCAAGCCAAAATTGTATAGTCTTCAGCAAAGAATGTGCTTCACTGTACCCCATTGTGTTTTACTAAACCATCTGCTGACATAATATCAATAAATAACAATAAAACATATTTATAACCCACTTTCTATTATAAAATCATTATGATGAGCAGTAATAAAATATAGGACTTAAAAATGCTTTAGTACTATTGTTCATACATAAATAGATGGCTTCTCTTACATAAAAACCTTCTCAACAAATAGTAAAGAACTGTGATTTGAATATAAGGGCTCAAATTCATAAGGGTAGAGTTAAGTAACACCCACTTCTATTAGGACTTGTTCGTTTTTTGTTTGTTTTGTTTACCATATTCACTTCTAGTAGAATGGCAAGAAGTCCGAGATCTGAGGGTACTAACGAAAGACAGTATTGACAATTTAACACATAGAAACAAAGGAAAAAGGTTGTTGGCCCTGCGAGAAAATATGCAAATATTTGTTCTGTGGCCACGCCCCACCTAAGATCTGCCGCCAGCAAACCAAACGCTTAACTGGCACAGAATGCCTCACCATTTTTTTGTACATCACTGGAATGAGAGCTTGGTGTCCATGCTGGACAGGGTTAAAAAACGTAGAACAGAGCAGATATTAGCTAACAAACGGCCATCGCGGAAAATAATAGAAGGGCAACCCTCCAGTAGGAGGTAAGTAATACACTAATTATATACACTTGTAAACAGTAATAGGCATAGAAAAGGTAAGAAAACGGTGCAAATGTCGATAACCAGTAGTGACCCTAAGGGGAGCCCGAACCATATACCAAATAAAATGGAATGTGAACACAGGACGCCCACCTAGGTATGTGGAATGTGCAGAGGGGAGCTGGGAGTACTAGAAAACCACAGAGGTAAGTAACACAGTACTCCCAAGAAACCAGGAAAGAAGGAGTAAATCACTGGATTTTCCCCAAACCACCCAAAAGGAAGGAAAAGATTAAAAGAAGACACCCAGACAAGACTGCAAGAAACCAGCGGTGGTTTCCAGGAGAAGAAGACCTGTGGAGAGAGGGGACCAAGTCCAAAAGTCACAGTAGAGTCCAGGAGGAGTAGGAGCTACTACCCACCCAGCTGTACTTGCAGGAGTTGGTCAACTGTGAGGAAGGACAGGCCACACTGATGGATGCAGAAGATGCCCCACGCTGTAGTGTAGATTGCAGACAGATGTCGGTGGAGGAATTCCATCAACAAGCTTTGGCGAAGGCAAATTTGTGGTTAGTGGGAAAGTGGTGCTGCCCTCGGAACAGCAAGGGCCAGGAGGACTCAACCCAGAAGGGGAAGTCAGAGGGGGCCCTCAGTGACAGAGAGAGCCCACAGGAGCAGAGGCAGCACCTCCGGAGTCCCACAGGACGGGGACACAGAAGTCGCAGAAGGAGCCCACGCAGAACTACAGAAAGGGATTCCGCGCCACAGGAGAACCACTCAGAGGGCTGTGCGTCGCAGGAAGGAGTGCTGGGGACTAGAGCTACATATCACCTGAAGATCCCTTGGAGGAGATGCAAAGAAGCAGTGGCAGCTGTAGGAGACTCAGTGAAAGGGAGTACTGTCCTGCGTGGGAAGGCAAGAACTTACCTCCACCAAAGTGGGATAGCTAGTAGAGAGGACAAAGAGGACTACTCCAGACCACCACCTGTGATGCAGGATCCATGCAGCTCAGGAGGAAAGGAGATCCACGCAGCCGGTTATCATTGCAACAGGTGCCTGCGGATGAAGGGGAGTGACTCCTTCACTCCAAGGGAGATTCCTTTTTTGTCCTAGTGCAGACTGAAAACACGCTGCCCTCAGTGGATGAATAGCCGGTGGACATGTTGCAGTTGCTGGCAGGAGCCCTGGAAACAATGTTGTAGAAGAGGCCTTCTTCTTGGAGGCAGGTTGTCGGGTCCTGGAGGTTGCAGTTGCAGTTCTGAAGGCCAGAAGCCGAAGTGGAGGTTGCAGAGGAGTCCTACTGGAATCTTGCAAGCCGAAGCTGAGGACCACGCAAGAGTGAGACCCTACATAGCCCTGAAAGGGGGATTGGTCACCTAGCCAGGTAAGCACCTATCAGGAGGGGGCTCTGACGTCAGCTGCCTGACCTGGCCACTCAGATGCTCCCGAGTTCCCTGACCACCTTGGAAACAAGATGGCAGAACCCAGGGACCCTCTGGAGCAGAACTGAGCATGGACCGGGGAGTGATCACTCCTCTTTCCATTGTTCAGATTCGTGCCAGAGCAGGGACTGGGGGTCCCTGAACTGGTGGGCACATGTTTATGCACAGACGGCACCAAATGTGCCCTTCAACGCATACAAGTGGCTTTGGGAGGCTACCCCTCCCAAGCCAGTAAAACCTATTTACAAAGGGAGAGGGTGTTACCTTCCTCTCCCAAAGGAAATCCTTTGTTCTGCCTTCTTGGGTTTGATCAAATCAAGCAGCAGGAGAGCAGAAACCAGTCTGAGCGGTAGCAGCAGCTTGTACTGCCCGGAAAACCATGTAAGACTAGTTGTAGCAATTCGGGGGGTCCTCTTAGGAGCCTCCAGAGTGCATGGAATCATACTTCCAATACTTGCAACAGTATTGGTGTATGATTTTGACATGTTTGATACCAAACATGCCCAGGTTCGGAGTTACTATTATGTAGCTGGACATAGGTAGTGACCTATGTCGAGTACATGCATAAAATGGCGTCCCCGCACTCCCAAAGTCTAGGAAAATGGGCCTATAGGTTGAGGGGGCATCTCTACTAATGCAGGGGTGGCGTCACACACAGGTACCTGCATTCTACCCTCTGGGCTGAGAGGGCCTACCATAGGGGTGACTTATAGCGAACTGGTGCACTGACCTGTAGCGAAAAACGGGTGCATACACCTGTTTCAAGCAGACTGCAATGGCAGGCCTGCAGAACCCTTTGCATGGGTTCCCTGTGGGTGGCAGAATAACTGCTGTAGCCCATAGTGATCCCCTGCTACCCCAATGCCCTATACCATATACTAGAGACTTACATGGGGGGACCAGTATGCCAACTTTGGGAGGAAAAATGTACAGTTACTAAGTTAGAAGGGAGAGAGCATAATCACTGGGGTCCTGGTTAGCAGGATTCCAATGAACACAGTCAAACACACTAATGACAGGCAGAATAATGGGGGTTACCATGCTAGAAAGAGGCTACTTTCCTACAGGTACTTTCACTGTCACTGGGAGGAGGCTGATCAAAAGAGATGCACAAATCAGCATTAGCCTTTGTGGCCAGCTCGTCTCGATCTTCCTCTGCAGATCTCAACCTTGCATTTTTTATTAGAAGCTTGGTCTGTTACCTTGGTGGAAGATTTAGGCTAATGATATCATAAACTCCCACAACCAACATGGATTTGTTGGCTATTCCTTCAATTCCAACTTACCATTCTGCATACTTGACCAGATCAAACCACTTAATGAGACGGAGAAGCTGCCTTGAGCTTTGTGTAAAAATTTAAAAACTTGGGCTCATCTTTATGAAGAAAGTGTTGTAGAAAGCACCATTTATGCCATTTTTCCAAGTTTTCTTAGGGAGGGTCCTCCCTAGTCTCCCCTTGTATTGGTGAGGTTCGCTCACATGCAGCATATGGGGACTGGTGTGATAAAATCTGCCAGAACTGCTTTGGGTTTCCAGTCGGGCCCAACCTACTGGACTCGTCATGTAGCAGCCCCTTCCTAGGGGCATTGACTACACCCACTCAACAAACATCCAACCCAGATGTCACCAGCCAGATGACGCTGTCAATAAAAGGCCCTGGGTGTGCGAGTTCATGGTCACTTAAGTGTCCATACTGCTTGCGTATGTGGTCTGTTTCATTAGCATGTGGGTCTCGGGTCCACTACCTCACTCTATGCATGTCTGTTTTGCTGAACATGTTAAGCACATTGTAATCATGTATTTATCCCTGGAAAGCCAACTTCTCATAAAGAATACAGGTTGCCAGCAAATCTAGAATAAAAGTAACCTAGACTAAAACCTCTGGGCTTTCAAACCAAGCCAAAATTGTATAGTCTTCAGCAAAGAATGTGCTTCACTGTACCCCATTGTGTTTTACTAAACCATCTGCTGGCATAATATCAATAGTTAACAATAACAATACCAACAAAACATATTTATAACCCACTTTCTATTAAAAAATCGTTATGATCAGCAGTAATAAAATCTAGAATATAGGTCCTTAAAAATGCTTTAATACTATTGTTCATACATAAATAGGTGGCTTCTCTTTCAGAAAAACCTTCTAGACAAATAGTAAAGAACTGTGATTTGAATATAAGGGCTCAAATTCATAAGGGAAGAGTTAAGTAACACCCACTTATATTAGGACTTGTTTTTTTTTGTTTTTTTTCCCCAATTTATTTACCATATTCACTTCTAGTAGAATGGCAAGAAGTCAGAGATCTGAGGGTACTAACGAAAGACAGTATTGACAATTTAACACATAGAAACAAAGGAAAAAGGTTGTTGGCCCTGCGAGAAAATATGCAAATATTTGTTATGTGGCCACGCCACACCTAAGATCTGCCGCCAGCAAACCAAACGCTTAACTGTCGCAGAATGCCTCACCATTTCTTTCTACGTCACTGGAATGAGAGGCGTGGTGTCCATGCTGGACAGGGTTAAAAAACGTAGAAGAGAGCAGATATTAGCTAACAAACGGCCATCGCGGAAAATAATAGAAGGGCAACCCTCCAGTAGGAGGTAAGTAATACACTAATTATATACACTAGTAAACAGTAATAGGCATAGAAAAGGTAAGAAAACGGTGCAAATGTAGATAACCAGTAGTGACCCTAAGGGGAGCCCAAACCATATACCAAATAAAATGGAATGTGAACACAGGACGCCCACCTAGGTATGTGGAATGTGTAGAGGGGAGCTGGGAGTACTATAAAACCACAGAGGTAAGTAACACAGTACCCCCAAGAGACTAGGAAAGAAGGAGTAAATCACTGGATTTTCCCCAAACCACCCAAAAGGAAGGAAAAGAAGAAAATAAGTCACCCAGACAAGACTGCAAGAAACCAGCAGTGGTTTCCAGGAGAAGAAGACCTGTGGAGAGAGGGGACCAAGTCCAAAAGTCACAGTGGAGTCCAGGAGGAGTAGGAGCTACTACCCACCCAGCTGTACTTGCAGGAGTTGGTCAACTGTGAGGAAGGACAGGCCGGACTGATGGATGCAGAAGATGCCCCACGCTGTAGTGTAGATTGCAGACAGATGTCGGTGGAGGAATTCCATCAACAAGCTTTGGCGAAGGCAAATTTGTGGTTAGTGGGAAAGTGGTGCTGCCCTCGGAACAGCAAGGGCCAGGAGGACTCAACCCAGAAGGGGAAGTCAGAGGGGGCCCTCAGTGACAGAGGGAGCCCACAGGAGCAGAGGCAGCACCCACCGGAGTCCCACAGGACGGGGACACAGAAGTCGCAGAAGGAGCCCACGCAGAACTACAGAAAGGGATGCTGCGCCGCAGGAGAACCACTCAGAGGGCTGTGCGTCGCAGGAAGGAGTGCTGGGGACTAGAGCTACATATCACCTGAAGATCCCTTGGAGGAGATGCAAAGAAGCAGTGGCAGCTGTAAGAGACTCACTGAAAGGGAGTACTGTCCTGCGTGGGAAGGCAAGAACTTACCTCCACCAAAGTTGATAGCTAGTAGAGAGGACCAAGAGGAATACTCCGGACCACCACCTGTGATTCAGGATCCATGCAGCTCAGGAGGAAAGGAGATCCACGCAGCCGGTTGTCATTGCAACAGGTGCCTGCGGATGCAGGGGAGTGACTCCTTTACTCCAAGGGAGATTCCTTTATTGTTCCTGTGCAACTGAAAACACGCTACCCTCAGTGGATGCATAGCCGGTGGACATGTTGTAGTTGCTGGCAGGAGCCCTGGAAACAATGTTGTAGAAGAGGTCTTCTTCTTGGAGGCAGGTTGTCGGGTCCTGGAGGTTGCAGTTGCAGTTCTGAAGGCCAGAAGCCGAAGTGGAGGTTGCAGAGGAGTCCTACTGGAATCTTGCAAGCCGAAGCTGAGGACCCACGCAAGAGAGAGACCCTACATAGCCCTGAAAGGGGGATTGGTCACATAGCCAGGTAAGCACCTATCAGGAGGGGGCTCTGACGTCAGCTGCCGGACCTGGCCACTCAGATGCTCCCGAGTTCCCTGACAACCTTGGAAACAAGATGGCAGAACCCAGGGACCCTCTGGAGCAGCACTGAGCAAGGACAGGGGAGTGATCACTCCTCTTTCCATTGTCCAGTTCCGTGCCAGACCAGGGACTGGGGGTCTCTGAACTGGTGGGCACGTGTTTATGCACGGACGGCACCAAATGTGCCCTTCAACGCATACAAGTGGCTTTGGGAGGCTACCCCTCCCAAGCCAGTAAAACCTATTTACAAAGGTAGAGGGTGTTACCTTCTTCTCCCAAAGGAAATCCTTTGTTCTGCCTTCTTGGGTTTGATCAAATCAAGCATCAGGAGAGCAGAACCAGTCTGAGCGGTAGCAGCAGCTTGTACTGCCCGGAAAACCATGTAAGACTAGTGGTAGCAATTCGGGGGGTCCTCTTAGGAGCCTCCAGAGTGCATGGAATCATACTTCCAATACTTGCAACAGTATTGGTGTATGATTTTGACATGTTTGATACCAAACATGCCCAGGTTTGGAGTTACTATTATGTAGCTGGACATAGGTAGTGACCTATGTCGAGTACATGCGTAAAATGGCGTCCCTGCACTCCCAAAGTCCAGGAAAATGGGCCTGGAGGTTGAGGGGGCATCTCTACTAATGCAGGGGTGGCGTCACACACAGGTACCTGCATTCTACCCTCTGGGCTGAGAGGGCCTACCATAGGGGTGACTTATAGCGAACTGGTGCACTGACCTGTAGCGACAACAGGTGCATACACCTGTTTCAAGCAGACTGCAATGGCAGGCCTGCAGAACCCTTTGCATGGGTTCCCTGTGGGTGGCAGAATAACTGCTGTAGCCCATAGTGATCCCCTGCTACCCCAATGCCCTATACCATATACTAGAGACTTACATGGGGGGACCAGTATGCCAACTTTGGGAGGAAAAATGTACAGTTACCAAGTTAGAAGGGAGAGAGCATAATCACTGGGGTCCTGGTTAGCAGGATCCCAATGAACACAGTCAAACACACTAATAACAGGCAGAATAATGGGGGTTACCATGCTAGAAAGAGGCTACTTTCCTACAGGTACTTTCCCTGTCACTGGGAGGAGGCTGATAAAAAGAGATGCACAAATCAGCATGAGCCTTTGTGGCCAGCTCGTGTGGATCTTCCTCTGCAGATCTCAACCTTGCATTTTTTATTAGCAGCTTGCTCTGTTGCCTTGGTGGAAAATTTAGGCTATTGATATCATCAACTCCCACAACCAACATGGACTTGTTGGCTATTCCTTCCATGCCAACTTACCATTCTGCATACTTGACCAGATCAAACCACTTTATGAGACGGAGAAGCTGCCTTGAGCTTTGTGTAAAAATGTAAAAACTTGGGCTCATCTTTATGAAGAAAGTGTTGTAGAAAGCACCATTTATGCCATTTTTCCAACTTTTCTTAGGGAGGGACCTCCCTAGTCTCCCCTTGTATTGGTGAGGTTCGCTCACATGCAGCATATGGGGACTGGTGTGATAAAATCTGCCAGTACTGCTATGGGTTTCCAGTCGGGCCAACCTACTGGACTCGTCATGTAGCAGCCCCTTCCTAAGGGCATTGACTACACCCACTCAACAAACATCCAACCCAGATGTCACCAGGTAGATGACCCTGTCAATAAAAGGCCTGGGTGTGCGAGTTCATGGTCACTTAAGTGTCCATACTGCTTGCGTATGTGTGGTCTGTTTCATTAGCATGTGGGTCTCGGGTCCACTACTTCACTCTATGCATGTCTGTTTTGCTGAACATGTTAAGCACATTGTAATCATGTATTTATCCCTGGAAAGCCAACTTCTCATAAAGAATACTGGTTGCCAGCAAATCTAGAATAAAAGTAACCTAGACTAAAACCTCTGGGCTTTCAAACCAAGCCAAAATTGTATAGTCTTCAGCAAAGAATGTGCTTCACTGTACCCCAATGTGTTTTACTAAACCATCTGCTGGCATACTATCAATAGATAATAATAACAATACCAACAAAACAGATTTATAACCCACTTTCTATTATTAAATCATTATGATCAGCAGTAATAAAAACTACAATATAGGTTCTTAAAAACGCTTTAATACTATTGTTCATACATAAATAGATGGTTTTTCTTTCAGAAAAACATTCTAGACAAATAGTGAAGAACTGTGATTTGAATATAAGGGCTCAAATTCATAAGGGTAGAGTTAAGTAACACCCACTTCTATTAGGACTTGTTTTTTTTTTTGTTTTTTTTGTTTTTTTTTACCATATTCACTTCTATCAGAATGGCAACAAGTCAGAGATATGAGGGTACTAACGAAAGACAGTATTGACAATTTAACACATAGAAACAAAGGAAAAAGGTTGTTGACCCAGCGAGAAAATATGCAAATATTTGTTCTGTGGCCACGCCCCACCTAAGATCTGCCGCCAGCAAACCAAACGCTTAAGTGGCGCAGAATGCCTCACCATGTCTTTGTACGTCACTGGAATGAGAGGCGTGGTGTCCATGCTGGACAGGGTTAAAAAACGTAGAAGAGAGCAGATATCAGCTAACAAACGGCCATCGCAGAAAATAATAGAAGGGCAACCCTCCATTAGGAGGTAAGTAATACACTAATTATATACACTAGTAAACAGTAATAGGCATAGAAAAGGTAAGAACACGGTGCAAATGTAGATAACCAGTAGTGACCCCAAGGGGAGCCCAAACCATATACCAAATAAAATGGAATGTGAACACAGGACGCCCACCTAGGTATGTGGAATGTGTAGAGGGGAGCTGGGAGTACTAGAAAACCACAGAGGTAAGTAACACAGTACCCCCAAGAGACCAGGAAAGAAGGAGTAAATCACTGGATTTTCCCCAAACCACCCAAAAGGAAGGAAAAGAAGAAAAGAAGACACCCAGACAAGACTGCAAGAAACCAGCGGTGGTTTCCAGGAGAAGAAGACCTGTGGAGAGAGGGGACCAAGTCCAAAAGTCACAGTGGAGTCCAGGAGGAGTAGGAGCTACTACCCACCCAGCTGTACTTGCAGGAGTTGGTCAACTGTGAGGAAGGACAGGCCAGACTGATGGATGCAGAAGATGCCCCACGCTGTAGCGTAGATTGCAGACAGATGTCGGTGGAGGAATTCCATCAACAAGCTTTGGCGAAGGCAAATTTGTGGTTAGTGGAAAGTGGTGCTGCCCTCGGAACAGCAATGGCCAGGAGGACTCAACCCAGAAGGGGAAGTCAGAGGGGGCCCTCAGTGACAGAGAAAGCCCACAGAAGCAGAGGCAGCACCCACCGGAATCCCACAGGATGGGGACACAGAAGTCGCAGAAGGAGCCCACGCAGAACTACAGAAAGGGATTCCGCGCCGCAGGAGAACCACTCAGAGGGCTGTGCATCGCAGGAAGGAGTGCTGGGGACTAGAGCTACATATCACCTGAAGATCCCTTGGAGGAGATGCAAAGAAGCAGTGGCAGCTGTAGGAGACTCAGTGAAAGGGAGTACTATCCTGCGTGGGAAGGCAAGAACTTACCTCCACCAAAGTGGGATAGCTAGTAGAGAGGACCAAGAGGACTACTCCAGACCACCACCTGTGATGCAGGATCCATGCAGCTCAGGAGGAAAGGAGATCCACGCAGCCGGTTGTCATTGCAACAGGTGCCTGCGGATGCAGGGGAGTGACTCCTTCAATCCAAGGGATATTCCTTTTTTGTCCTAGTGCAGACTGAAAACACGCTGCCCTCAGTGGATGCATAGCCGGTGGACATGTTGCAGTTGCTGGCAGGAGCCCTGGAAACAATGTTGTAGAAGAGGCCTTCTTCTTGGAGGCAGGTTGTCGGGTCCTGGAGGTTGCAGTTGCAGTTCTGAAAGCCAGAAGCTGAAGTGGAGGTTGCAGAGGAGTCCTACTGGAATCTTGCAAGCCGAAGCTGAGGACCCACGCAAGAGAGAGACCCTACATAGCCCTGAAAGGGGGATTGGTCACCTAGCCAGGTAAGCACCTATCAGTAGGGGGCTCTGACGTCAGCTGCCTGACCTGGCCACTCAGATGCTCCTGAGTTCCCTGACCACCTTGGAAACAAGATGGCAGAACCCAGGGATCCTCTGGAGCAGAACTGAGCATGGACAGGGGAGTGATCACTCCTCTTTCCATCGTCCAAAAATTTGTGCCAGAGCAGGGACTGGGGGTCCCTGAACTGGTGGGCACGTGTTTATGCACGGACGGCACCAAATGTGCCCTTCAACGCATACAAGTGGCTTTGGGAGGCTACCCCTCCCAAGCCAGTAAAACCTATTTACAAAGGGAGAGGGTGTTACCTTCCTCTCCCAAAGGAAATCCTTTGTTCTGCCTTCTTGGGTTTGACCAAATCAAGCAGCAGGAGATCAGAAACCAGTCTGAGCGGTAGCAGCAGCTTGTACTGCCCGGAAAACCATGTAAGACTAGTGGTAGCAATTCGGGGGGTCCTCTTAGGAGCCTCCAGAGTGCATGGAATCATACTTCCAATACTTGCAACAGTATTGGTGTATGATTTTGACATGTTTGATACCAAACATGCCCAGGTTTGGAGTTACTATTATGTAGCTGGACATAGGTAGTGACCTATGTCGAGTACATGCGTAAAATGGCGTCCCCGCACTCCCAAAGTCTAGGAAAATGGGCCTATAGGTTGAGCGGGCATCTCTACTAATGCAGGGGTGGCGTCACACACAGGTACCTGCATTCTACCCTCTGGGCTGAGAGGGCCTACCATAGGGGTGACTTATAGCGAACTGGTGCACTGACCTGTAGCGAAAACAGGTGCATACACCTGTTTCAAGCAGACCGCAATGGCAGGCCTGCAGAACCCTTTGCATGGGTTCCCTGTGGGTGGCAGAATAACTGCTGTAGCCCATAGTGATCCCCTGCTACCCCAATGCCCTATACCATATACTAGAGACTTACATGGGGGGACCAGTATGCCAACTTTGGGAGGAAAAATGAACAGTTACCAAGTTAGAAGGGAGAGAGCATAATCACTGGGGTCCTGGTTAGCAGGATCCCAATGAACACAGTCAAACACACTAATGACAGGCAGAATATTGGGGGTTACCATGCTAGAAAGAGGCTACTTTACTACAGGTACTTTCACTGTCACTGGGAGGAGGCTGATCAAAAGAGATGCACAAATCAGCATTAGCCTTTGTGGCCAGCTCGTCTCGATCTTCCTCTGCAGATCTCAACCTTGCATTTTTTATTAGAAGCTTGCTCTGTTGCCTTGGTGGAAGATTTAGGCTAATGATATCATCAACTCCCACAACCAACATGGATTTGTTGGCTATTCCTTCAATGCCAACTTACCATTCTGCATACTTGACCAGATCAAACCACTTAATGAGACGGAGAAGCTGCCTTGAGCTTTGTGTAAAAATTTAAAAACTTGCGCTCATCTTTATGAAGAAAGTGTTGTAGAAAGCACCATTTATGCAATTTTTCCAAGTTTTCTTAGGGAGGGTCCTCCCTAGTCTCCCCTTGTATTGGTGAGGTTCGCTCACATGCAGCATATGGGGACTGGTGTGATAAAATCTGCCAGAACTGCTTTGGGTTTCCAGTCGGGCCCAACCTACTGGACTCGTCATGTAGCAGCCCCTTCCTAGGGGCATTGACTACACCCACTCAACAAACATCCAACCCAGATGTCACCAGCCAGATGACGCTGTCAATAAAAGGCCCTGGGTGTGCGAGTTCATGGTCACTTAAGTGTCCATACTGCTTGCGTAGGTGTGGTCTGTTTCATTAGCATGTGGGTCTCGGGTCCACTACCTCACTCTATGCATGTCTGTTTTGCTGAACATGTTAAGCACATTGTAATCATGTATTTATCTCTGGAAAGCCAACTTCTCATAAAGAATACTGGTTGCCAGCAAATCTAGAATAAAAGTAACCTAGACTAAAACCTCTGGGCTTTCAAACCAAGCCAAAATTGTATAGTCTTCAGCAAAGAATGTGCTTCACTGTACCCCATTGTGTTTTACTAAACCATCTGCTGGCATAATATCAATAGATAACAATAACAATACCAACAAAACATATTTATAACCCACTTTCTATTAAAAAATCGTTATGATCAGCAGTAATAAAATCTAGAATATAGGTCCTTAAAAATGCTTTAATACTATTGTTCATACATAAATAGGTGGCTTATCTTTCAGAAAAACCTTCTAGACAAATAGTAAAGAACTGTGATTTGAATATAAGGGCTCAAATTCATAAGGGTAGAGTTAAGTAACACCCACTTCTATTAGGACTTGTTTTTTTTTGTTTTTTTTCCCCATTTTTTTTACCATATTCACTTCTAGTAGAATGGCAAGAAGTCAGAGATCTGAGGGTACTAACGAAAGACAGTATTGACAATTTAACACATAGAAACAAAGGAAAAAGGTTGTTGGCCCTGCGAGAAAATATGCAAATATTTGTTCTGTGGCCACGCCACACCTAAGATCTGCCGCCAGCAAATCAAACGCTTAACTGTCGCAGAATGCCTCACCATTTCTTTGTACGTCACTGGAATGAGAGGCGTGGTGTCCATGCTGGACAGGGTTAAAAAACGTAGAACAGAGCAGATATTAGCTAACAAACGGCCATCGGGGAAAATAATAGAAGGGCAACCCTCCAGTAGGAGGTAAGTAATACACTAATTATATACACTAGTAAACAGTAATAGGCATAGAAAAGGTAAGAAAACGGTGCAAATGTAGATAACCAGTAGTGACCCTAAGGGGAGCCCAAACCATATACCAAATAAAATGGAATGTGAACACAGGACGCCCACCTAGGTATGTGGAATGTGTAGAGGGGAGCTGGGAGTACTATAAAACCACAGAGGTAAGTAACACAGTACCCCCAAGAGACTAGGAAAGAAGGAGTAAATCACTGGATTTTCCCCAAACCACCCAAAAGGAAGGAAAAGAAGAAAAGAAGTCACCCAGACAAGACTGCAAGAAACGAGCAGTGGTTTCCAGGAGAAGAAGACCTGTGGAGAAAGGGGACCAAGTCCAAAAGTCACAGTGGAGTCCAGGAGGAGTAGGAGCTACTACCCACCCAGCTGTACTTGCAGGAGTTGGTCAACTGTGAGGAAGGACAGGCCAGACTGATGGATGCAGAAGATGCCCCACGCTGTAGTGTAGATTGCAGACAGATGTCGGTGGAGGAATTCCATCAACAAGCTTTGGCGAAGGCAAATTTGTGGTCAGTGGGAAAGTGGTGCTGCCCTCGGAACAGCAAGGGGCAGGAGGACTCAACCCAGAAGGGGAAGTCAGAGGGGGCCCTCAGTGACAGAGAGAGCCCACAGGAGCAGAGGCAGAACCCACCGGAGTCCCACAGGACGGGGACACAGAAGTCGCAGAAGGAGCCCACGCAGAACTACAGAAAGGGATGCTGCGCCGCAGGAGAACCACTCAGAAGGCTGTGCGTCGCAGGAAGGAGTGCTGGGGACTAGAGCTACATATCACCTGAAGATCCCTTGGAGGAGATGCAAAGAAGCAGTGGCAGCTGTAAGAGACTCACTGAAAGGGAGTACTGTCCTGCGTGGGAAGGCAAGAACTTACCTCCACCAAAGTTGATAGCTAGTAGAGAGGACCAAGAGGACTACTCCGGACCACCACCTGTGATTCAGGATCCATGCAGCTCATGAGGAAAGGAGATCCACGCAGCCGGTTGTCATTGCAACAGTTGCCTGCGGATGCAGGGGAGTGACTCCTTTACTCCAAGGGAGATTCCTTTTTTGTTCCTGTGCAACTGAAAACACGCTGCCCTCAGTGGATGCATAGCCGGTGGACATGTTGCAGTTGCTGGCAGGAGCCCTGGAAACAATGTTGTAGAAGAGGTCTTCTTCTTGGAGGCAGGTTGTCGGGTCCTGGAGGTTGCAGTTGCAGTTCTGAAGGCCAGAAGCCGAAGTGGAGGTTGCAGAGGAGTCCTACTGGAATCTTGCAAGCCGAAGCTGAGGACCCACGCAAGAGAGAGACCCTACATAGCCCTGAAAGGGGGATTGGTCACCTAGCCAGGTAAGCACCTATCAGGAGGAGGCTCTGACGTCAGCTGCCGGACCTGGCCACTCAGATGCTCCCGAGTTCCCTGACAACGTTGGAAACAAGATGGCAGAACCCAGGGACCCTCTGGAGCAGCACTGAGCAAGGACAGGGGAGTGATCACTCCTCTTTCCATTGTCCAGTTTCGTGCCAGACCAGGGACTGGGGGTCCCTGAACTGGTGGGCACGTGTTTATGCACGGACGGCACCAAATGTGCCCTTCAACGCATACAAGTGGCTTTGGGAGGCTACCCCTCCCAAGCCAGTAAAACCTATTTACAAAGGGAGAGTGTGTTACCTTCCTCTCCCAAAGGAAATCCTTTGTTCTGCCTTCTTGGGTTTGATCCAATCAAGCAGCAGGAGAGCAGAAACCAGTCTGAGTGGTAGCAGCAGCTTGTACTGCCCGGAAAACCATGTAAGACTAGTGGTAGCAATTCGGGGGGTGCTCTTAGGAGCCTCCAGAGTGCATGGAATCATACTTCCAATACTTGCAACAGTATTGGTGTATGATTTTGACATGTTTGATACCAAACATGCCCAGGTTCGGAGTTACTATTATGTAGCTGGACATAGGTAGTGACCTATGTCGAGTACATCCGTAAAATGGCGTCCCCGCACTCCGAAAGTCCAGGAAAATGGGCCTGGAGGTTGAGGGGGCATCTCTACTAATTCAGGGGTGCCGTCACACACCGGTACTTGCATTCTAACCTCTGAGCTGAGAGGGCCTACCATAGGGGTGACTTATAGCGATCTGGTGCACTGACCTGTAGCGAAACCGGGTGCATACACCTGTTTCAAGCAGACTGCAATGGCAGGCCTGCAGAACCCTTTGCATGGGTTCCCTGTGGGTGGCAGAATAACTGCTGTAGCACATAGTGATCCCATGCCACCCCAATGCCCTATACCATATACTAGAGACTTACATGGGGGGACCAGTATGTCAACTTTGGGAGGAAAAATGTACAGTTACCAAGTTAGAAGGGAGAGAGCATAATCACTAGGGTCCTGGTTAGCAGGATCCCAATTAACACAGTCAAACACACTAATAACAGGCCGAATAATGGGGGTTACCATGCTAGAAAGAGGCTACTTTCCTACAGGTACTTTCCCTGTCACTGGGAGGAGGCTGATAAAAAGAGATGCACAAATCAGCATGAGCCTTTGTGGCCAGCTCGTTTGGATCTTCCTCTGCAGATCTCAACCTTGCATTTTTTATTAGCAGCTTGCTCTGTTGCCTTGGTGGAAAATTTAGGCTAATGATATCATCAACTCCCACAACCAACATGGATTTGTTGGCTATTCCTTCCATGCCAACTTACCACTCTGCATACTTGGCCAGATCAAACCACTTAATGAGACGGAGAAGCTGCCTTGAGCTTTGTGTAAAAATGTAAAAACTTGGGCTCATCTTTATGAAGAAAGTGTTGTAGAAAGCACCATTTATGCCATTTTTCCAACTTTTCTTAGGGAGGGTCCTCCCTAGTCTCCCCTTGTATTGGTGAGGTTTGCTCACATGCAGCATATGGGGACTGGTGTGATAAAATCTGCCAGAACTGCTTTGGGTTTCCAGTCTGGCCCAACCTACTGGACTCGTCATGTAGCAGCCCCTTCCTAGGGGCATTGACTACACCCACTCAACAAACATCCAACCCAGATGTCGCCAGGCAGATGACCCTGTCAATAAAAGGGCCTGGGTGTGCGAGTTCATGGTCACTTAAGTGTCCATACTGCTTGCGTATGTGTGGTCTGTTTCATTAGCATGTGGGTCTCGGGTCCACTACCTCACTCTATGCATGTCTGTTTTGCTGAACATGTTAAGCACATTGTAATCATGTATTTATCCCTGGAAAGCCAACTTCTCATAAAGAATACTGGTTGCCAGCAAATCTAGGATAAAAGTAACCTAGACTAAAACCTCTCGGCTTTCAAACCAAGCCAAAATTGTATAGTCTTCAGCAAAGAATGTGCTTCACTGTACCCCATTGTGTTTTACTAAACCATCTGCTGGCATACTATCAATAGATAATAATAACAATATCAACAAAACATATTTATAACCCACTTTCTATTATAAAATCATTATGATCAGCAGTAATAAAAACTAGAATATAGGTCCATAAAAATGCTTCAATACTATTGTTCATACATAAATAGATGGGTTCTCTTTCAGAAAAACCTTCTAGACAAATAGTAAAGAACTGTGGTTTGAATATAAGGGCTCAAATTCACAAGGGTAGAGTTAAGTAACACCCACTTCTATTAGGACTTGTTCTTTTTTTTTCTTTTTTTTTTTTCTTTACCATATTCACTTCTAGTAGAATGGCAACAAGTCAGAGATATGAGGGTACTAACGAAAGACAGTATTGACAATTTAACACATAGAAACAAAGGAAAAAGGTTGTTGACCCAGCGAGAAAATATGCAAATATTTGTTCTGTGGCCACGCCCCACCTAAGATCTGCCGCCAGCAAACCAAACGCTTAAGTGGCGCAGAATGCCTCACCATTTCTTTGTACGTCACTGGAATGAGAGGCGTGGTGTCCATGCTGGACAGGGTTAAAAAACGTAGAAGAGAGCAGATATTAGCTAACAAACGGCCATCGCAGAAAATAATAGAAGGACAACCCTCCAGTAGGAGGTAAGTAATACACTAATTATATACACTAGTAAACAGTAATAGGCATAGAAAAGGTAAGAAAACGGTGCAAATGTAGATAACCAGTAGTGACCCTAAGGGGAGCCCAAACCATATACCAAATAAAATGGAATGTGAACACAGGACGCCCACCTAGGTATGTGGAATGTGTAGAGGGGAGCTGGGAGTACTAGAAAACCACAGAGGTAAGTAACACAGTACCCCCAAGAGACCAGGAAAGAAGGAGTAAATCACTGGATTTTCCCCAAACCACCCAAAAGGAAGGAAAAGAAGAAAAGAAGACACCCAGACAAGACTGCAAGAAACCAGCGGTGGTTTCCAGGAGAAGAAGACCTGTGGAGAGAGGAGACCAAGTCCAAAAGTCACAGTGGAGTCCAGGAGGAGTAGGAGCTACTACCCACCCAGCTGTACTTGCAGGAGTTGGTCAACTGTGAGGAAGGACAGGCCAGACTGATGGATGCAGAAGATGCCCCACGCTGTAGTGTAGATTGCAGACAGATGTCGGTGGAGGAATTCCATCAACAAGCTTTGGCGAAGGCAAATTTGTGGTTAGTGGGAAAGTGGTGCTGCCCTCGGAACAGCAAGGGCCAGGAGGACTCAACCCAGAAGGGGAAGTCAGAGGGGGCCCTCAGTGACAGAGAGAGCCCACAGGAGCAGAGGCAGCACCCACTGGAGTCCCACAGGACGGGGACACAGAAGTTGCAGAAGGAGCCCACGCAGAACTACAGAAAAGGATTCCGCGCCACAGGAGAACCACTCAGAGGGCTGTGCGTCGCAGGAAGGAGTGCTGGGGACTAGAGCTACATATCACCAGAAGATCCCTTGGAGGAGATGCAAAGAAGCAGTGGCAGCTGTAGGAGACTCAGTGAAAGGGAGTACTGTCCTGCGTGGGAAGGCAAGAACTTACCTCCACCAAAGTGGGATAGCTAGTAGAGAGGACCAAGAGGACTACTCCAGACCACCACCTGTGATGCAGGATCCATGCAGCTCAGGAGGAAAGGAGATCCACGCAGCCGGTTGTCATTGCAACAGGTGCCTGCGGATGCAGGGGAGTGACTCCTTCACTCAAAGGGAGATTCCTTTTTTGTCCTAGTGCAGACTGAAAACACGCTGCCCTCAGTGGATGCATAGCCGGTGGACATGTTGCAGTTGCTGGCAGGAGCCCTGGAAACAATGTTGTAGAAGAGGCCTTCTTCTTGGAGGCAGGTTGTAGGGTCCTGGAGGTTGCAGTTGCAGTTCTGAAGGCCAGAAGCCGAAGTGGAGGTTGCAGAGGAGTCCTACGGGAATCTTGCAAGCCGAAGCTGAGGACCCACGCAAGATAGAGACCCTACATAGCCCTGAAAGGGGGATTGGTCACCCAGCCAGGTAAGCACCTATCTGGAGGGGGGTCTGACGTCAGCTGCCAGACCTGGCCACTCAGATGCTCCCGAGTTCCCTGACCACCTTGGAAACAAGATGGCAGAACAAAGGGACCCTCTGGAGCAGAACTGAGCATGGACAGGGGAGTGATCACTCCTCTTTCCATTGTCCAGTTTCGTGCCAGACCAGGGACTGGGGGTCCCTGAACTGGTGGGCACGTGTTTATGCACAGACGGCACCAAATGTGCCCTTCAACGCATACCAGTGGCTTTGCGAGGCTACCCCTCCCAAGCCAGTAAAACCTATTTACAAAGGGAGATGGTGTTACCTTCCTCTCCCAAAGGAAATCCTTTGTTCTGCCTTCTTGGGTTTGACCAAATCAAGCAGCAGGAGAGCAGAAACCAGTCTGAGCGGTAGCAGCAGCTTGTACTGCCCGGAAAACCATGTAAGACTAGTGGTAGCAATTCGGGGGTCCTCTTAGGAGCCTCCAGAGTGCATGGAATCATACTTCCAATACTTGCAACAGTATTGGTGTATGATTTTGACATGTTTGATACCAAACATGCCCAGGTTTGGAGTTACTATTATGTAGCTGGACATAGGTAGTGACCTATGTCGAGTACATGCGTAAAATGGCGTCCCCGCACTCCCAAAGTCCAGGAAAATGGGCCTGGAGGTTGAGGGGGCATCTCTACTAATGCAGGGGTGGCGTCACACACAGGTACCTGCATTCTACCCTCTGGGCTGAGAGGGCCTTCCATAGGGGTGACTTATAGCGAACTGGTGCACTGACCTGTAGCGAAAACGGGTGCATACACCTGTTTCAAGCAGACTGCAATGGCAGGCCTGCAGAACCCTTTGCATGGGTTCCCTGTGGGTGGCAGAATAACTGCTGTAGCCCATAGTGATCCCCTGCTACCCCAATGCCCTATACCATATACTAGAGACTTACATTGGGGGACCAGTATGCCAACTTTGGGAGGAAAAATGTACAGTTACCAAGTTAGAAGGGAGAGAGCATAATCACTGGGGTCCTGGTTAGCAGGATCCCAATGAACACAGTCAAACACACTAATAACAGGCAGAATAATGGGGGTTACCATGCTAGAAAGAGGCTACTTTCCTACAGGTACTTTCCCTGTCACTGGGAGGAGGCTGATAAAAAGAGATGCACAATTCAGCATGAGCCTTTGTGGCCAGCTCGTGTGGATCTTCCTCTGCAGATCTCAACCTTGCATTTTTTATTAGCAGCTTGCTCTGTTGCCTTGGTGGAAAATTTAGGCTATTGATATCATCAACTCCCACAACCAACATGGACTTGTTGGCTATTCCTTCCATGCCAACTTACCATTCTGCATACTTGACCAGATCAAACCACTTAATGAGACGGAGAAGCTGCCTTGAGCTTTGTGTAAAAATTAAAAAACTTGGGCTCATCTTTATGAAGAAAGTGTTGTAGAAAGCACCATTTATGCAATTTTTCCAACTTTTCTTAGGGAGGGTCCTCCCTAGTCTCCCCTTGTATTGGTGAGGTTCGCTCACATGCAGCATATGGGGACTGGTGTGATAAAATCTGCCAGAACTGCTTTGGGTTTCCAGTCGGGCCCAACCTACTGGACTCGTCATGTAGCAGCCCCTTCCTAGGGGCATTGACTACACCCACTCAACAAACATCCAACCCAGATGTCACCAGGCAGATGACCCTGTCAATAAAAGGCCTGGGTTTGCGAGTTCATGGTCACTTAAGTGTCCATACTGCTTGCGTATGTGTGGTCTGTTTCATTAGCATGTGGGTCTCGGGTCCACTACCTCACTCTATGCATGTCTGTTTTGCTGAACATGTTAAGCACATTGTAATCATGTATTTATCCCTGGAAAGCCAACTTCTCATAAAGAATACTGGTTGCCAGCAAATCTAGAATAAAAGTAAACTAGACTAAAACCTCTCGGCTTTCAAACCAAGCCAAAATTGTATAGTCTTCAGCAAAGAATGTGCTTCACTGTACCCCAATGTGTTTTACTAAACCATCTGCTAGCATACTATTAATAGATAATAATAACAATACCAACAAAACATATTTATAACCCACTTTCTATTATTAAATCATTATGATCAGCAGTAATAAAAACTAGAATATAGGTCCCTAAAAATGTTTTAATACTATTGTTAATACATAAATAGGTGGTTTCTCTTTCAGAAAAACCTTCTAGACAAATAGTAAAGAACTGTGATTTGAATATAATGGCTCAAATTCATAAGGGTAGAGTTAAGTAACACCCACTTCTATTAGGACTTGTTCGTTTTTTATTTTTTTTTAATTTTTTTACCATATTCACTTCTAGTAGAATGGCAACAAGTCAGAGATATGAGGGTACTAACGAAAGACAGTATTGACAATTTAACACATAGAAACAAAGGAAAAAGGTTGTTGACCCAGCGAGAAAATATGCAAATATTTGTTCTGTGGCCACGCCCCACCTAAGATCTGCCGCCAGCAAACCAAACGCTTAAGTGGCGCAGAATGCCTCACCATTTCTTTGTACGTCACTGGAATGAGAGGCGTGGTGTCCATGCTGGACAGGGTTAAAAAACGTAGAAGAGAGCAGATATTAGCTAACAAACGGCCATCGCGGAAAATAATAGAAGGACAACCCTCCAGTAGGAGGTAAGTAATACACTAATTATATACACTAGTAAACAGTAATAGGCATAGAAAAGGTAAGAAAACGGTGCAAATGTAGATAACCAGTAGTGACCCTAAGGGGAGCCCAAACCATATACCAAATAAAATGGAATGTGAACACAGGACGCCCACCTAGGTATGTGGAATGTGTAGAGGGGAGCTGGGAGTACTAGAAAACCACAGAGGTAAGTAACACAGTACCCCCAAGAGACCAGGAAAGAAGGAGTAAATCACTGGATTTTCCCCAAACCACCCAAAAGGAAGGAAAAGAAGAAAAGAAGACACCCAGACAAGACTGCAAGAAACCAGTGGTGGTTTCCAGGAGAAGAAGACCTGTGGAGAGAGGGGACCAAGTCCAACAGTCACAGTGGAGTCCAGCAGGAGTAGGAGCTACTACCCACCCAGCTGTACTTGCAGGAGTTGGTCAACTGTGAGGAAGGACAGGCCAGACTGATGGATGCAGAAGATGCCCCACGCTGTAGTGTAGATTGCAGACAGATGTCGGTGGAGGAATTCCATCAACAAGATTTGGCGAAGGCAAATTTGTGGTTAGTGGGAAAGTGGTGCTGCCCTCGGAACAGCAAGGGCCAGGAGGACTCAACCCAGAAGGGGAAGTCAGAGGTGGCCCTCAGTGACAGAGGGAGCCCACAGGAGCAGAGGCAGCACCCACCGGAATCCCACAGGACGGGGACACAGAAGTCGCAGAAGGAGCCCACGCAGAACTACAGAAAGGGATTCCGCGCAGCAGGAGAACCACTCAGAGGGCTGTGCGTCGCAGGAAGGAGTGCTGGGGACTAGAGCTACATATCACCTGAAGATCCCTTGGAGGAGATGCAAAGAAGCAGTGGCAGCTGTAGGAGACTCAGTGAAAGGGAGTACTGTCCTGCGTGGGAAGGCAAGAACTTACCTCCACCAAAGTGGGATAGCTAGTAGAGAGGACCAAGAGGACTACGCCAGACCACCACCTGTGATGCAGGATCCATGCAGCTCAGGAGGAAAGGAGATCCACGCAGCCGGTTGTCATTGCAACAGGTGCCTGCGGATGCAGGGGAGTGACTCCTTCACTCCAAGGGAGATTCCTTTTTTGTCCTAGTGCAGACTGTAAACATGCTGCCCTCAGTGGATGCATAGCCGGTGGACATGTTGCAGTTGCTGGCAGGAGCCCTGGAAACAATGTTGGAGAAGAGGCCTTCTTCTTGGAGGCAGGTTGTCGGGTCCTGGAGGTTCCAGTTGCAGTTCTGAAGGCCAGAAGCTGAAGTGGAGGTTGCAGAGGAGTCCTACTGGAATCTTGCAAGCCGAAGCTGAGGACCCACGCAAGAGAGAGACCCTACATAGCCCTGAGAGGGGGATTGGTCACCTAGCCAGGTAAGCACCTATCAGTAGGGGGCTCTGACGTCAGCTGCCTGACCTGGCCACTCAGATGCTCCCGAGTTCCCTGACCACCTTGGAAACAAGATGGCAGAACCCAGGGATCCTCTGGAGCAGAACTGAGCATGGACAGGGGAGTGATCACTCCTCTTTCCATCGTCCAAAAATTCATGCCAGAGCAGGAACTGGGGGTCCCTGAACTGGTGGGCACGTGTTTATGCACGGACGGCACCAAATGTGCCCTTCAACGCATACAAGTGGCTTTGGGAGGCTACCTCTCCCAAGCCAGTAAAACCTATTTACAAAGGGAGAGGGTGTTACCTTCCTCTCCCAAAGGAAATCCTTTGTTCTGCCTTCTTGGGTTTGATCAAATTAAGCAGCAGGAGAGCAGAAACCAGTCTGAGCGGTAGCAGCAGCTTGTACTGCCCGGAAAACCATGTAAGACTAGTGGTAGCAATTCGGGGGGTCCTCTTAGGAGCCTCCAGAGTGCATGGAATCATACTTCCAATACTTGCAACAGTATTGGTGTATGATTTTGACATGTTTGATACCAAACATGCCCAGGTTCGGAGTTACTATTATGTAGCTGGACATAGGTAGTGACCTATGTCAAGTACATGCGTAAAATGGCGTCCCCGCACTCCCAATTTCAGGAAAATGGGCCTAGAGGTAGAGGGGGCATCTCTACTAATGCAGTGGTGGCGTCACACACAGGTACCTGCATTCTACCCTCTGGGCTGAGAAGGTCTACCATAGGGGTGACTTATAGCGAACTGGTGCACTGACCTGTAGCGAAAACGGGTGCATACACCTGTTTCAAGCAGACTGCAATGGCAGGCCTGCAGAACCCTTTGCATGGGTTCCCTGTGGGTGGCAGAACAACTGCTGTAGCCCATAGTGATCCCCTGCTACCCCAATGCCCTATACCATATACTAGAGACTTACATGGGGGGACCAGTATGCCAACTTTGGGAGGAAAAATGTACAGTTACCAAGTTAGAAGGGAGAGAGCATAATCACTGGGGTCCTGGTTAGCAGGATCCCAATGAACACAATCAAACACACTAATAACAAGCAGAATAATGGGGGTTACCATGCTAGCAAGAGGATACTTTCCTACAGGTACTTTCACTGTCACTGGGAGGAGGCTGATAAAAAGAGATGCACAAATCAGCATTAGCCTCTGTGGCCAGCTCGTCTCAATCTTCCTCTGCAGATCTCAACCTTGCATTTTTTATTAGAAGCTTGCTCTGTTGCCTTGGTGGAAGATTTAGGCTAATGATATCATCAACTCCCACAACCAACATGGATTTGTTGGCTATTCCTTCCATGCCAACTTACCATTCTGCATACTTGACCAGATCAAACCACTTAATGAGACGGAGAAGCTGCCTTGAGCTTTGTGTAAAAATTTAAAAACTTGGGCTCATCTTTATGAAGAAATTGTTGTAGAAAGCACCATTTATGCCATTTTTCCAACTTTTCTTAGGGAGGGTCCTCCCTAGTCTCCCCTTGTATTGGTGAGGTTCGCTCACATGCAGCATATGGGGACTGGTGTGATAAAATCTGCCAGAACTGCTTTGGGTTTCCAGTCGGGCCCAACCTACTGGACTCGTCATGTAGCAGCCCCTTCCTAGGGGCATTGACTACACCCACTCAACAAACATCCAACCCAGATGTCACCAGCCAGATGACCCTGTCAATAAAAGGCCCTGGGTGTGCGAGTTTATGGTCACTTAAGTGTCCATACTGCTTGCATATGTGTGGTCTGTTTCATTAGCATGTGGGTCTCGGGTCCACTACCTCACTCTATGCATGTCTGTTTTGCTGAACATGTTAAGCACATTGTAATCATGTATTTATCCCTGGAAAGCCAACTTCTCATAAAGAATACTGGTTGCCAGCAAATCTATAATAAAAGTAACCTAGATTAAAACCTCTCGGCTTTCAAACCAAGCCAAAATTGTATAGTCTTCAGCAAAGAATGTGCTTCACTGTACCCCATTGTGTTTTACTAAACCATCTGCTGGCATAATATCAATAGATAATAATAACAATACCAACAAAACATATTTATAACCCACTTTCTATTATAAAATCATTATGATCAGCAGTAATAAAAACCAGAATATAGATCCTTAAAAATGCTTTAATACTATTGTTAGTACAGAAATAGATGACTTCTCTTTCAGAAAAACCTTCTAGACAAATAGTAAAGAACTGTGATTTGAATATAATGGCTCAAATTCATAAGGGTAGAGTTAAGTAACACCCACTTCTATTAGGACTTGTTCGTTTTTTTGTTGTTGTTTTTTTTTACCATATTCACTTCTAGTAGAATGGCAAGAAGTCAGAGATCTGAGGGTACTAACGAAAGACAGTATTGACAATTTAACACATAGAAACAAAGGAAAAAGGTTGTTGGCCCTGCGAGAAAATATGCAAATATTTGTTCTGTGGCCACGCCCCACCTAAGATCTGCCGCCAGCAAACCAAACGCTTAACTGGCGCAGAATGCCTCACCATTTCTTTGTACCTCACTGGAATGAGAGGCGTGGTGTCCATGCTGGACAGGGTTAAAAGAAGTAGAACAGAGCAGATATTAGCTAACAAACGGCCATCATGGAAAATAATAGAAGGACAACCCTCCAGTAGGAGGTAAGTAATACACTAAGGGGCATATTTATACTCCGTTTGCGCCGAATGTGCGTCAAAAATTTTGACGCACAATCAGCGCAAACGTTGCCCCATATTTAAACCCTGACGCCCGAACCCGTGCAAGGAAAAAATCCGCAATGTGCGTCATTTTCTGGATGCGGCAACCCGCCCTGCGTTAATGATATGCAGGGTAGGCGTTCCCGTCCAAAAAACGACGCACACAGCCGTGCGCCGTATTTATGCTTCCGGGCAAAAATCACTCTCGGCCTGGAGGCGGAGCAAAAAAATGACGCAAAGCCCGATGTGCGTCAAAATTTAATGCCTTTTTCAGGGCAGGCATTAAAATGGGGCAAACACACCTGTATTTAATCAGAACAAACAACAGAGCAGCAGAGCAGCAACAGGGAGACATGGAGGTGATTTTTATTCAGCGTGCACGTCGACGCAGAGCCCTGCAGCAACAACAGCAGCTACAACAACAACAGCAGGGACCCCAAAGGCAGCGCAGAAGGCAGGAGAGGATATTCCGCCCAAGAACAACCCTGCATGGCCTCAGGGAACACAACATCATACAGAGGTACCGGTTGAACTGGCAGGCCATTCAGCAGCTGCTGAGAAATATTGAACAGCAGTTGGCCCCCACTTTGGTGACACCCCACACCATACCAACAGAAACAAAGCTGCTTGCCGTACTTCACCTGCTGGCAAGTGGCTCGTTTCAGACAACAGGTGCCCTGGTTGGTGGAATATCACAACCATCATTCTCCGCATTCCTGCCAAAAGTACTGGATGCCATCATTCGCCTGACACCCCTCCACATCTGCTTCCCTAACACACTGCAGAAGCAGCAGGAAACAAAACAGGGGTTCTACGCCATCAGTGGCTTCCAACACGTCCTTGGTGCAATCGACTGCACACACGTACGCCTTGTGCCACCTGCTGCAACAGAACACCTCTACCGCAACAGGAAGCACACACATTCAATCAATGTGCAGGCCATAGTCGATCACCAAGGATTGATCAGCAACATTGTGGCAAAATATCCTGGGAGTGTACATGGCGCATTCATCTTCCGTCACTCTACCATCAACCAACACTTCCAGGATGGACGGTATGCAATGGACTACTTGTTGGTAAGTACAAAAATCCAACTTATATACACACTGCACAGCAACCCTCTAGGACACACAACACATACACCACAATAGCAACACCTAGCCAGGAACACACTGAGGTCCTGACATCACTAGCCATGTTTGTGAAGTCACCATTGAACCTGTCACACATTGGAATTTACTCTACAGCTTAATGTGAAGACATTAATGAGTGTGGTTGCCTAAATGTCACCTTGCAATTTGTAAGTGTTACAATAACCTGTACATTAATACATTGCATAAGTCTTAAGGTATGGGATGTCCAGGGTACTTTCATATGAATGTGTTAACTACACTTTCATGTTTTAACTCTGCATGGAACTATCATCTCACCCCCAGTGAAGACACACGGACAACTGTATCACAAGTCACAATGCTAGGGAGGACACACTGTACTGAAAATCCAAATACATACTGCTAACAAACAGTTAGCTAACAAACACTTGCTCAGCCAAGGAAAAAACTCAATGCAAAAGTTTTCTCCTACAAGTATAGGTAGTCACATTAGTACACAAAAGAGTCACAGACAACACAAGACAACTACTGCCATCAAAGGTCTGTACAAGAGTGCCTCCTACATCTACATGATCCCATTCTGTGTTTCTCTTTCAGCTGATCAGGGGTATGGCATCCAGCCTTGGCTAATGACACCATTTGGGAACCCGACTACTGCTGCCGAGCGGGCATACAACGACGCCCATAAGAGGACACGCAGCATTGTTGAGCAGACCTTTGGGATCCTACAGTCAAGGTTCCGCTGCCTTGACATCACTGGCGGTAGCCTACTATATTCCCCAGGGATGGTCTGTAGGATCATACTCACTTGTGCCATATTGCACAATATTTGTGTAAAAAGGAACATTCCCCTCCTTGAACCAGACCCAGACATGCCTGAAGATGACGAAGAGGAGGATGCTGGCCTGCAACAGGAGGGGGAACAACCAAACACGGCTGCTGGAGTGCGTAGGCGCCAACAGCTTGTAAAAAATTTATTTTCTTAATTTCTTATATCAACACTTATTGCACAATTGTAAATCAACACAGATAACAAACACCACATCATGGTTTGGCCTATTCATTTCTGCCCACCTTTAGTTTGAAATTGCTGAAGAAGAATGTCGTCTCATTGAGCAATAATGACATAACACTCATCACACAAAAAATATACACCACAAATGTCTGCACAGAGGCTATGAGGTTTCATGATACATTACCATCCACAGAGGCCAACAGGAGTACAAATGTGGCAATGACACATGCCTGATCCAGACACCTGAGACATTCTCTCACTCAGCACAAAAATGTAGCTCATTTGAAAGTCTCATTACACGTGTTCAGTGACAGGGTGGGACCATCCATGTGTACGTGACCATGTCCTCAATGGCTTCTCTCAATTTTTGCTACAAACAATGACCAATTGGAACAAGATTAGCTGCCACTAACTCATGAGGAGACCTTGAAGTTACAGTGACAACATACACCCAGACAGTTGATAGTGGATCTACATTCGCCCACACATATAAACATATGTCATCCAATCAACCAAATATTTGCAAGCAGCCGATCACAGTAGTGTCCCAGTTCGAACCTAGCAGGAAGAATGTAACATGCCACTAAACCAGGTAATGCATAAAGGGCCACAAACATCAACAACCTATTTGTCATCAGCACATAAGGAACGCCGAGAGTTTGAAAAAAAATTCAGTGCAAAATGGTATGTCAGATTGCTCCAAATAATTAATAGGGCAAACGTCAAATGGGCAAATGGGATTATTGAATGGCTAACAGTGATTCATACCCTATGGCCTTCCATTAGCCTGCTGCTGCAGGTTTAGCATAACAGAATAAATGAAAGCCATGGATAAATTAGCAAATCTGGAAGGGCAAACCCTAGGGTGCTGGGGGCCTAAGTCCACCTCTACCGCCCCCCAAATATACAATAATTATGTACATGTGAAGTAAACACATGCATAAGGCGCATGTGTGGCCTACATGTCAAAAGTAAAACACATATAAAATACACAAAATAATTATTAGGACATGGTTAGCCCCATAAAAAGTGTAAGTGACAATTGCACTACCTGTTTGGACTATAGATAAATGCATTACCGTGATAAATGTGGACACATTTTTGAGAAGGAATACATCCTGGTATCCCATTCATCATTTCAAAATAGCCATCAGCAATTACCCAAAATATGTGTACAAATATAGTTAATAACCATTTTGAGCAATAATTGATATTACAGTGTGAATGCCTTCTATACATCCAATAAGGGACATGTGTCATAGCTAATCACAAATGTGTATCACATAGCACTGTTTGGTCATGACAAAATTCCTTTCACAACTTGAAAAAATTAAGACATTTTTGTCAAAAAGCGTCATATTTCCCCGCATACAGCATGGGCGTCATAATTTTTTGACGTACAGGAGTGCACAGAATGCAGAGTCAAAAATGTTCCTATTAAAAATAATAGATTAATAAGCTGCATTACATGTCCACCATATTTTCTATGATGCGTCATATTTCCACGCATACAGCAAGGGCGTCATAAGTTTTTGATGTACAGGAGTGCACAGAATGCAGAGTCAAAAATTTTCCTATTAAAAATAATAGATTAATAAGCAGCATTACATGTCCACCATATTTTCTATGATGCGTCATATTTCCACGCATACAGCATGGGCGTCATAATTTTTTGACGTACAGGAGTGCACAGAATGGAGAGTCAAAATTTTTCCTATTAAAAATAATAGATTAATAAGCTGCATTACATGTCCACCATATTTTCTATGATGCGTCATATTTCCACGCATACAGCATGGGCGTCATAATTTTTTGACGTACAGGAGTGCACAGAATGCAAAGTCAAAAATGTTCCTATTAAAAATGATCGATTAGTAAGCTGCATTACATGTCCACCATATTTTCTATGATGCGTCATATTTCCACACATACAGCATGGCCGTCATAATTTTTTGACGTACAGGAGTGCACAGAATGCAGAGTCAAATATCATATTCATATTTGGTTCTCATATTTGCCAGCAAATTACATTTCTACTCTAGAACTGTAAACTCAGCCTCACACAAATGTAAGGGAACAATGAAGAAATTAGTTTTGACTCTGCATTATGTGCACTGTTATGCGTCAAAAAATATGACGCACAATCTGTATGCGTGAAAATATGACGCATAACGGAAAAATAAAAACGGAGGCCATTTTATGCAGGAAGTGATGTAATAGGATATCCTGTTTACAGAATCTGTAGTGTGAGTTTACTTTCACTTTCACTTTGCAGTCTCAGAGTATTCTAGACTGTGTGGCTGTCTGAAAAGTGTTGTCCTGTGTTTTACTGCTTTTGTGTCCTGTGTACCTTGTCTATTGTGCTTTTGTGATCATAGTCTTGTTGTCTAATATTGTCTTAGTCTGTTTTGTATACTTTTGTCAAATCCAGTGTTTCTTTTTTTTGTCTGTGGGAGTCTGTTCTGGGTAGTTTAAATTTGGGGTTAGTTGGGCTATTTTTCTTAAGTTTTCTTTTTCCTTCACTACTCTACCTTTCCCCATTCCCCCCTTTTACTTTTTGTTCTAATTTTTTCACCTTGCTAATAGTAAAGATGTCAGGTAGGCCACGGCTTGCCAGGATGGGTGAGGAGGAATTGGGGGGATTCATTTGGCTCGTTTGCCATTTCCTCCCACTCATGCTGGAGGCTGGGGGCCGTGTGATACAGGGGTATCACACGGAGGCACGTAAAGTCCGGTGGGGGAAGGTGCGCCATCACTTGGTCCGGGTCTACGGTAGCATGAGGAATGACCATCAACTCAAGCACCGCTGGGCTGATCTGATATCCAGGGAGCAGGATCTGCTGGACCACCTGGGAATCAGGATTGGTGGCCATGTTGGTGAGTACAAATCATTTACATGTGAATAATTGAAAGCTGTGTGGGGACATGTGATGATTGTTACCCAATCTGCTAGATTAGTAGCTGACTGTGTGTAATGCTAGGGAAACCTAATGTGTATTTGTTGCACAATGTGTAGGAAGACCAATGCTAGCAGTCAGATGGCTCATGTTTTCAACACATACCGGATGCCTGTAGCTGTATGTAATGTAGTGTTGCCTTTGTGTCAGACAAGCGACACGTTAATACCTCTATTTGAACTCTACAGGTCATAATTGCCAGTGAAAAAAGGGATGTTGAAACATCATACCTACATATGTAGACGCCATAGCTAGACAGAAATTTCTAAAACCATGATGATGCTATAAATGAGTGGTGCCTTCACGTCAATTGAAGTTAGCTATGTTCTCCACACATATGTCACATGTGTGTCTGGTTGGTGTGTGTTGAAAATGACCAAATAGCCTGTTTGAGTTTGAGGGGTCATGCAGTCCTCAAGTAACCAGCTTTTGGATGTCTCTCTGGGATGCACATGATGAGATGAATGCTCCCCGATATTGCTGGGGCATACTAATGGAGGTGTATCTTTGACACCACATGACTGTCCTGGCCACTGCATGTGTGTAGTAGGGTGTGTAACTGTAGCAGGAGACTCATCCAATGTAAATGTTGATTAAGTATTCTTCCATGCAGTATGAGCATGTGTGAAAGTGTATCATTACGCATGTCATATTCTCACATTGTCATTGTAACTGCAATTGTTTGTCAGTGCACGGAGTCTGAGTATATTCTTCCTTCCATGCTTTACAGCTGGACCTACACCGTACACCGTGGGAGAGGTGGCTCATTTTGAGGACCCCGACACCTACAGTGAGTGTGGCCTGAGTGTTATTTTTCTTGTTTGCTAGTGATGCATGATGGACTACTGTGTGTTCAACAGAATTCAAGGTTTGATGCGCTGCCCGTTCATTGGTATTGTTGCATTAGTGGGATTTCATATATCACTTCAGTTTCTGTAGACCAATGCTTAGCCATCTCTCAGATTTAGGGGCTGTAGGTCATTCCAGTCTGCCCCGCTATGGGGAGTGGGATGAGTCATGTGGAATACACTGGTTAATGTAAGAGTTGCTCTGGGACTTGGCTTGGAGTGAGTCTGCATTTCAGACTGACATTCTCCCAGATAGCTTCTGCAAAAGGCTTGTATTAAATATGCAGCTTCATAGTTGAGGATGGACTGAGTACACTGTAGGTTGGATCTTCCGGGGGCATGTACTTCCACAAGTTGAACTAGAAGTGTGTGGGACTAGAGTGCAATGGCCTAGGTGTTCATTCTACTCATGATCATGATCATGGGTGTTCTTGCTCCTCTGTGTGTGTGTTTAAATATGCCTCAGTGGTAGTATGTGATGTTGGCCTGAGTCAGTGCATTTTGACATGTGTGGACCTTGGATAGGACAATGTTTGGCTGACTCCAAATTGTTGCTAGCCCTTCATTGGTGTTGTGTGTGGAGTCAAATACTTGTTGACCTTTCTATACACTCCTGCGTGTGCATTGAATCTGGGATTGTTGGTTGTTCTTCCCACCCTCAAAGACTGCCATGTGATTGGGAATAGGGTACCTAGGACTGTAGCAACCAGTATGTTACACATAGTTGTGACCTTTTGCAACTTAGTTTAGAACCTAGTGTACACATTCGGTTATGGCACATGGGTTCAATTTTTGATAACAACAATTTACAAATGGCATTGAGTGAGGGTTGTGATAGTTATCACATAGAGTGACATATGTAGTGAAGTCAGTATGCGGAAGAGGTTCAGACATAATGTCAGCTGCATTAGCCATTATTTGGATGAGAAGTTTAGGCTGATGTTACCCATCATGTAGAGACATGGATATGCTAGGTGTGAGATGGCCTTTTGTATGCAGGCTTCACATGTACTTCCTCTGAGACTTTCAATGAACTATGTTGTGACAATCGCTGTAACTAATACAGTACAAGTAATGTGCAAATGACCCATTGTGCAATTCCACCCAATGCATTTCCTATGGTAAATAGTTGCCATATCTCTTCACAGCTGCAAACATGAGTGCCGCAGAGAGACACCAGTTTGAACGGCGTGCAATGCGATACCGGCACATCCTGCAGGTGCAGTCGGGGTTCAGGAGGATGGCCCGCAAATACCAAGCAGATCGGGCCTCCGGGGCAGGGTGGGCCTCACCACAGGGTGGGACTACATTGCCCACAACAGCCACCACCACCACATCCACCAGGTCTCCCCAAGTGGCCCCAGCAACGGCGGGACAGTTGTCCCTGCCTCGTCAGCAAGACCTGGACCCAGCCATTTGCAACACCCAGGACAGTCCAGTGGGTTACAACTACTGCCACACCGTCCACCTCGGCCAGCACACAGACTGCAGCAGCCCCTCCTGTAGACCCAGCGGCATTCCTGGCATTAAGCCGTAAATTGGACAAAGTTTTTTCAAAGGTGGACAAGCTAAGCCAGGATGTGGCATATATTAAGAAAAGGGTTCGGTCCATCAGGCGGACCCTACGGAGGGCCAATCTCTAGGACTTTTGCCATGTTTTACTTTTACCCCTCCCCTCTCTCCTCTTTCCTTTTTGTACTGATAGTTGGGTTTTGGGGATTAGTGTTAGGTTAGTGTAGGTTGTTAGCTTAGTTAGTGTTAGGGAGGAGGGTGGGGGGTCCTTATTATTTCTATTTTTCTTTTTTGGGTGGGTGGGTGGGGGTCAATGTTGGGATTCATGTTTGTTAAAAAAAATAAAACAAAACAAAAAAAAATCACCAAAAAAATATGTGATTGTTTAGGATAGTATAGTATGTGTGTAGGTTAGTATGTGTTGTCCTGCATGTGTCCTGTCTCATAATGGTGGGTGGGGGGTTCATGTTTAGATCGTTTCGTTATATGTGTAGAGTAATTTTAGCTTAGGTTAGTTAGGGACAGTTGTGGGTTAGTAGTAGTCAGGTTAGATTAGTGTATGTATGACTTTTCCCTTAGTTGCCTCTGGTGTGAATAAATAGGAATAAACATTTGTTAACCCTTTGCATGATGCGTTAACTGCTACTTTATCATGGCCTTGACATCAGTGTAGGTGAATGTTTTTCTATGACATTAGTGTCCTATGCTACCCACCACAGAAAATGGAGGGTTAACATGCCAGCTACCCGTGTGCTAACTTGGTAAGTATCCACCATTTGATAGACCCACCATTAGTAGTTTACATGGATCACCAAGGATTTGTGTTGATGAGTAGGTATTCTACATCACAAAGTGTGCTTCCAGACTTGTTATTGTGGGTAATTTAATAGGTCGGACTGCAGTGTGATGTTCAGGGAGATCTTTGTAGATGAGGTGTTGTTAACACTCTTGTCTTGTTGCCTTCATTGCTGACCTAGATCATGTGTGTAATAATTCAGCATGACTTCCCTTCATGGAAGTATTCTCAGAAAGGGTGATTGATGCAGTGTTTTTTTTTTGTTTGCTTAGATTTTGCTGCATAATTTCATGTTTTAGTATTGCATGGTGCCTACATTTATCAGCCACCATTAGTTGACTTGAATTGCTATAGATGGAGCATTATTCTGTCCAACACAGCATGATTGTGTGTGGTTTGTCCCTTCATCAGTTATTTTCCTCAGGATGGTAAGGCTATGATGCAATCCTGGCCACTGCACAGATGTATCAGACTACATGATGTCAGCACAGTTGTATTGACAAGCTACATGGTTGCCACACAGGCACTTTAGAGTTATCTACTGCACAGTTGATGTGTCAAATAACACAGAGACATATTAGGTGTGCAAGTGCTATTTATTGATAGGTGCTGTAGTACAAAGGCCCATATTTATACTTTTTGACGCTAAACTGCGCTAACGCAGTTTAGCGTCAAAAAATTTAGCGCCGGCTAACGCCATTCTGTAGCGCCATGCGGGCGCCGTATTTATGGAATGTCGTTAGCCGGCGCTAGCAGACCGGCGCTGCCTGGTGTGCATGGAAAAAAACCACGTACACCAGGCAGCGCCGGCGTTGGGGAAAATGGCGTTAGGGCGTCTTAAAATGGGGCAAGTCAGGTTGAGGCAAAAAAATCGCCTCAACCCGATTTGCGCCATTTTTAACGACGCCCAGACGCCATTTAAATGACTCCTGTCTTAGTAAAGACAGGAGTCATGCCCCCTTGCCCAATGGCCATGCCCAGGGGACTTATGTCCCCTGGGCATGGTCATTGGGCATAGTGGCATGTAGGGGGGCACAAATAAGGCCCCCCTATGCCACCAAAAAAAAAAATTATACTTACCTGAACTTACCTGAATGTCCCTGGGATGGGTCCCTCCATCCTTGGGGGTCCTCCTGGGGTGGGCAAGGGTGGCAGGGGGGGTCCCTGGGGGCATGGGAGGGCAGCTGTGGGCTCATTTTGAGTCCACAGGCCCCTTAACGCCTGCCCTGACCCAGGCGTTAAAAAGAGGCGCAAATGCGGGGTTTTTTGCCCCGCCCACTCCCGGGCGTGATTTTTGCCCGGGAGTATAAATACGACGCATTTGCGTCGCAGTCATTTTTTTAGACGGGAACGCCTTCCTTGCATCTCATTAACGCAAGGAAGGCGTTCACGCAAAAAAATTACGCTATTTGCCCATACTTTGGCGTTAGACGCGTCTAACGCCAAAGTATAAATATGGCGTTCGTTTTGCGCCGAATTTGCGTCGAAAAAAACGACGCAAATTCGGCGCAAACAAAGTATAAATATGCCCCAAAATGTCCATTGTCCATGTTTGCTGACTCCGTTCTAGTGCATTCTTACATGGTGATCCTACAGAAGGGGTGTGGATGATGCTCCTGACATGCTGGGGTGATGTCACAGACAGTGCAGAGGGACAGGATTTGGCGAATAGTAGGAGAGAGACATTCACTGGCAATGGTGACAAGTCATACAGTGGTTAGCAGAACAGTCATTGAGTGTAGTTGTAGTGAGACTGGCATTTGACAAAACGTAGGACCTTGGTCAAAGTAGGCCATGGTGCAGGGACTAGTGCTTCCGGGTACTCTTCCGTGAGAATGTGATCTGTTCCATGTCTTCTTCTTCTGATGTGTGTGTTGCCTGGTTTGTCCTTGTTGTTGTTGGTTGTGAAGGGGCAACACACACCTCAGTGTTAGAAGACGTGGAGTCAGACATCCTGGGGGCTGCTCCCTGTGAAGTTCTTAAGGGCAGTACTGCTGCAAGGAGGGCCTGCTGGTTTTTGAGAATAGCAGCCACATCACGATGGTAGGCAGCCAGGTCAGCCCTGAGGGGTTCAATGTTGCATTCGTGCACGCGTTGACTGGATTGCAGTTGTAGGTGTTGTGTCAACTGGATTACAGCTGTGCTGATTTCCTTCTGTGTTTTCGCAAGTTCCTGCAAGAGAGATGTTAGGGCTTGCATAGCAGCTGCCTGATCTGCAAATGACGTCATGCACGAACGCACCCCCTCAAGGCTGGCTGCCATGTTTTGCATCCCCACCCGCACCTCCTTGGCCAGCTCCCGCTGTACACCAACTACAGTTCTTTCAAAGCTGGTGCCAGTGTCGTCAGAGTCCTCAGCTGTGTTGGAGCTGGCAGGTCTTACAATTGGGGTGGTGGGTGGGTCTTCTGTGATGGCTGCTTGTTCTCTGCTCCTCCTTGTGACTGAAGGTGGGGTCTGGAGGGTTTCAAGGACCTTTTGGATGGTCTCCTGGAAAATGTTTATGGGCTCGTCATCCATGTCATCAGGGAAATCAGGGACAGGCATATCGGCAGGAGATCCATGTTCCTCTGAAATGAAACAGGGTACAATTAGTGTGTCTGTGTTGTGACAATTTTGCCGTAACATGCAAGCCTTTTGATGACTTTACTTTGTGCTCTGGTTTGGTATTGGTATCTGCTGTCCTTCATATGAGCATTGTTATAGGCCTATGGCCCACCTGTGTGTCACATGTATGATATAGAGTTATCAGTCTTGTCTGCCTAATCGCCTCTAGGTGTTGCTTTGTACCAATTAGGGAATTGCCATCTTTTTGTCCTACTCGTCCCTCCGTGTATATCTTTTCTTATGGAGAGACATTTTGTTGCGTGGGCTCTCATTATCCTAAATGAGACTACTGGATTTCTAGGCAGCAGGATCGATAACGGTGTGGGGGCCTGAGTCTGACCCACTTGTAAAGAACTCTGTCACCCTAAATCTTTTTTATGGCTCTGGCTAACTAGCAGTGCCTCATGTCTCCCACGGGGAAGAAATGATTAGGCAGCCGAGCGCATGACATCTTTGGAACTTCTCAGGGAAGTGGTGGTCACTCAGATCCAAACGAACTCTCTCATTTCCAGTATGATCTCATATACAAATGACAAAGACAGTATAAGTTTTATATGATGATTTCATTAAACAACTGTATTTTAGATAATAAGGCGTGAGCCGCAATAACCAGAACAATACAACATAGTAGAATTGAAATAGTCACCAGGAGAGTAAAACATAAGAACAAAGCTATCATAGTGCCTAACAGTTTCTACTCTCCCTCTGCTTGTTCTATTTAGAGCACAGCATGTTAATCTTCTAGCTTACCTTTCCGAATCACTGGGGAGACATCAGCCCTCATACCTGAGCAAAGGCCTGTGATCTGGTTCAGCATCTGCAACAAGGCAGGCAGCGTCTAGTTGTGGTTCTCTGTTCGGAAACTCCCTCTTGTGTGTATTGGGACAAGGAAGTGATTTTATAACTAACATGGCATCGTGATCACAAAATGTCCCTACGCAGGAATGCCACATCTAAACTCCTACCACGTCTATCGGCAATGTACCAGACTGTATCCTTGACTGAAGCACAGAGTGAATATGTTATGGAGAACTCCAGTGCTGAAGTAGGCAAAACAGTGTGAAATGAATAAAAAACAAGACCGTAGAACTGGCTATTTGAAAAAAAACAGTACGAAGCCTAATAAAAAGCATTTAGTGCAAAGTGCACAGAGGCTCTAAGCTGTCAGCAAATGAATAAAATACATTCAGGGCAAAGTGCACAAAGGCCTAAAGCCTGAAGCTAATGCGCAAAGGATACGTAAAACTTACCACACTACACTTTCACTGGCTGTGGGTGTTGTGATTGCCCTGGCAGCACACTTGCCTCTCAGGACCTGCCCCAAAATCTTTTTATTCACATTGACCTAAATGTAATTGTTATGTGGCATATCCTATGCATGGCAATGTTAGGATGTGATATGGATGTAAACATTGTTGATGTTTCCAGCTGATGTTGGGTAATGTGTGTTTAATTGGATTGCCCTGTTTATCGTATCAATGTCCTATTTGGTTCTCAGACTGTGCAGGTGTGTTTCAGTGACCAGTTGCATGTGTCCCCTCCTCAATGTTGTTGTCTGAGCAGTATGACATTAGTGATGTTGCCTTGTTAGCCAGGCACGTGAGGGACCCTGACGTATGCAGAATGTGTGTGTCCTTAGTGCTGTGTGGCTCCTATTGCTGTTTACTTTGGCTGATGTATGTGTCAACCATGGGCATTGGCATTTGAGTGTACTGGTGCCTTTGTCTTATTTCTAGAAATAGTTGCAGATGTCATCCTCACCCCCTAATTTAGGTAGGTATGTTCCATGGGGAGGTTCCTGCCATTTGCTACTATCGCTGCACAGAGATCAGAGGTGTTAGTGTCATCTGTTGTTGCAGTTACATTGCACTTGTTGTTTTGGCTACTGGATTACTGATAGGGACCTAGTTGATGTAGGATACATTTTGACTGACGAGTGCCTGGATGTAAGTTTGACGTAGTGGCCTTCCCACCTGTCGCTGCTTTCCCTTAGCTCCATTGTTGTCATGACAGGATGGCCCCATGGGACTGGTGTTGGTGCTGTGTTTTGTCGTGCCCCAGCTTCTGTCTGTGCTGGGCATGCCCCCCTGCCGTGCCCCTTTACCCATGCCACTTCATATATTTGCTGACTTACATGCATTGTGTAGTAGGTATTCCCCACCCCGGTTGCAGTTATCATTATAGCATTATAATTCCCCATGTGACTTACCCTGCATGTGTGTTGTCTCGTGGTAGTCTGCGCTGTCCTGTCCTTGAATCCCTGTGACGATCTCCTCAGGGATGACGGCTGCGACCATCTCCTCCATGTGGTCCAGGGCCTCCTGTTGTGCTGGACTCCCCCCTCCAGTCTGCAGTGCTGCCTTCCTGTTCCTGGCCATTTTTTCCTTGGTCCTACGTTTGCAGTCATGCCAGCGTTTCTTACACTCAGTGACTGTTCTGCGTTCTTCAGCCACACTGTTGATCTTGTCCACAATTTGTTGCCATATGGCCTCTCTCCTGCTGATTGGCAACTTAGAGGTGATGAATAGTTGGTGCTTGTGTTCCGTCACCTCTTTAACCAGGATTTTCTGCTCCTCTGCACTGAAGCAACACTTTCTTTTTTTTCTAAACATGTCCTGGTTCCTGTATGGATTATCCTGGCTGGTTCCTGGTCTGCTGTCATCTTCCTGGGGTCTGTTGTGACATCTGGGATCCATTTTGGCTCTCCTCTGCTGAAAGGGCAGTGTTCGCTGGTGAATTTGATGCTATTGCGTCAAAATAAACGGCGCTTTCCGTCGCGTTAACGTTGGTTTCCTTTACGACTTGACGCCGCTGTGTGCGTCACGAAATAATGACTCCCACCTGTTGGTTGCGCCGCCGTGCGTCAAAGTATAAATTTGACGCCCGGACGGCGCATCGAAATGGCGTTAGCCGGAGGTAATTTTTTTGACGCAAAACTGCGACGGCACAGCTTTGCGTCAAAAAGTATAAATATGGCCCTAATTATATACACTAGTAAACAGTAATAGGCATAGAAAAGGTAAGAAAACGGTGCAAATGTAGATAACCAGTAGTGACCCTAAGGGGAGCCCAAACCATATACCAAATAAAATGGAATGTGAACACAGGACGCCCACCTAGGTATGTGGAATGTGTAGAGGGGAGCTGGGAGTACTAGAAAACCACAGAGGTAAGTAACACAGTACCCCCAAGAGACCAGGAAAGAAGGAGTAAATCACTGGATTTTCCCCAAACCACCCAAAAGGAAGGAAAAGAAGACACCCAGACAAGACTGCAAGAAACCAGCAGTGGTTTCCAGGAGAAGAAGACCTGTGGAGAGAGGGGACCAAGTCCAAAAGTCACATTGGAGTCCAGGAGGAGTAGGAGCTACTACCCACCCAGCTGTACTTGCAGGAGTTGGTCATCTGTGAGGAAGGACAGGCCAGACTGATGGATGCAGAAGATGCCCCACGCTGTAGTGTAGATTGCAGACAGATGTCGGTGGAGGAATTCCATCAACAAGCTTTGGCCAAGGCAAATTTGTGGTTAGTGGGAAAGTGGTGTTGCCCTCGGAACAGCAAGGGCCAGGAGGACTCAACCCAGAAGGGGAAGTCAGAGGGGGCCCTCAGTGACAGAGAGAGCCCACAGGAGCAGAGGCAGCACCCACCGGAGTCCCACAGGACGGGGACACAGATGTCGCAGAAGGAGCCCACGCAGAACTACAGAAAGGGATCCCGCGCCGCAGGAGAACCACTCAGAGGGCTGTGCGTTGCAGGAAGGAGTGCTGGGGACTAGAGCTACATATCACCTGAAGATCCCTTGGAGGAGATGCAAAGAAGCAGTGGCAGCTGTAAGAGACTCAGTGAAAGGGAGTACTGTCCTGCGTGGGAAGGAAAGAACTTACCTCCACCAAAGTTGGATAGCTAGTAGAGAGGACCAAGAGGACTACCCCGGACCACCACCTGTGATGCAGGATCCATGCAGCTCAGGAGGAAAGGAGATCCATGCAGCCGGTTGTCATTGCAACAGGTGCCTGCGGATGCAGGGGAGTGACTCCTTCACTTCAAGGGAGATTCCTTTTTTGTCCTAGTGCAGACTGAAAACACGCTGCCCTCAGTGGATGCATAGCCGGTGGACATGTTGCAGTTGGTGGCAGGAGCCCTGGAAAAAATGGGCCATATTTATACTTTTCGACGCACAACTGCCCAACGCAGTTGTGCGTCAAAAAAGTGAACGCCGGCTAACGCCATTCTGAAGCGCCATGCGGGTGCCGTATTTATTCAATGACGTTAGCCGGCGTTATCCGGCGGAGCTGCCTGGTGTGCGTGAAAAAAAATGACTTACACCAGGCAGCGCCGGCGTGGGGGAAAATGGAGCTTGGGCGCCAAAAAATGGGGCAAGTCAGGCTGAGGCAAAATATTCGCCTCAACCCGATTTGCGCCATTTTTTTTTACTCCCAACCCCCATTGAAATGACTCCTGTCTTAGCAAAGACAGGAGTCATGCCCCCTTACCCAATGGCCATGCCCAGGGGACTTAGGTCCCCTGGGCATGGTCACTGGGCATAGTGGCATGTAGGGGGGCACAAATCAGGCCCCCCTATGCCACAAAAAAAAATATATATATACTTACCAGCACTTACCTTAATGTCCCAGGGGTGGGTCCCTCCATCCTTGGGCGTCCTCCTGGGGTGGGCAAGGGTGGCAGCGGGTGTCCCTGGGGGCATGGGAGGGCACCTCTGGGCTCCTTCCGAGCCCACAGGTCCCTTAACGCCTGCCTTTTGCAGGCACTAAAAAACAGCGCAAAAGCGGCCGTAGGTAATTTTTTTTGACCCGCCCACTCCCGGGCGTGATTTTTGCCCGGGAGTATAAATCCCACGCACATGCCTCGGAGTCGGAGTTTTAGACTGGAACGCCTACCTTGCATATAATTAACGCAAAGTAGGTGTCCACGCTAAAAAATGACGCTAACTCCATGGACTTTGGCGCTAGACGCGTCTAACGCCAAAGTAGAAATATGGAGTTAGTTTTGCGTCAAAATTGCGTCAAAAAAAACGACGCAATTTCGGCGCAAACGGAGTATAAATATGCCCCAGAGTATTTGGGACATTTTAGATTACTGAGTGGACGTCAACGTCAGTTGCAAGTGGTCCCTATTTGGCAAGTACACCCTGTCAGCAACATGAATTTGTTCCCGGCGTTGGAACCGTTCCTAATTGATGGTCCTCTATCAGCACATACTGCCAAATGGAGAACATGGGTGGAGCGTTTGGAGAACTATTTTGAGGCAACAGCAATACACCCTGAAAGAAGAAGGCCGATGCTTTTACATTTGGGAGGGCTTGCGGTTCACAAAGTTAGCAAATCGGTGGTAGAAGATGGTCCCCCATTCACATATCAAACTATGAAACGTGCAATCACAGCATATTTCGAGCCATTGGCGAATCCAGACTATGAGCGTTTCCTTCTCAGGCAAGCCAGGCAACTTCCGGAAGAGTCTGTAGATGTCTTCTATGCTCGACTCATGGAGTTAGCGAGCACATGTACGTTACCTGATACAGCTGACGAGATTCGTGCGCAGTTTATTCAAGGCTGTCACTCTACCAAGCTCAGGGAACATATCTTACAAGTCCCAGGCATGTCAATGGTGGACATACTTACAATGGGGCGCTCCAAGGAATTGTCGTGTGTGAGGGCAGCACATATGGAGTCAGCACTTGTAAAACCTATAAAGACAGAACCTGTGAATGCAGTGGTGGCGGCGACACCTATAAAGAAAAAAGAAAAGAATAAATCTGAGGGAGGGGGTCGCACCTGCTACGTGTGTGTAGGAGTGTATCCGCACCAAGGAAAATGTCCAGCAATGGGGAAGCAATGTACAAATTGTCAACGTCTCAATCATTTTGCGAAAGTCTGCAGGTCAGCTAAGAAGCCTAAGTCAGGGGGACGGAAAATGATACATGAAGCTCAAACCATCCAACAACAGAATGAGGTTCTAGACATGGATGATGATGATGAACCGGAAGGCACAGTGTATATTATTCACACCACACAACCAGGCAATGGTAGGGCAAAGAGAATTCCAAGGTGCACAGTGAAAATTGATAGTCATCAAGTGCCTGCTCTCATTGACACTGGGGCCTCGATAAACATACTGGCACAGTCGGTTTTCCGGCAGCTTCCAAATCGTCCCCAACTTCGGCCCACCACCGTGCAGGTATATGCATTTGGGTCGGCAACCCCAATTCCTTTGGCAGGTGTGTTCACGACAGACATTGTACATGAGGACACTGCTACCAGAGCAAAGGTGTATGTCACGAAAACTGGAACAGGGATGTTACTGAGCTGTCGCACGGCTGAGGAACTGGAACTAGTCACTTTTGCTTTCAGTGTTCATGTGGGTGCCGTAGAAAGTCTGGAAGAAGAATATGCAGATATCTTCCAAGGCATTGGTTGTTTGAAGGAACGACAAGTGAAACTACACATCGACAAAACGATTGAACCTGTAGCCCTGAAACATCGACGCATAGCATTTCACCTGAGGCCAAAGGTGGAAGAGGAATTGGCCAAATTGGAAAAAGCTGGCATTATTGAAAAAGTTGAGGGGCCGACACCATGGGTGTCACCCATAGTTGTCACTCGAAAGCCAAAACAACCAGGTGAGGTGCGCATATGCGTGGATATGAGGTTGCCGAATGTGGCCATTCGGAGAGAGGGGCACCTCACACCAACGGTGGATGACATTGTGGCAGAGGTAAGTGGGTCACGGTGGTTCTCTAAAATGGACCTTCGGGCCGGATATCACCAACTGTTGCTTTCTTCTGAATCAAGGACCATAACAACATTTTCAACTCATGTGGGGCTGAGGCGGTACAAGCGTCTCAGTTATGGCATTGCTAGTGCTGCAGAAGTGTTTCAGGACACGATTCGTGGTGTGTTAGCTTGGCTTGAAGGGGTCATCAATGTGAGTGATGATATTCTTGTGCATGCCCCCACTGTGGAAGGGCATCTCAAGAGACCCCGTGCTACCTTCCACAGACTTAAACAAAGCGGACTGACGTTACACAGGGAGAAATGCGAATTCCTGAAACAAGATATCGCATTCTTTGGCTATCATTTCTCGACACAAGGGGTTCGGCCTGATCCAGGAAAAGTGGCTGACATACAGGTGGCACGTCCTCCTACCTCCGTCACAGGTGTTCGCAGTTTTCTAGGAATGGTGATTTACTGCGGAAGATTTATTCCTAATCTGACGTCTCTCACGGCGCCGTTAAGAGAACTCACGAAAACTCACACTCCATGGGAGTGGACGGCTTGCCAGGATGATGCTTTTCAAGCGACTAAACGGGCGTTGTCGGCAGACACCACGTTGGTGTATTATGACTCTTCTAAAGACACCGAGATATCTGTGGATGCCATTCCCATAGGATTGGGACCAGTTTTATCTCAAAAAGGAACAGATGGTGAATGGGCCCCGGTAGCCTATGCGAGTAGAGCTTTGACGACCACAGAACAACGCTACTCTCACATAGAAAAAGAAGCACTGGCGGTCCATTGGGGCTGTCGTCATTTTCATTTGTATATCTATGGCCATCCGTTCACAGTAAATACTGATCACAAGCCTTTGATACCCCTGTTCAATAAGTCAACATCCCAACCCCCACCCAGGATAGAAAAATGGATCCTCCAGCTCCAAGAATATCAATTTGTGGTGCTGTATCGACCAGGAGCCCAAAACCCAGCAGATTATCTGTCTAGACACACCAGACCCCTCACTACTCAGCAGGAAAAGGAATCCGAGGAGGTGGAAGAGTACGTAAGATTGGTGGTGGAACGGTCAAGACCACGTCCCATTTCAGTCCAGGAAATTCAAGAGGCCACCCAAGTAGATGAAGTGCTGCAGTTAGCCATATCGTGTGTTCGTGATGGAAGGTGGCATTTACTAAAACAAGACATGGGTCGTAGAACGACACAAGCCAAAGTGACTTTGTCTTCCCTGCATAATATTCGCCAAGAGTTGGTGGTGTCACCGGAAGAGTGCTTACTGCGAGATCATCGTTTGGTAATTCCTGAAGCATTGCAGCAACGAACGATTGATTTAGCTCACATCTCCCATCAGGGGATTGTAAAGACCAAAGCGAGACTGAGAAGTAAAGTATGGTTTCCTGGCATGGATGCTAGGGTAGAACAGACGATGCAACATTGCCACACATGTCAAATCCTCAGACCTGCTGATTTGCCCGCTCCGATCATAACAGAACCAATTCCCCCCACTCCATGGCATCGAGTGAGTGTGGATTTAGGCACCCATGGCATATTCAAAGAGCTGAGAACAGATAATGGACCCCCGTTTTCGAGCCTTGAGTTTGCAGAATATCTAGTGTCACATGACATTCATCATCGAAAAATCACCCCTCGCTGGCCTCAAGCTAATGGGGAAGTTGAACGATTTATGAGAACTTTAAATAAGGTGCTAAGAATTGCAGTGTCTCAGGAAAAGGATGTAGAATGTGCTCTGTTTGAGTTTCTAAGGGAGTACCGCCTGACTCCCCATGGCACCACTGGTGCTATTCCCAGTGAAGTGTGTCGTGTACAGGGTATGAGAGATACGTTGCCCCAAGTGAATACTACGAGTGGTTTTCATGATCAAGTTTCCAGTCGTTTGCGAAGTCGTCAGGTGCTGAATGATCGGATGTCTCAGAAGAGGCGAGCCTGGGTGCGACGTTTGAGAGTGGGAGACTGGGTGTTAGTAAAAAATAGACATGCAGGAGGCAAGTTCAAGCTCCCATTTGAAGCTAGCCCTTGGACAGTTGTGAATGTGAAAGGCACGATGGTCACTGCCCAACGAGACAAGGAGATAGTGACTAGGAATATATCTTTCTTTAAACCCTATTTTTTGCCCATACATGATTCTCTGGAGCCAGTTTTGAGTACACCTGTTGTTCTGCCGAAGGAATGTATGACTCAGGGTTCTCCAGCACAAGACAGGCTCCCTGCTGAGGACATGTGTTTGCCCCTGGATGAGACTGAATCATCTGATGATGTTGTTGTTACAGAGAAGCCTACTAGCAAGTCTTTAGACAGTTCTTCCCCGATTGGTACTGTGCCGAGAAGAGGCAGGGATAGATATACTTTGTGTTCCCGAATATCAGCTCCTGTTAAAATGAAAGACTATGGCGGTCGGCGGTCGCCGCCCGCCAAGCGGTTCCCGCCGCAAGACCGCACCGCGGTCCAAAGACCGCGGCGGCTATTCCGGCTTTCCCGCTGGGCCGGCGGGCGACCGCCAGAAGACCGCCGACCGGCCCAGCGGGACAGCCCCTTCAACAATGAAGCCGGCTCGGAATGGAGCCGGCGGAGTTGAAGGGGTGCGACGGGTGCAGTGGCACCCGTCGCGATTTTCACTGTCTGCTAAGCAGACAGTGAAAATCTTTGTGGGGCCCTGTTAGGGGGCCCCTGCACTGCCCATGCCAGTGGCATGGGCAGTGCAGGGGCCCCCAGGGGCCCCATGGCACCCGTTCCCGCCATCCTGGTTCCGGCGGTGGACACCGCCAGAAACAGGCTGGCGGGAAGGGGTTCGGAATCCCCATGCCGGTGCTGCAAGCAGCGCCGCCATGGCGGGTTCCCTGGGCCAGCGGGAAACCAGCGGGAAACCGCCGGCTCCCCTTTTCTGACCACGGCTTTACCGCCGCGGTCAGAATCGCCCAGGAAGCACCGCCAGCCTGTTGGCGGTGCTTCCGCCGCGCTCCGCCATGGCGGTCGTGGACCGCCAAGGTCAGAATGACCCCCTATGTGTGCAGTTAGAGTATTCAGGAAGTTTGTTAAAAAATGCATGCAGTGTTTTTTTTTGTTTTGTTAATTTGTTATTTTATTTTGAGTGGAGGAGGAATGTTATGTTTACTACCGATAGTTTATTTCGTGAGGTGTAGTCTACACGAGCCGCTGGTATGCGGTCACGTAGAAACCCCTCTCAATGTTCGGTTTCGATTGTTTGTTTTCATGACGTCATGGAGCCGTGAATAAAGGTTCTAGTGCACGCGCTAGAACGGCAATTTGGCACAGATTTACAATGCGTGTGGTGTGTTTATTTTAACGCTTTTCTAACGCCGATTTCTTCACAAGATTACCTGCCAATAATGCTAAGAATATAACAGAGTGGTGTGCTACCCTGACTACACTTCAAAGTGACCTGCCCCAGCACAAAAAAGGAACCTGACACTTACTGATACTATTTTTTCTTGATTTGTTTCAGTAATGTCGAAGTATGGATCTTTCATTTTTTTAAATGTTATTCTGCACCTCTCTCTGGCTACAACGCATGGCCAAGATTTTCCTAATCTCAAAGCAGGCTCATTTATGCAGGGCTTCCTTTGTAGCTTCTGTATCAAAGTTTATTATTTTAACCCATCTCTCTCTCTCTGGTTTTAGCCCCATCAGAAGGATATGGCCTGAGTCTTCATAGTTACTTAATAGGTGCTTTTGTAACAGTTTGTTCTCTTTGTGGGTGTCTTCTTGTATTATTTCCTTTTCAGTCCCCAGATGTGACTTGTTCTCTTCCCCCACAGTACTGTGTTCATTGTGCCCACACATTTAATACAATTGTTGGACACTATTTTTGATTCAGATAACAATTGTATATGTCGATGGAAGAAGTAAGTGTAATTACATGGTGTTGGGTGTTTCATTTTCCAAATACATCTTAGGATAAAATAGTTCTAAAATATGGCTATGTCAGCCATGTTTTTGTCTATAGTGCCTTCCAGAGTTTTGTCTCCAGTATGGGTTAATGTCATTTTAAAGTCCCTCTAGTTATATATATGTGGCACTGTAGGAAGCTGGTCTGGTGTGTGGTGGGTACCCAAGGTACTTAGGGGCATATTTATACTCTGTTTGCGCCGGATTTGCGTAGTTTTTTTTTTACGCAAATCCGACGCAAAACTAACTCCATATTTATACTTTGGCGTTAGACCCGTCTAGCGCCAAAGATCTTGGAGTTTGCGTCATTTTTTAGCGTGGACACCTTCCTTGCGTTAATGATATGCAAGGTAGGCGTTCCCTTCTAAAAAATGACTCCGAGGCATGTGCGCCGTATTTACACTCCCGGGCAAAAATGACGCCCGGGAGTGGGCGGGTAAAAAAAATGACGTTCAGCCGCTTTTGTGTCATTTTTTAACACCTGGTCAGGGCAGGCGTTAAGGGACCTGTGGGCTCGGAAGGAGCCCAGAGATGCCCTCCCATGCCCCCAGGGACACCCCCTGCCACCCTTGCCCACCCCAGGAGGACGCCCAAGGACGGAGGGACCCATCCCAGGGAACTTAAGGTAAGTTCAGGTAAGTATTTTTTATTTTTTTTGGGTGGCATAGGGGGGCCTGATTTGTGCCCCCCTACATGCCACTATGCCCAATGACCATGCCCAGGGGACCTAGGTCCCCTGGGCATGGTCATTGGGCAAGGGGGCATGACTCCTGTCTTTGCTAAGACAGGAGTCATTTCAATGGGGGTTGGGAGTAAAAAAAAATGGCGCTAATCGGGTTGAGGCGAAAATTTTGCCTCAGCCTGACTTGCCCCATTTTTTGACGCCCAAGCTCCATTTTCCCCTACGCCGGCGCTGCCTGGTGTAAGTAATTTTTTTTTACGCACACCAGGCAGCTCCGCCAGCTAACACCATTCCATAAATAAGGCGCCCACATGGCGCTTTGGAATGGCGTTAGCCGGCATTAAATTTTTTGACGCACAACTGCGTTGGCGCAGTTGTGCGCCAAAAAGTATAAATACAGCCCTTACACCTTATACCAGATCCAGGTATCCCCTCTTAGTGAAGTGTAGGCAGTGTCTAGAAGCCAGGCTCTGTAGAGGTAGCTCTGGATGAGAAGCCAAGGCTTATCTAGGAGACATGGAAAGTTCATGCAAAACCACTGTAGTCACACAGGACTTAAGCACATGAAAGAAAACACTCAGGGGCATATTTATACTCCGTTTGCGCCGGAATTGTGTAGTTTTTTTTTACGCAATTCCGCCGCAAAACTAACTCCATATTTATACTTTGGCGTTAGACGCGTCTAGCGCCAAAGTCCATAGAGTTTGCGTAATTTTTTTGCGTGGACACCTACTTTACGTTAATGATATGCAAGGTAGGCGTTCACGTCTAAAAAATTGACTCCGAGGCATGTGCGCCATATTTACACTCACGGGCGTGGGCGGGTCAAAAAAAATGACGTACGGCCGCTTTTGCGCCGTTTTTTAGCGCCTGGAAAAGGCAGGCGTTAAGGGACCTGTGGGCTCTGAAGGAGCCCAGAGGTGCCCTCCCATGCCCCCAGGGACACCCCCTGTCACCCTTGCCCACCCCAGGAGGACACCCAAGGCTGGAGGGACCCATCCCAGGGACATTAAGGTAAGTTCAGGTAAGTCATTTTTGTTTTTGGGGGGGGGCATAGGGGGGCCCTGGGCATGGCCATTGGGCAAGGGGGCATGACTCCTGTCTTTGCTAAGACAGGAGTCATTTCTATGGGGGTTGGGAGTCGAAAAAAATGGTGCAAATCGGGTTGAGGCGAAAAATTTGCCTCAACCTGACTTGCCCCATTTTTTGACACCCAAGCCCCATATCCCCCTACGCCGGCGCTGCCTGGTGTACGTCGTTTTTTTCCACGCACACCAGGCTGCGCCGGCCGCTAACGCCGGCTAACGTCATTGATTAAATACGGCGCCCGCATGGCGCTTCAGAATGGCGTTAGCCGGCGCTAATTTTTTTGACGCAAAACTGTGTTAGCGCAGTTTTGCGTCAAAAAGTATAAATATGGCCCTCAGTTGCACAAAAAAAAAGGTACTTTATTTTTGGTTACAGAATACCACAAAATATTAGAAGGGCAACCCTCCAGTAGGAGGTAAGTAATACAGTAATTATATACACTAGTAAACAGTAATAGGCATAGAAAAGGTAAGAAAACGGTGCAAATGTAGATAACCAGTAGTGACCCTAAGGGGAGCCCAAACCATATACCAAATAAAATGGAATGTGAACACAGGAGGCCCACCTAGGTATGTGGAATGTGTAGAGGGGAGCTGGGAGTACTAGAAAACCACAGAGGTAAGTAACACAGTACCCCCAAGAGACTAGGAAAGAAGGGGTAAATCACTGGATTTTCCCCAAACCACCCAAAAGGACGGAAAAGAATAAAAGAAGACACCCAGACAAGACTGCAAGAAACCAGCGGTGGTTTCCAGGAGAAGAAGCCTGTGGAGAGAGGGGACCAAGTCCAAAAGTCACAATGGAGTCAGGAGGAGTAGGAGCTACTACCCACCCAGCTGTACTTGCAGGAGTTGGTCAACTGTGAGGAAGGACAGGCCAGACTGATGGATGCAGAAGATGCCCCACGCTGTAGTGTAGATTGTAGACAGATGTCGGTGGAGGAATTCCATCAACAAGCTTTGGCGAAGGCAAATTTGTGGTTAGTGGGAAAGTGGTGCTGCCCTCCGAACAGCAAGGGCCAGGAGGACTCAACCCAGAAGGGGAAATCAGAGGGGGCCCTCAGTGACAGAGAGAGCCCACAGGAGCAGAGGCAGCACCCACCAGAGTCCCACAGGACGGGGACACAGAAGTCGCAGAAGGAGCCCACCCAGAACTACAGAAAGGGATCCCGCGCCGCAGGAGAACCACTCAGAGGGCTGTGCGTCGCAGGAAGGAGTGCTGGGGACTAGAGCTACATATCACCTGAAGATCCCTTGGAGGAGATGCAAAGAAGCAGTGGCAGTTGTAAGAGACTCAGTGAAAGGGAGTACTGTCCTGCGTGGGAAGGCAAGAACTTACCTCCACCAAAGTTGGATAGCTTGTAGAGAGGACCAAGAGGACTACTCCGGACCACCACCTGTGATGCAGGATCCATGCAGCTCAGGAGGAAAGGAGATCCACCAGCTGGTTGTCATTGCAACAGGTGCCTGCGGATGCAGGGGAGTGACTCCTTCACTCCAAGGGAGATTCCTTTTTTGTCCTAGTGCAGACTGAAAACATGCTGCCCTCAGTGGATACATAGCCGGTGGACATGTTGCAGTTGGTGGCAGGAGCCCTGGAAACAATGTTGTAGAAGAGGTCTTCTTCTTGGAGGCAGGTTGTCGGGTCATGGAGGTTGCAGTTGCAGTTCTGAAGGCCAGAAGCCAAAGTGGAGGTTGCAGAGGAGTCCTACTGGAATCTTGCAAGCCGAAGCTGAGGGCCCACGCAAGAGAGAGACCCTACATAGCCCTGAAAGGGGGATTGGTCGCCTAGCCAGGTAAGCAACTATCAGGAGGGGGCTCTGACGTCAGCTGCCTGACCTGGCCACTCAGATGCTCCCGAGTTCCCTGACAACCTTGGAAACAAGATGGCAGAACCCAGGGACCCTCTGGAGCAGAACTGAGCAAGGACAGTGGAGTGATCACTCCTCTTACCATTGTCCAGTTTCGTGCCAGACCAGGGACTGGGGTTCCCTGAACTGGTGGGCACGTGTTTATGCACGGACGGCACCAAATGTGCCCTTCAACGCATACAAGTGGCTTTGGGAGGCTACCCCTCCCAAGCCAGTAAAACTTATTTACAAAGGGAGAGGGTGTTACCTTCCTCTCCCAAAGGAAATCCTTTGTTCTGCCTTCTTGGGTTTGATCAAATCAAGCAGCAGGAGAGCAGAAACCACTCTGAGCGGTAGCAGAGGCTTGTACTGCCTGGAAAACCATATAAGACCAGTGGTAGCAATTCGGGGGGTCCTCTTAGGAGCCTCCAGAGTGCATGGAATCATACTTCCAATACTTGCAACAGTATTGGTGTATGATTTTGAAATGTTTGATACCAAAATTCCCAGGTTCGGAGTTACTATTATGTAGCTGGACATGGGTAGTGACCTATGTCGAGTACATGCGTAAAATGGCATCCCCGCACTCCCAAAGACCAGGAAAATGGGCATGGAGGTTGAGGGGGCATCTCTACTAATGCAGGGGTGCCGTCACACACAGGTACTGGATTCTACCCTCTGGGCTGAGAGGGCGTACCATGAGGGTGACTTATAGTGAACTGGTGCAGTGACCTGTAGCGAAAACGGGTGCATACACCTGTTTCAAGCAGACTGCAATGGCAGGCCTGCAGAACCCTTTGCATGGGTTCCCTGTGGGTGGCAGAATAACTGCTGTAGCCCATAGTGATCCCCTGCTACCCCAATGCCCTATACCATATACTAGAGACTTACATGGGGGGACCAGTATGCCAACTTTGGGAGGAAAAATGTACAGTTACCAAGTTAGAAGGGAGAGAGCATAATCACTGGGGTCCTGGTTAGCAGGATCCCAATGAACACAGTCAAACACACTAATAACAGGCAGAATAATGGGGGTTACCATGCTAGAAAGAGGCTACTTTCCTACAGGTACTTTCACTGTCACTGGGAGGAGGCTGATAAAAAGAGATGCACAAATCAGCATGAGCCTTTGTGGCCAGCTCGTGTCGATCTTCCTCTGCAGATCTCAACCTTGCATTTTTTATTAGCAGCTTGCTCTGTTGCCTTGGTGGAAGATTTAGGCTAATGATATCATCAACTCCCACAACCAACATGGATTTGTTGGCTATTCCTTCCATGCCAACTTACCATTCTGCATACTTGACCAGATCAAACCACTTAATGAGACGGAGAAGCTGCCTTGAGCTTTATGTAAAAATGTAAAAACTTGGGCTCATCTTTATGAAGAAAGTGTTGTAGAAAGCACCATTTATGCCATTTTTCCAAGTTTTCTTAGGGAGGGTCCTCCCTAGTCTCCCCTTGTATTGGTGAGGTTCGCTCACATGCAACATATGGGGACTGGTGTGATAAAATCTGCCAGGACTGCTTTGGGTTTCCAGTCGGGCCCAACCTACTGGACTCGTCATGTAGCAGCCCCTTCCTAGGGGCATTGACTACACCCACTCAACAAACATCCAACCCAGATGTCACCAGCCAGATGACCCTGTCAATAAAAGGCCCTGGGTGTGCGAGTTCATGGTCACTTAAGTGCCCATACTGCTTGCGTATGTGTGGTCTGTTTCATTAGCATGTGGGTCTCGGGTCCACTACCTCACTCTATGCATGTCTGTTTTGCTGAACATGTTAAGCACATTGTAATCATGTATTTATCCCTGGAAAGCCAACTTCTCATAAAGAATACTGGTTGCCAGCAAATCTAGAATAAAAGTAACCTAAACTAAAACCTCTCGGCTTTCAAACCAAGCCAAAATTGTTTAGTCTTCAGCAAAGAATGTGCTTTACTGTACCCCACTCTGTTTTACAATACCATCAGCTGGCATAATATCAATAAATAACAATAACAATACCAACAAAACATATTTATAACCCACTTCCTATTATAAAATCATTATGATCAGCAGTAATAAAATCTCGAATATAGGTCTTTAAAAATGCTTTAATACTATTGTTTGTACATAAATAGGCGACTTCTCTTTCAGAAAACCTTCTAAACAAATAGTAAAGAACTGTGATTTGAATATAAGGGCTCAAATTCATAAGGGTAGAGTTAAGTAACACGCACTTCTATTAGGACTTGTTCGTTTTTTGTTTTTGTTTTTGTTTTTTTTTACCATATTCGCTTCTAGTAGAATGGCAAGAAGTCAGAGATCTGAGGGTACTAACGAAAGACAGTATTGACAATTTCACACATAGAAACAAAGGAAAAAGGTTGTTGGCCCTGCGAGAAAATATGCAAATATTTGTTCTGTGGCCACGCCCCACCTAAGATTTGCCGCCAGCAAACCAAACGCTTAACTGGCGCAGAATGCCTCACCATTTCTTTGTACGTCACTGGAATGAGAGGCGTGGTGTCCATGCTGGACAGGGTAAAAAAATGTAGAACAGAGCAGATATTAGCTAACAAACGGCCATCGCGGAAAATAATAGAAGGGCAACCCTCCAGTAGGAGGTAAGTAATACACTAATTATATACCCTAGTAAACAGTAATAGGCATAGAAAAGGTAATAAAACGGTGCAAATGTAGATAACCAGTAGTGACCCTAAGGGGAGCCAAAAAAACATATACCAAATAAAATGGAATGTGAACACAGGACACCCACCTAGGTATGTGGAATGTGTAGAGGGGAGCTGGGAGTACTAGAAAACCACAGAGGTAAATAACACAGTACCCTCAAGAGACTAGGTAAGAAGGAGTAAATCACTGGATACCCAGACAAGACTGCAAGAAACCAGCGGTGGTTTCCAGGAGAAGAAGACCTGTGGAGAGAGGGGACCAAGTCCAAAAGTCACAGTGGAGTCCAGGAGGAGTAGGAGCTACTACCCACCCAGCTGTACTTGCAGGAGTTGGTCAACTGTGAGGAAGGACAGGTCAGACTGATGGATGCAGAAGATGCCCCACGCTGTAGTGTAGATTGCAGACAGATGTCGGTGGAGGAATTCCATCAACAAGCTTTGGCGAAGGCAAATTTGTGGTTAGAGGGAAAGTGGTGCTGCCCTCGGAACAGCAAGGGCCAGGAGGACTCAATCCAGAAGGGAAAGTCAGAGGGGGCCCTCAGTGACAGAGAGAGCCCACAGGAGCAGAGGCAGCACCCACCGGAGTCCCACAGGACGGGGACACAGAAGTCGCAGAAGGAGCCCACGCAGGACTACAGAAAGGGATCCTGCGCCGCAGGAGAACCACTCAGAGGGCTGTGCGTCGCAGGAAGGAGTGCTGGGGACTAGAGCTACATATCACCTGAAGATCCCTTGGAGGAGATGCAAAGAAGCAGTGGCAGCTGTAAGAGACTCAGTGAAAGGGAGTACTGTCCTGCGTGGGAAGGCAAGAACTTACCTCCACCAAAGTTGGATAGCTAGTAGAGAGGACCAAGAGGACTACTCCAGACCACCACCTGTGATGCAGGATCCATGCAGCTCAGGAGGAAAGGAGATCCACCAGCCGGTTGTCATTGCAACAGGTGCCTGCGGATGCAGGGGAGTGACTCCTTCACTCAAAGGGAGATTCCTTTTTTGTCCTAGTGCAGACTGAAAACATGCTTCCCTCAGTGGATACATAGCCGGTGGACATGTTGCAGTTGGTGGCAGGAGCCCTGGAAACAATGTTGTAGAAGAGGTCTTCTTCTTGGAGGCAGGTTGTCGGGTCATGGAGGTTGCAGTTGCAGTTCTGAAGGCCAGAAGCCAAAGTGGAGGTTGCAGAGTAGTCCTTCTGGAATCTTGCAAGCCGAAGCTGAGGACCCACGCAAGAGAGAGACCCTACATAGCCCTGAAAGGGGGATTGGTCACCTAGCCAGGTAAGCACCTATCAGGAGGGGGCTCTGACGTCAGCTGCCTGACCTGGCCACTCAGATGCTCCCGACTTCCCTGACAACCTTGGAAACAAGATGGCAGAACCCAGGGACCCTCTGGAGCAGAACTGAGCATTGACAGGGGAGTGATCACTCCTCTTACCATTGTCCAGTTTCGTGCCAGACCAGGGACTGGGGTTCCCTGAACTGGTGGGCACGTGTTTATGCACAGACGGCACCAAATGTGCCCTTCAACGCATACAAGTGGCTTTGGGAGGCTACCCCTCCCAAGCCAGTAAAACTTATTTACAAAGGGAGAGGGTGTTACCTTCCTCTCCCAAAGGAAATCCTTTGTTCTGCCTTCTTGGGTTTGATCAAATCAAGCAGCAGGAGAGCAGAAACCAGTCTGAGCGGTAGCAGCAGCTTGTACTGCCTGGAAAACCATATAAGACCAGTGGTAGCAATTCGGGGGGTCCTCTTAGGAGCCTCCAGAGTGCATGGAATCATACTTCCAATACTTGCAACAGTATTGGTGTATGATTTTGAAATGTTTGATACCAAACATGCCCAGGTTCGGAGTTACTATTATGTAGCTGGACATAGGTAGTGACCTATGTCGAGTACATGCGTAAAATGGCATCCCCGCACTCCCAAAGTCCAGGAAAATGGGCATGGAGGTTGAGGGGGCATCTCTACTAATGCAGGGGTGCCGTCACACACAGGTACTGGATTCTACCCTCTGGGCTGAGAGGGAGTACCATGAGGGTGACTTATAGTGAACTGGTGCAGTGACCTGTAGCGAAAACGGGTGCATACACCTGTTTCAAGCAGACTGCAATGGCAGGCCTGCAGAACCCTTTGCATGGGTTCCCTGTGGGTGGCAGAATAACTGCTGTAGCCCATAGTGATCTCCTGCTACCCCAATGCCCTATACCATATACTAGAGACTTACATGGGGGGACCAGTATGCCAACTTTGGGAGGAAAAATGTACAGTTACCAAGTTAGAAGGGAGAGAGCATAATCACTGGGGTCCTGGTTAGCAGGATCCCAATGAACGCAGTCAAACACACTAATAACAGGCAGAATAATGGGGGTTACCATGCTAGAAAGACGCTACTTTCCTACAGGTACTTTCACTGTCACTGGGAGGAGGCTGATAAAAAGAGATGCACAAATCAGCATGAGCCTTTGTGGCCAGCTCGTGTTCATCTTCCTCTGCAGATCTCAACCTTGCATTTTTTATTATCAGCTTTCTCTGTTGCCTTGGTGGAAGATTTAGGCTAGTGATATCATCAACTCCCACAACCAACATGGATTTGTTGGCTATTCCTTCCATACCAACTTACCATTCTGCATACTTGACCAGATCAAACCACTTAATGAGACGGAGAAGCTGCTTTGAGCTTTGTGTAAAAATGTAAAAACTTGGGCTCATCTTTATGAAGAAAGTGTTGTAGAAAGCACCATTTATGCCATTTTTCCAAGTTTTCTTAGGGAGGGTCCTCCCTAGTCTCCCCTTGTATTGGTGAGGTTCGCTCACATGCAGCATATGGGGACTGGTGTGATAAAATCTGCCAGGACTGCTTTGGGTTTCCAGTCGGGCCCAACCTACTGGACTCGTCATGTAGCAGCCCCTTCCTAGGGGCATAGACTACACCCACTCAACAAACATTCAACCCAGATGTCACCAGCCAGATGACCCTGTCAATAAAAGGCCCTGGGCGTGCTAGTTCATGGTCACTTAAGTGCCCATACTGCTTGCGTATGTGTGGTCTGTTTCATTAGCATGTGGGTCTCGGGTCCACTACCTCACTCTATGCATGTCTGTTTTGCTGAACATGTTAAGCACATTGTAATCATGTATTTATCCCTGGAAAGACAACTTCTCATAAAGAATTCTGGTTGCCAGCAAATCTAGAATAAAAGAAACATAGACTAAAACCTCTCGGTTTTCAAACCAAGCCAAAATTGTATAGTCTTCAGCAAAGAATGTGCTTTACTGTACCCCATTGTGTTTTACTAAACCATCTACTGGCATAATATCAATAGATAATAATAACAATACCAACAAAACATATTTATAACCCACTTTCTATTATAAAATCATTATGATCAGCAGTAATAAAAAGTAGAATATAGTTCCTTAAAAATGCATTAATACTATTGTTCGTACATAAATAGGTGGCTTCTCGTTCAGAAAAACCTTCTAGACAAATAGTAAAGAACTGTGATTTGAATATAAGGGCTCAAATTCATAAGGGTAGAGTTAAGTAACACCCACTTCTATTAGGACTTGTTCGTTGTTGTTTTTTTGTGTTTTTTTTACCATATTCACTTCTAGTAGAATGGCAAGAAGTCAGAGATCTGAGGGTACTAACGAAAGACAGTATTGACAATTTAACACATAGAAACAAAGGAAAAAGGTTGTTGGCCCTGCGAGAAAATATGCAAATATTTGTTCTGTGGCCACGCCCCACCTAAGATCTGCCGCCAGCAAACCAAACGCTTAAATGGCGCAGAATGCCTCACCATTTCTTTGTACCTCACTGGAATGAGAGGCGTGGTGTCCATGCTGGACAGGGTTAAAAAAAGTAAGACAGAGCAGATATTAGCAAACAAACGGCCATCGCGGAAAATAATAGAAGGGCAACCCTCCAGTAGGAGGTAAGTAATACACTAATTATATACACTAGTAAACAGTAATAGGCATAGAAAAGGTAAAAAACGGAGCAAATGTAGATAACCAGTAGTGACCCTAAGGGGACCCCAAACCATATACCAAATAAAATGGAATGTGAACACAGGACACCCACCTAGGTATGTGGAATGTGTAGAGGGGAGCTGGGAGTACTAGAAAACCACAGAGGTAAGTAGCACAGTACCCCAAGAGACCAGGAAAGAAGGAGTAAATCACTGGATTTTCCCCAAACCACCCAAAAGGAAGGAAAAGAAGAAAAGAAGACACCCAGACAAGACTGCAAGAAACCAGCGGTGGTTTCCAGGAGAAGAAGACCTGTGGAGAGAGGGGACCAAGTCCAAAAGTCACAGTGGAGTCCAGGAGGAGTAGGAGCTACTACCCACCCAGCTGTACTTGCAGGAGTTGGTCAACTGTGAGGAAGGACAGGCCAGACTGATGGATGCAGAAGATGCCCCACGCTGTAGTGTAGATTGCAGACAGATGTCGGTGGAGGAATTCCATCAACAAGCTTTGGCGAAGGCAAATTTGTGGTTAGTGGGAAAGTGGTGCTGCCCTCGGAACAGCAAGGGCCAGGAGGACTCAACCCAGAAGGGGAAGCCAGAGGGGGCCCTCAGTGACAGAGAGAGCCCACAGGAGCAGAGGCAGCACCCACCAGAGTCCCACAGGACGGGGACACAGAAGTCGCAGAAGGAGCCCATGCAAAACTACAGAAAGGGATCCCGCGCCGCAGGAGAACCACTCAGAGGGCTGTGCGTCGCAGGAAGGAGTGCTGGGGACTAGAGCTACATATCACCTGAAGATCCCTTGGAGGAGATGCAAAGAAGCAGTGGCAGCTGTAAGAGTCTCAGTGAAAGGGAGTACTGTCCTGCGTGGGAAGGCAAGAACTTACCTCCACCAAAGTTGGATAGCTAGTAGAGAGGACCAAGAGGACTACTCCGGACCACCACCTGTGATGCAGGATCCATGCAGCTCAGGAGGAAAGGAGATCCACGCAGCCGGTTGTCATTGCAACAGGTGCCTGCGGATGCAGGGGAGTGACTCCTTCACTCCAAGGGAGATTCCTTTTTTGTCCTAGTGCAGACTGAAAACACGCTGCCCTCAGTGGATGCATAGCCGGTGGACATGTTGCAGTTGGTGGCAGGAGCCCTGGAAACAATGTTGTAGAAGAGGTCTTCTTCTTGGAGGCAGGTTGTCGGGTCCTGGAGGTTGCAGTTGCAGTTCTGTAGGCCAGAAGCCGAAGTGGAGGTTGCAGAGGAGTCCTACTGGAATCTTGCAAGCCGAAGCTGAGGATCCACGCAAGAGAGAGTCCCTACATAGCCCTGAAAGGGGGATTGGTCACCTAGAAAGGTAAGCACCTATCAGAAGGGGGCTCTGACGTCAGCTGCCTGACCTGGCCACTCAGGTGCTCCAGAGTTCCCTGACAACCTTGGAAACAAGATGGCAGAACCCAGGGACCCTCTGGAGCAGAACTGAGCATGGACAGGGGAGTGATCACTCCTATTTCCATTGTCCAGTTTCGTGCCAGACCAGGGACTGGGGGTCCCTGAACTGGTGGGCACGTGTTTATGCACGGACGGCACCAAATGTGCCCTTCAACGCATACAAGTGGCTTTGGGAGGCTACCCCTGCCAAGCCAGTAAAACCTATTTACAAAGAGAGACGGTGTTACCTTCCTCTCCCAAAGGAAATCCTTTGTTCCTCCTTCTTGGGTTTGATCAAATCAAGCAGCATGAGAGCAGAAACCAGTCTGAGCGGTAGCAGCAGCTTGTACTGACCGGAAAACCATGTAAGACCAGTGGTAGCAATTCGGGGGGTCCTTTTAGGAGCCTCCAGAGTGCATGGAATCATACTTCCAATACTTGCAACAGTATTGGTGTATGATTTTGACATGTTTGATACCAAACATGCCCAGGTTCAGAGTTACTATTATGTAGCTGGACATAGGTGGTGACCTATGTCCAGTACATGCGTAAAATGGTGTCCCCGCACTCCCAAAGTCCAGGAAAATGGGCCTGGAGGTTGAGGGGGCATCTCTACTAATGCACAGGTGCCGTCACACACAGGTACCTGCATTCTACCCTCTTGGCTGAGAGGGCCTACCATAGGGGTGACTTATAGCGAACTGGTGCAGTGACCTGTAGCGAAAACAGGTGCATACGCCTGTTTCAAGCAGACTGCAATGGCAGGCCTGTAGAACCCTTTGCATGGGTTCCCTGTGGGTGGCAGAATAACTGCTGTAGCTCATAGTGATCCCCTGCTACCCCAATGCCCTATACCATATACTAGAGACTTACATGGGGGGACCAGTATGCCAACTTTGGGAGGAGAAATGTACAGTTACCAAGTTAGAAGGGAGAGAGCATAATCACTGGGGTCCTGGTTAGCAGGATCCCAATGAACACAGTCAAACACACTAATAACAGGCAGAATAATGGGGGTTACCTTGCTAGAAAAAGGCAACTTTCCTACAGGTACTTTCACTGTCACTGGGAGGAGGCTGATAAATAGAGATGCACAAATCAGCATGAGCCTTTGTGGCCAGCTCGTCTCGATCTTCCTCTGTAGATCTCAACCTATCATTTTTATTAGCAGATTGCCCTCGTGCCTTGGTGGAAGATTTAGGCTAATGATATCATCAACTCCCACAACCAACATGGATTTGTTAGCTATTCCTTCCATGCCAACTTACCATTCTGCATACTTGACCAGATCAAACCACTTAATGAGACGGAGAAGCTGCCTTGTGCTTTGTGTAAAAATGTAAAAACTTGGGCTCATCTTTATGAAGAAAGTGTTGTAGAAAGCACCATTTATGCCATTTTTCCAACTCTTCTTAGGGAGGGTCCTCCCTAGTCTCCCCTTGTATTGGTGAGGTTCGCTCACATGCAGCATCTGGGGACTGGTGTGATAAAATCTGCCAGAACTGCTTTGGGTTTCCAGTCGGGCCCAACCTACTGGACTCGTCATGTAGCAGCCCCTTCCAAGGGGCATTGACTACACCCACTCAACAAACATCCAACCCAGATGTCACCAGCCAGATGACCCTGTCAATAAAAGGCCCTGGGTGTGCGAGTTCATGGTCACTTAAGTGCCCATACTGCTTGCATATGTGTGGTCTGTTTCATTAGCATGTGAGTCTCGGGTCCACTACCTCATTCAATGCATGTCTGTTTTGCTGAACATGTTAAGCACATTGTAATCATGTATTTATCCCTGGAAAGACAACTTCTGATAAAGAATACTGGTTGCCAGCAAATCTAGAATAAAAGTAACCTAGACTAAAACCTCTCGGTTTTCAAACCAAGCCAAAATTGTATAGTCTTCTGCAAAGAATGTGCTTCACTGTACCCCATTGTGTTTTACTAAACCATCTGCTGGCATAATATCAATAGATAATAATAACAATACCAACAAAACATATTTATAACCCACTTTCTATTATAAAATCATTATGATCAGCAGTAATAAAAACTAGAATATAGATCCTTAAAAATGCTTTAATAATATTGCTCGTACTTAAATAGATGGCTTCTCTTTCAGAAAAAGCTTCTAGACAAATAGTAAAGAACTGTGATTTGAATATAAGGGCTCAAATTCATAAGGGTAGAGTTAAGTAACACCCACTTCTATTAGGACTTGATCGTTTTTTTTTTTTTTTTTTTGTTTTTGACCATATTCACTTCTAATAGAATGGCAAGAAGTCAGAGATCTGAGGGTACTAACGAAAGACAGTATTGACAATTTCACACATAGAAACAAAGGAAAAAGGTTGTTGGCCCTGCGAGAAAATATGCAAATATTTGTTCTGTGGCCACGCCCCACCTAAGATCTGCCGCGAGCAAACCAAACGCTTAACTGGCGCAGAATGCCTCACCATTTCTTTGTACCTCACTGGAATGAGAGGCATGGTGTCCATGCTGGACAGGGTTAAAAAACGTAGAACAGAGCAGATATTAGCTAACAAACGGCCATCGCGGAAAATAATAGAAGGGCAACCCTCCAGTAGGAGGTAAGTAATACACTAATTATATACACTAGTAAACAGTAATAGGCATAGAAAAGGTAAGAAAACGGTGCAAATGTAGATAACCTGTAGTGACCCTAAGGGGAGCCCAAACCATATACCAAATAAAACGGAATGTGAACACAGGACGCCCACCTAGGTATGTGGAATGTGTAGAGGGGAGCTGGGAGTACTAGAAAACCACAGAGGTAAGTAACACAGTACTCCCAAGAGACCAGGAAAGAAGGAGTAAATCACTGGATTTTCCTCAAACCACCCAAAAGGAAGGAAAAGAAGAAAAGAAGACACCCAGTCAAGACTGCAAGAAACCAGCGGTGGTTTCCAGGAGAAGAAGACCTGTGGAGAGAGGGGACCAAGTCCAAAAGTCACAGTGGAGTCCAGGAGGAGTAGGAGCTACTACCCACCCAGCTGTACTTGCAGGAGTTGGTCAACTGTGAGGAAGGACAGGCCAGACTGATGGATGCAGAAGATGCCCCACGCTGTAGTGTAGATTGCAGACAGATGTCGGTGGAGGAATTCCATCAACAAGCTTTGGCGAAGGCAAATTTGTGGTTAGTGGGAAAGTGGTGCTGCCCTCGGAACAGCAAGGGCCAGGAGGACTCAACCCAGAAGGGGAAGTCAGAGGGGGCCCTCAGTGACAGAGAGAGCCCACAGGAGCAGAGGCAGCACCCACCGGAGTCACACAGGACGGGGACACAGAAGCCGCAGAAGGAGCCCACGCAGAACTACAGAAAGGGATCCCGCGCCGCAGGAGAACCACTCAGAGGGCTGTGCGTCGCAGGAAGGAGTGCTGGGGACTAGAGCTACATATCACCTGAAGATCCCTTGGAGGAGATGCAAAGAAGCAGTGGCAGCTGTAAGAGTCTCAGTGAAAGGGAGTACTGTCCTGCGTGGGAAGGCAAGAACTTACCTCCACCAAAGTTGGATAGCTAGTAGAGAGGACCAAGAGGACTACTCCGGACCACCACCTGTGATGCAGGATCCATGCAGCTCAGGAGGAAAGGAGATCCACGCAGCCGGTTGTCATTGCAACAGGTGCCTGCGGATGCAGGGGAGTGACTCCTTCACTCCAAGGGAGATTCCTTTTTTGTCATAGTGCAGACTGAAAACACGCTGCCCTCAGTGGATGCATAGCCGGTGGACATGTTGCAGTTGGTGGCAGGAGCCCTGGAAACAATGTTGTAGAAGAGGTCTTCTTCTTGGAGGCAGGTTGTCGGGTCCTGGAGGTTGCAGTTGCAGTTCTGTAGGCCAGAAGCCGAAGTGGAGGTTGCAGAGGAGTCCTACTGGAATCTTGCAAGCCGAAGCTGAGGACCCACGCAAGAGAGAGACCCTACACAGCCCTGAAAGGGGGATTGGTCACCTAGAAAGGTAAGCACCTATCAGAAGGGGGCTCTGACGTCAGCTGCCTGACCTGGCCACTCAGGTGCTCCAGAGTTCCCTGACAACCTTGGAAACAAGATGGCAGAACCCAGGGACCCTCTGGAGCAGGACTGAGCATGGACAGGGGAGTGATCACTCCTATTTCCATTGTCCAGTTTTGTGCCAGACCAAGGACTGGGGGTCCCTGAACTGGTGGGCACGTGTTTATGCACGGACGGCACCAAATGTGCCCTTCAACGCATACAAGTGGCTTTGGGAGGCTACCCCTGCCAAGCCAGTAAAACCTATTTACAAAGAGAGAGGGTGTTACCTTCCTCTCCCAAAGGAAATCCTTTGTTCCTCCTTCTTGGGTTTGATCAAATCAAGCAGCATGAGAGCAGAAACCAGTCTGAGCGGTAGCAGCAGCTTGTACTGACCGGAAAACCATGTAAGACCAGTGGTAGCAATTCGGGGGGTCCTTTTAGGAGCCTCCAGAGTGCATGGAATCATACTTCCAATACTTGCAACAGTATTGGTGTATGATTTTGACATGTTTGATACCAAACATGCCCAGGTTCAGAGTTACTATTATGTAGCTGGACATAGGTGGTGACCTATGTCCAGTACATGCGTAAAATGGTGTCCCCGCACTCCCAAAGTCCAGGAAAATGGGCCTGGAGGTTGAGGGGGCATCTCTACTAATGCAGGGGTGCCGTCACACACAGGTACCTGCATTCTACCCTCTGGGCTGAGAGGGCCTACCATAGGGGTGACTTATAGCGAACTGGTGCAGTGACCTGTAGCGAAAACGGGTGCATACGCCTGTTTCAAGCAGACTGCAATGGCAGGCCTGCAGAACCCTTTGCATGGGTTCCCTGTGGGTGGCAGAATAACTGCTGTAGCCCATAGTGATCCCCTGCTACCCCAATGCCCTATACCATATACTAGAGACTTACATGGGGGGACCAGTATGCCAACTTTGGGAGGAAAAATGTACAGTTACCAAGTTAGAAGGGAGAGAGCATAATCACTGGGGTCCTGGCTAGCAGGATCCCAATGAACACAGTCAAACACACTAATAACAGGCAGAATAATGGGGGTTACCTTGCTAGAAAGAGGCTACTTTCCTACAGGTACTTTCACTGTCACTGGGAGGAGGCTGATAAAAAGAGATGCACAAATCAGTATGAGCCTTTGTGGCCAGCTCGTCTCGATCTTCCTCTGTAGATCTCAACCTATCATTTTTTATTAGCAGCTTGCCCTCTTGCCTTGGTGGAAGATTTAAGCTAATGATATCATCAACTCCCACAACCAACATGGATTTGTTGGCTATTCCTTCCATGCCAACTTACCATTCTGCATACTTGACCCGATCAAACCACTTAATGAGACGGAGAAGCTGCCTTGAGCTTTGTGTAAAAATTTCAAAACTTGGGCTCATCTTTATAAAGAAAGTGTTGTAGAAAGCACCATTTATGCCATTTTTCCAACTTTTCTTAGGGAGGGTCCTCCCTAGTCTCCCCTTGTATTGGTGAGGTTGGCTCACATGCAGCCTATGGGGACTGGTGTGATAAAATCTGCCAGAACTGCTTTGGGTTTCCAGTCGGGCCCAACCTACTGGACTCGTCATGTAGCAGCCCCTTCCTAGGAGTATTGACTACACCCACTCAACAAACATCCAACCCAGATGTCACCAGCCAGATGACCCTGTCAATAAAGGGCCCTGGGTGTGCGAGTTCATGGTCACTTAAGTGCCCATACTGCTTGCGTATGTGTGGTCTGTTTCATTAGCATGTGGGTCTCGGGTCCACTACCTCACTCTATGCATGTCTGTTTTGCTGAACATATTAAGCACATTGTAATCATGTATTTATCTCTGGAAAGCCAACTTCTCATAAAGAATACTGGTTGCCAGCAAATCTAGAATAAAAGTAACCTAGACTAAAACCTCTCGGCTTTCAAACCAAGCCAAAATTGTATAGTCTTCAACAAGGAATGTGCTTCACTGTACCCCATTGTGTTTTACTAAACCATCTGCTGGCAGAATATCAATAGATAATAAAAACAATACCAACAAAACATATTTAGAACCCACTTTCTACTATAAAATCGTTATGATTAGCAGTAATAAAAACTAGAATATAGATCTTTAAAAATGATTTAATACTATTGTTCGTACATAAATAGGTAGTTTCTCTTTCAGAAAAACCTTCTAGACAAATAGTAAAGAACTGTGATTTGAATATAAGGGCTCAAATTCATAAGGGTAGAGTTAAGTAACACCCACTTCTATTAGGACTTGTTCGGTTTTTTTTTGTTGTTGTTTTTTTTTACCATATTCACTTCTAGTAGAATGGCAAGAAGTCAGAGATCTGAGGGTACTAACGAAAGACAGTATTGACAATTTAACACATAGAAACAAAGGAAAAAGGTTGTTGGCCCTGCGAGAAAATATGTAAATATTTGTTCTGTGGCCACGCCCCACCTAAGATCTGCCGCTAGCAAACCAAACGCTTCACTGGCGCAGAATGCCTCGCCATTTCTTTGTACGTCACTGGAATTAGAGGCGTGGTGTCCATGCTGCACAGGGTTAAAAAACGTAGAACAGAGCAGATATTAGCTAACAAACCGCCATCGCGGTTTGGGATCAATTGTAAGGCTTGACAAAATGAAGGTCTATAGAGTCGTCTCACGCCCAGGTCTTTTTGGAGTAGGTCTTTTTCCGCACTACTACCAGCTGCTCTTATCAGATTGTCCAGTGTCTATTCTGGACAAAACTATTCTGTTTCTTCCAGGAGTGTTCAGGGCAGCTATAAGGTGGCCTTGACCCTACAGCCCTGTCATTAAACGTTAACTGTGGTTTATCCTTGAATATTTCCACACCAATTACTATTTAAAAGAAAGGATGTCATTTCTCTGTATTCTGAAGTAAGGTTTATTGCCTCTGTAACTTGCGCCAGGTCATGATGAGACCCACTGATTCATGCTGAAACGTTTAAAAACACCAGCATTATCACAGCAGGGCTGCTTCACAGCATTTTACGAAACTCCATACAATTGAGTTGAAGTGTGCCCTTTTGTAGTTGATGTCAAAATGAATTGAAAAAACAACCTGTTTAGATAGAAGCAACTGTGTGTTTTTTAGGTCTAGCTCGATCCAAGATGTTGCAATGTAATTAAATCTCTATGTGTAATATACTTTACTTGTAGGGGCGGGGCCAGCCCTCTTCGTTCATTGCTCTCTTGCATGGGACAGAGGTTCAACGCACTTCAGCCGTTAGCTAAATTCTCTGTGAGTGATGGCATTCCACTTTCTCATTCCGCTTTCTCACAAGGAGTGCATTTGCATAAAAAAAAATGTGTCAGGCCTGACACTGCAGCCTGTCGTGCAGTTTTAAACGGTCCTTTAAACCAGGCAGAAATAAATCTTTTGCCGTGCCTCAACCTTCCCTTTTTAAAACTTATAAGTTACCCCTAAGGTACGCCCTGGAGGCTCCTGGGGCAGGTACACAGTAGTTAAAAAATGTGACATGTATATTGAATGTTTTACATTTCCTGGCAGGGAAAACCTCCCATAGTAGTTTGTCACTGTCACAAGGTTAGACTCCCATAGACTAACACTGTTTACCTTATTACAGTTAATAGGTTCTAAATTCAGTTAGGAAACAGCTACAAAATACGTATTTCTCTCATTTTAATTGTAATTTAAAACCCTCTTTCATGGTAACGCCAGATTTTAAATTATTATTTTAGGAATGCCACTTTCAGAAAGTTGGCATTTTCCTACCTAGTTCAAATGTGCCTGTGTCCAGGATCACCAGACTGTCTTCCCCAGGTGGCATTTCCCTGCGTAACCTTTCCAGGGCCTTTCTATGAGTGGCTATTCCTCTTGAGCTGGTGCTTGCTCTTCCACTGGGAAATGTGTACTGGGGCCCGATAGTGGGCAAAAAGGCTTGGGTGTGGAGGGCAATAGGTCTTCGTGTCAGAACAGCTTGGGAGGAGTGGTGTGCTGCCCTGACTACACTTCAAAGTGACCTGCCCCAGCACAAAAAAGGAACCTGACACTTATTGATACTATTTTTTCTTGATTGTTTTCAGTAATGTCGAAGTATGGATCTTTCATTTTTTTAAATGTTATTCTGCACCTCTCTCTGGCTACAACGCATGGCCAAGATTTTCCCAATCTCAAAGCAGGCTCATTTATGCAGGGCTTCCTTTGTAGCTTCTGTATCAAAGTTTATTATTTTAACCCATCTCTCTGTCTCTGGTTTCAGCCCCATCAGAAGGATATGGCCTGAGTCTTCATAGTTACTTAATAGGTGCTTTTGTAACAGTTTCTTCTCTTTGTGGGTGTCTTCTTGTTTTATTTCCTTTTCAGTCCCCAGATGTGACTTGTTCTCTTCCCCCACAATACTGTGTTCATTGTGCCCACACATTTAATACAATTGTTGGACACTATTTTTGATTCAGATAACAATTGTATATATCGATGGAAGAAGAAAGTGTAATCACATGGTGTTGGGTGTTGCATTATCCAAATACATCTTAGGATAAAATCGTTCTAAAATATGGCTATGTCAGCCATGTTTATGTATATAGTGCCCTCCAGAGTTTTTCTCTCCAGTATGGGTAATGTCATTATAAAGTCCCTCTAGTTATATATATGTGGCACTGTAGGAAGCTAGTCTGGTGTGTGGTGGGTACCCAAGGTACTTACACCTTATACCAGATCCAGGTATCCCCTCTTAGTGAAGTGTAGGCAGTGTCTAGAATCCAGGCTCTGTAGAGGTAGCTCTGGATGAGAAGCCAAGGCTTATCTAGGAGATATGGAAAGTTCATGCAAAACCATTGTAGTCACACAGGACTTAAGCACATGAAAGAAAACACTCAGTTGTACAAAAATAAAGGTACGTTATTTTTGGTTACAGAATACCACAAAATAATAGAAGGGCAACCCTCCAGTAGGAGGTAAGTAATACACTAATTATATACACTAGTGAACAGTAATAGGCATAGAAAAGGTAAGAAAACGGTGCAAATGTAGATAACCAGTAGTGACCCTAAGGGGAGCCCAAACCATATACCAAATAAAATGGAATGTGAACACAGGACGCCCACCTAGGTATGTGGAATGTGTAGAGGGGAGCTGGGAGTACTAGAAAACCACAGCGGAAAGTAACACAGTACCCCCAAGAGACCAGGAAAGAAGGAGTAAATCACTGGATTTTCCCCAAACCACCCAAAAGGAAGGAAAAGAAGAAAAGAAGAAACCCAGACAAAACTGCAAGAAACCAGCGGTGGTTTCCAGGAGAAGAAGACCTGTGGAGAGAGGGGACCAAGCCCAAAAGTCACAGTGGAGTCCAGGAGGAGTAGGAGCTACTACCCACCCAGCTGCACTTGCAGGAGTTGGTCAACTGTGAGGAAGGACAGGCCAGACTGATGGATGCAGGAGATGCCCCACGCTGTAGTGTAGATTGCAGACAGATGTCGGTGGAGGAATTCCATCAACAAGCCTTGGCGAAGGCAAATTTGCGGTTAGTGGGAAAGTGGCGCTGCCCTCGGAACAGCAAGGGCCAGGAGGACTCAACCCAGAAGAGGAAGTCAGACAGGGCCCTCAGTGACAGAGAGAGCCCACAGGAGCAGAGGCAGCACCCACAGGAGTCCCACAGGAAGGGGACACAGAAGTCGCAGAAGGAGCCCACGCAGAACTACAGAAAGGAATCCCACGCTGCAGGAGAACCACTCAGAGGGCTGTGCGTTGCAGGAAGGAGTGCTGGGGACTAGAGCTACATATCACCTGAAGATCCCTTGGAGGAGATGCAAAGAAGCAGTGGCAGCTGTAAGAGACTCAGTGAATGGGAGTACTGTCCTGCATGGGAAGGCAAGAACTTACCTCCACCAAAGTTGGATAGCTAGTAGAGAGGACCAAGAGGACTACTCCGGACCACCACCTGTGATGCAGGATCCACAGCTCAGGAGGAAAGGAGATCCACGTAGCCGGTTGTCATTGCAACAGGTGCCTGCGGATGCAGGGGAGTGACTCCTTCACTCCAAGGGAGATTCCTTTTTTGTCCTAGTGCAGACTGAAAACACGCTGCCCTCAGTGGATGCATAGCTGGTGGAAATGTTGCAGTTGCTGGCAGGAGCCCTGGAAACACTGTTGTAGAAGAGGTCTTCTTCTTGGAGGCAGGTTGTCGGGTCTTGGAGGTTGCAGTTGTAGTTCCGAAGGCAAGAAGCCAAAGTGGAGGTTGCAGAGGAGTCCTACTGGAATCTTGCAAGCCGAAGCTGAGGACTCACGCGAGAGAGAGACCCTATATAGCCCTGAAAGAGGGATTGGTCACCTAGCCAGGTAAGCACCTATCAGGAGGGGGCTCTGACGTCAGCTGCCTGACCTGGCCAATTAGATGCTCCCGAGGTCTCTAACAACCTTGGAAACAAGATGGCATAACCCAGGGACCCTCTGGAGCAGAACTGAGCATGGACAGAGGATTGATCACTCATCTTTCCATTGTCCAGTTTCGTGTCAGACCAGGGACTGGGGGTCCCTGAACTGGTGGGCATGTGTTTATGCACGGACGGCACCAAATTTGCCCTTCAAAGCATACAAGTGGCTTTGGGAGTCTACCCCTCCCAAGCCAGTAAAACCTATTTCCAAAGGAAGAGGGTGTTACCTTCCTCTCCCAAAGGAAATCCTTTGTTCTGCCTTCTTGGGTTTGATCAAATCAAGCAGCAGGAGAGCAGAAACCAGCCTGAGCGGTAGCAGCAGCTTAAACTGCCCGGAAAACCATGTAAGACTAGTGATAGCAATTCGGGGGGTCCTCTTAGGAGCCTCCAGAGTGCATGGAATCATACTTCCAATACTTGCAACAGTATTGGTGTATGATTTTGACATGTTTGATACCAAACATGCCCAGGTTCGGAGTTACTATTATGTAGCTGGACATAGGTAGTGACCTATGTCCAGTACATGTGTAAAATGGCGTCCCCGCACTCCCAAAGTCCAGGAAAATGGGCCTGGAGGTTGAGGGGGCATCTCTACTAATGTAGGGGTGCCATCACACACAGGTACCTGCATTCTACCCTCTAGGCTGAGAGGGCCTACCATAGGGGTGACTTATAGCGAACTGGTGCAGTGACCTGTAGCGAAAATGGGTGCATACAGCCGTTTCACGCAGACTGAAATGGCAGGCCTGCAGAACCCTTTGAATGGGTTCCCTGTGGGTGGCAGAATAACTGCTGCAGCCCATAGTGATCCCCTGCTACCCCAATGCCCTATACCATATACTAGAGACTTACATGGGGGGACCAGTATGCCAACTTTATGAGGACAAATGTACAGTTACCAAGTTAGAAGGGAGAGAGCATAATCACTGGGGTCCTGGTTAGCAGGATCCCAATGAACACAGTCAAACCCACTAATAACAGGCAGAATAATGTGGGTTACCATGATAGAAAGAGGCTACTTTCCTACAGGTACTTTCACTGTCACTGGGAGGAGGCTGATAAAAAGAGATGCACAAATCAGCGTGAGCCTTTGTGGCCAGCTCGTCTCGATCTTCCTCTGCAGATCTCAACCTTGCATTTTTTATTAGCAACTTGCCCTGTTGCCTTGGTGAAAGATTTAGGCTAATGATATCATCAACTCCCACAACCAACATGGATTTGTTGGCTATTCCTTCCATGCCAACTTACCATTCTGCATACTTGACCCGATCAAACCACTTAATGAGACGGAGAAGCTGCCTTGAGCTTTGTGTAAAAATTTCAAAACTTGGGCTCATCTTTATAAAGAAAGTGTTGTAGAAAGCACCATTTATGCCATTTTTCCAACTTTTCTTAGGGAGGGTCCTCCCTAGTCTCCCCTTGTATTGGTGAGGTTGGCTCACATGCAGCCTATGGGGACTGGTGTGATAAAATCTGCCAGAACTGCTTTGGGTTTCCAGTCGGGCCCAACCTACTGGACTCGTCATGTAGCAGCCCCTTCCTAGGAGTATTGACTACACCCACTCAACAAACATCCAACCCAGATGTCACCAGCCAGATGACCCTGTCAATAAAGGGCCCTGGGTGTGCGAGTTCATGGTCACTTCAGTGCCCATACTGCTTGCGTATGTGTGGTCTGTTTCATTAGCATGTGGGTCTCGGGTCCACTACCTCACTCTATGCATGTCTGTTTTGCTGAACATATTAAGCACATTGTAATCATGTATTTATCTCTGGAAAGCCAACTTCTCATAAAGAATACTGGTTGCCAGCAAATCTAGAATAAAAGTAACCTAGACTAAAACCTCTCGGCTTTCAAACCAAGCCAAAATTGTATAGTCTTCAACAAGGAATGTGCTTCACTGTACCCCATTGTGTTTTACTAAACCATCTGCTGGCAGAATATCAATAGATAATAAAAACAATACCAACAAAACATATTTAGAACCCACTTTCTACTATAAAATCGTTATGATTAGCAGTAATAAAAACTAGAATATAGATCTTTAAAAATGATTTAATACTATTGTTCGTACATAAATAGGTAGTTTCTCTTTCAGAAAAACCTTCTAGACAAATAGTAAAGAACTGTGATTTGAATATAAGGGCTCAAATTCATAAGGGTAGAGTTAAGTAACACCCACTTCTATTAGGACTTGTTCGGTTTTTTTTTGTTGTTGTTTTTTTTTACCATATTCACTTCTAGTAGAATGGCAAGAAGTCAGAGATCTGAGGGTACTAACGAAAGACAGTATTGACAATTTAACACATAGAAACAAAGGAAAAAGGTTGTTGGCCCTGCGAGAAAATATGTAAATATTTGTTCTGTGGCCACGCCCCACCTAAGATCTGCCGCTAGCAAACCAAACGCTTCACTGGCGCAGAATGCCTCGCCATTTCTTTGTACGTCACTGGAATTAGAGGCGTGGTGTCCATGCTGCACAGGGTTAAAAAACGTAGAACAGAGCAGATATTAGCTAACAAACCGCCATCGCGGTTTGGGATCAATTGTAAGGCTTGACAAAATGAAGGTCTATAGAGTCGTCTCACGCCCAGGTCTTTTTGGAGTAGGTCTTTTTCCGCACTACTACCAGCTGCTCTTATCAGATTGTCCAGTGTCTATTCTGGACAAAACTATTCTGTTTCTTCCAGGAGTGTTCAGGGCAGCTATAAGGTGGCCTTGACCCTACAGCCCTGTCATTAAACGTTAACTGTGGTTTATCCTTGAATATTTCCACACCAATTACTATTTAAAAGAAAGGATGTCATTTCTCTGTATTCTGAAGTAAGGTTTATTGCCTCTGTAACTTGCGCCAGGTCATGATGAGACCCACTGATTCATGCTGAAACGTTTAAAAACACCAGCATTATCACAGCAGGGCTGCTTCACAGCATTTTACGAAACTCCATACAATTGAGTTGAAGTGTGCCCTTTTGTAGTTGATGTCAAAATGAATTGAAAAAACAACCTGTTTAGATAGAAGCAACTGTGTGTTTTTTAGGTCTAGCTCGATCCAAGATGTTGCAATGTAATTAAATCTCTATGTGTAATATACTTTACTTGTAGGGGCGGGGCCAGCCCTCTTCGTTCATTGCTCTCTTGCATGGGACAGAGGTTCAACGCACTTCAGCCGTTAGCTAAATTCTCTGTGAGTGATGGCATTCCACTTTCTCATTCCGCTTTCTCACAAGGAGTGCATTTGCATAAAAAAAAATGTGTCAGGCCTGACACTGCAGCCTGTCGTGCAGTTTTAAACGGTCCTTTAAACCAGGCAGAAATAAATCTTTTGCCGTGCCTCAACCTTCCCTTTTTAAAACTTATAAGTTACCCCTAAGGTACGCCCTGGAGGCTCCTGGGGCAGGTACACAGTAGTTAAAAAATGTGACATGTATATTGAATGTTTTACATTTCCTGGCAGGGAAAACCTCCCATAGTAGTTTGTCACTGTCACAAGGTTAGACTCCCATAGACTAACACTGTTTACCTTATTACAGTTAATAGGTTCTAAATTCAGTTAGGAAACAGCTACAAAATACGTATTTCTCTCATTTTAATTGTAATTTAAAACCCTCTTTCATGGTAACGCCAGATTTTAAATTATTATTTTAGGAATGCCACTTTCAGAAAGTTGGCATTTTCCTACCTAGTTCAAATGTGCCTGTGTCCAGGATCACCAGACTGTCTTCCCCAGGTGGCATTTCCCTGCGTAACCTTTCCAGGGCCTTTCTATGAGTGGCTATTCCTCTTGAGCTGGTGCTTGCTCTTCCACTGGGAAATGTGTACTGGGGCCCGATAGTGGGCAAAAAGGCTTGGGTGTGGAGGGCAATAGGTCTTCGTGTCAGAACAGCTTGGGAGGAGTGGTGTGCTGCCCTGACTACACTTCAAAGTGACCTGCCCCAGCACAAAAAAGGAACCTGACACTTATTGATACTATTTTTTCTTGATTGTTTTCAGTAATGTCGAAGTATGGATCTTTCATTTTTTTAAATGTTATTCTGCACCTCTCTCTGGCTACAACGCATGGCCAAGATTTTCCCAATCTCAAAGCAGGCTCATTTATGCAGGGCTTCCTTTGTAGCTTCTGTATCAAAGTTTATTATTTTAACCCATCTCTCTGTCTCTGGTTTCAGCCCCATCAGAAGGATATGGCCTGAGTCTTCATAGTTACTTAATAGGTGCTTTTGTAACAGTTTCTTCTCTTTGTGGGTGTCTTCTTGTTTTATTTCCTTTTCAGTCCCCAGATGTGACTTGTTCTCTTCCCCCACAATACTGTGTTCATTGTGCCCACACATTTAATACAATTGTTGGACACTATTTTTGATTCAGATAACAATTGTATATATCGATGGAAGAAGAAAGTGTAATCACATGGTGTTGGGTGTTGCATTATCCAAATACATCTTAGGATAAAATCGTTCTAAAATATGGCTATGTCAGCCATGTTTATGTATATAGTGCCCTCCAGAGTTTTTCTCTCCAGTATGGGTAATGTCATTATAAAGTCCCTCTAGTTATATATATGTGGCACTGTAGGAAGCTAGTCTGGTGTGTGGTGGGTACCCAAGGTACTTACACCTTATACCAGATCCAGGTATCCCCTCTTAGTGAAGTGTAGGCAGTGTCTAGAATCCAGGCTCTGTAGAGGTAGCTCTGGATGAGAAGCCAAGGCTTATCTAGGAGATATGGAAAGTTCATGCAAAACCATTGTAGTCACACAGGACTTAAGCACATGAAAGAAAACACTCAGTTGTACAAAAATAAAGGTACGTTATTTTTGGTTACAGAATACCACAAAATAATAGAAGGGCAACCCTCCAGTAGGAGGTAAGTAATACACTAATTATATACACTAGTGAACAGTAATAGGCATAGAAAAGGTAAGAAAACGGTGCAAATGTAGATAACCAGTAGTGACCCTAAGGGGAGCCCAAACCATATACCAAATAAAATGGAATGTGAACACAGGACGCCCACCTAGGTATGTGGAATGTGTAGAGGGGAGCTGGGAGTACTAGAAAACCACAGCGGAAAGTAACACAGTACCCCCAAGAGACCAGGAAAGAAGGAGTAAATCACTGGATTTTCCCCAAACCACCCAAAAGGAAGGAAAAGAAGAAAAGAAGAAACCCAGACAAAACTGCAAGAAACCAGCGGTGGTTTCCAGGAGAAGAAGACCTGTGGAGAGAGGGGACCAAGCCCAAAAGTCACAGTGGAGTCCAGGAGGAGTAGGAGCTACTACCCACCCAGCTGCACTTGCAGGAGTTGGTCAACTGTGAGGAAGGACAGGCCAGACTGATGGATGCAGGAGATGCCCCACGCTGTAGTGTAGATTGCAGACAGATGTCGGTGGAGGAATTCCATCAACAAGCCTTGGCGAAGGCAAATTTGCGGTTAGTGGGAAAGTGGCGCTGCCCTCGGAACAGCAAGGGCCAGGAGGACTCAACCCAGAAGAGGAAGTCAGACAGGGCCCTCAGTGACAGAGAGAGCCCACAGGAGCAGAGGCAGCACCCACAGGAGTCCCACAGGAAGGGGACACAGAAGTCGCAGAAGGAGCCCACGCAGAACTACAGAAAGGAATCCCACGCTGCAGGAGAACCACTCAGAGGGCTGTGCGTTGCAGGAAGGAGTGCTGGGGACTAGAGCTACATATCACCTGAAGATCCCTTGGAGGAGATGCAAAGAAGCAGTGGCAGCTGTAAGAGACTCAGTGAATGGGAGTACTGTCCTGCATGGGAAGGCAAGAACTTACCTCCACCAAAGTTGGATAGCTAGTAGAGAGGACCAAGAGGACTACTCCGGACCACCACCTGTGATGCAGGATCCACAGCTCAGGAGGAAAGGAGATCCACGTAGCCGGTTGTCATTGCAACAGGTGCCTGCGGATGCAGGGGAGTGACTCCTTCACTCCAAGGGAGATTCCTTTTTTGTCCTAGTGCAGACTGAAAACACGCTGCCCTCAGTGGATGCATAGCTGGTGGAAATGTTGCAGTTGCTGGCAGGAGCCCTGGAAACACTGTTGTAGAAGAGGTCTTCTTCTTGGAGGCAGGTTGTCGGGTCTTGGAGGTTGCAGTTGTAGTTCCGAAGGCAAGAAGCCAAAGTGGAGGTTGCAGAGGAGTCCTACTGGAATCTTGCAAGCCGAAGCTGAGGACTCACGCGAGAGAGAGACCCTATATAGCCCTGAAAGAGGGATTGGTCACCTAGCCAGGTAAGCACCTATCAGGAGGGGGCTCTGACGTCAGCTGCCTGACCTGGCCAATTAGATGCTCCCGAGGTCTCTAACAACCTTGGAAACAAGATGGCATAACCCAGGGACCCTCTGGAGCAGAACTGAGCATGGACAGAGGATTGATCACTCATCTTTCCATTGTCCAGTTTCGTGTCAGACCAGGGACTGGGGGTCCCTGAACTGGTGGGCATGTGTTTATGCACGGACGGCACCAAATTTGCCCTTCAAAGCATACAAGTGGCTTTGGGAGTCTACCCCTCCCAAGCCAGTAAAACCTATTTCCAAAGGAAGAGGGTGTTACCTTCCTCTCCCAAAGGAAATCCTTTGTTCTGCCTTCTTGGGTTTGATCAAATCAAGCAGCAGGAGAGCAGAAACCAGCCTGAGCGGTAGCAGCAGCTTAAACTGCCCGGAAAACCATGTAAGACTAGTGATAGCAATTCGGGGGGTCCTCTTAGGAGCCTCCAGAGTGCATGGAATCATACTTCCAATACTTGCAACAGTATTGGTGTATGATTTTGACATGTTTGATACCAAACATGCCCAGGTTCGGAGTTACTATTATGTAGCTGGACATAGGTAGTGACCTATGTCCAGTAGATGTGTAAAATGGCGTCCCCGCACTCCCAAAGTCCAGGAAAATGGGCCTGGAGGTTGAGGGGGCATCTCTACTAATGTAGGGGTGCCATCACACACAGGTACCTGCATTCTACCCTCTAGGCTGAGAGGGCCTACCATAGGGGTGACTTATAGCGAACTGGTGCAGTGACCTGTAGCGAAAATGGGTGCATACAGCCGTTTCACGCAGACTGAAATGGCAGGCCTGCAGAACCCTTTGAATGGGTTCCCTGTGGGTGGCAGAATAACTGCTGCAGCCCATAGTGATCCCCTGCTACCCCAATGCCCTATACCATATACTAGAGACTTACATGGGGGGACCAGTATGCCAACTTTATGAGGACAAATGTACAGTTACCAAGTTAGAAGGGAGAGAGCATAATCACTGGGGTCCTGGTTAGCAGGATCCCAATGAACACAGTCAAACCCACTAATAACAGGCAGAATAATGTGGGTTACCATGATAGAAAGAGGCTACTTTCCTACAGGTACTTTCACTGTCACTGGGAGGAGGCTGATAAAAAGAGATGCACAAATCAGCGTGAGCCTTTGTGGCCAGCTCGTCTCGATCTTCCTCTGCAGATCTCAACCTTGCATTTTTTATTAGCAACTTGCCCTGTTGCCTTGGTGAAAGATTTAGGCTAATGATATCATCAACTCCCACAACCAACATGGATTTGTTGGCTATTCCTTCCATGCCAACTTACCATTCTGCATACTTGACCAGATCAATCCACCTAATGAGACGGAGAAGCTGCCTTGAGCTTTGTATAATAATTTAAAAACTTGGGCTCATCTTTATGAAGAAAGTGTTGTAGAAAGCACCATGTATGCCATTTTTCCAAGTTTTCTTAGGGAGGGTCCTCCCTAGTCTCCCGTTGTATTGGTGAGGTTCGCGCACATGCAGCATAAGGGGACTGGTAGGATAAAATCTGCCAGGACTGCTTTGGGTTTCCAGTCGGGCCCAACCTACTGGACTCGTCATGTAGCAGCCCCTTCCTAGGGGCATTGACTACACCCACTCAACAAACATCCAACCCAGATGTCACCAGCCAGATTACCCTGTCAATAAAAGGCCCTGGGTGTACGGGTTCATGGTCACTTAAGTGCCCATTCTGCTTGCGTATGTGTGGACTGTTTCATTAGCATGTGGGTCTCAGGCCCACTACCTTACTTTATGCATGTCTGTTTTGCTGAACTTGTTAAGCACATTGTAATCATGTATTTATCCCTGGAAAGCCAACTTCTCATAAAGAAAACTGGTTGCCTGCAAATCTATAATAGAAGTAACCTAGACTAAAACCTCTCGGCTTTCAAACCAAGCCAAAATTGTATAGTCTTCAGCAAACAATGTGCTTCACTGTACCCCATTGTGTTTTACTAAACCATCTGCTGGCATAATATCAATAAATAACAATACCAACGAAACATATTTATAGTTCACTTTCTACTATAAAATTGTTATGATCAGCAGTAACAAAATGTGAAATATAGATCCTTAAAAATGCTTTAATACTATTGTTCGTACATAAATAGGTAGCTTCTCTATCAGAAAAACCTTCTAGACAATTAGTAAAGAACTGTGATGTTAAATATAAGTGCTCACATTCATAAGGGTAGAGTTAAGTAACACCCACTTCTAGTAGGACTTTTTTTTAATTATTTTTTTTACCATATTCACTTCTAGTAGAATGGCAAGAAGTCAGAGATCTGAGGGTACTAACGAAAGACAGTATTGACAATTTAACACATAGAAACAAAGGAAAACGGTTGTTGGCCCTGCGAGAAAATATGTAAATATTTGTTCTGTGGCCACGCCCCACCTAAGATCTGACACAGCAAACCAAACGCTTCACTGGTGCAGAATGCCTCGCCATTTCTTTGTACGTCACTGGAATGAGAGGCGTGGTGTCCATGCTGGACAGGGTTAAAAAACGTAGAACAGAGCAGATATTAGCTAACAAACGGCCATCGCGGTTTGGGATCAATTGTAGGGCCTGACAAAATGACGGTCTATAGAATCTTCTCACGCCCAGGCCTTTTTGGAGTAGGTCTTTTTACGCACTACTACCAGCTGCTCTAATCAGATTGTCCACTGTCTATTCTGGACAAAACTATTCTGTTTCTTCCAGGAGTGTTCAGGGCAGCTATAAGGTGGCCTTGACCCTACGGCCCTGTCATTAAACGTTAACTGTGGTTTATCCTTGAATATTTCCACACCAATTACTATTTCAAAGAAAGGATGTAATTTCTCCGTATTCTGAAGTAAGGTTTATTCCCTCTGTAACTTGCGCCAGGTCATGATGAGACCCACTGATTCATGCTGAAACGTTTAAAAACACCAGCATTATCACAGCAGGGCTGCTTCACAACATTTTACGAAACTCCATACAATTGAGTTGAATTGTGCCCTTTTGTAATTGATGTCAAAATGAATTGAAAAAACAACCTGTTTAGCTAGAAGCAACTGTGTGTTTTTAGGTCTAGCTCTATCCAAGACGTTGCAATGGAATTAAAACTCTATGGGGCATATTTATACTCCGTTTTGCGCTGGAATTGCGTCGTTATTTTTTACGCAATTTCGATGCAAAACTAACTCCATATTTATACTTTGGCGTTAGACGCGTCTAGCGCCAAAGTCCATGGAGTTTGCGTCATTTTTTAGCGTGGACACCTACTTTGCGTTAATGAGATGCAAGGTAGGTGTTCACGTAAAAAAAATCGACTCCCAGGCATGTGCGTCGGATTTATACTCCCGGGCAAAATTCACGCCTGGGAGTGGGCGGGTCAAAAAAAATGACGTACGCCCGCTTTTGCGCCGTTTTTTAGCGCATGCAAAAGGCAGGCGTTAAGGGACCTGTGGGCTCTGAAGGAGCCCAGAGGTGCCCTCCCATGCCCCCTGGGACCCCCCCTGTCACCCTTGCCCACCCCAGGAGGACACCCAAGGCTGGAGGGACCCATCCCAGGGACATTAAGGTAAGTTGAGGTAAGTGTTTTTTTTTTTTTTTTTGGTGGCATGGGGGGCCTGATTTGTGCCCCCCTACATGCCACTATGCCCAATGACCATGCCCAGGGGACAGAAGTCCCCTGGGCATGGCCATTGGGCAAGGGGGCATGACTCCTGTCTTTGCTAAGACAGGAGTCATTTCTATGGGGGTTGGGAGTGAAAAAAAATGGCGCAAATCGGGTTGAGGTGAAAAAATTGCCTCAACCTGACTTGCCCCATTTCTTGACGCCCAAGCCCCTTATCCCCCTACGCCGGCGCTGCCTGGTGTACGTCGTTTTTTTCCACGCACACCAGGCAGCGCCGGCGGCTAACGCCGGCTAACGTCATTGATTAAATACGGCGCCCGCATGGCGCTTCAGAATGGCGTTAGCCGGCGCTAATTTTTTTGACGCAAAACTGCGTTAGAGCAGTTTTGCGTCAAAAAGTATAAATATGGCCCTGAATGTTTTACATTTCCTGGCAGGGAAAACCTCCCATAGTAGTTTGTCACTGTCACAAGGTTAGACTCCCATAGACTAACACTGTTTACCTTATTACAGTTAATAGGTTCTAAATTCAGTTAGGAAACAGCTACAAAATACGTATTTCTCTCATTTTAATTGTAATTTAAAATCCTCTTTCATGGTAACGCCAGATTTTAAATTATTATTTTAGGAATGACACTTTCAGAAAGTTGGCATTTTCCTACCTAGTTCAAATGTGCCTGTGTCCAGGGTCACCAGACTGTCTTCTCCAGGTGGCATTTCCCTGCCTAACGTTTCCAGGGCCTTTCTATGAGTGGCTATTCCTCTTGAGCTGGTGCTTGCTCTTCCACTGGGAAATGTGTACTGGGGCCCGATAGGGGCAAAAAGGCTTGGGTGTGGAGGGCAATAGGTCTTCCTGTCAGAACAGCTGGGGAGGAGTGGTGTGCTGCCCTGACTACACTTCAAAGTGACCTGCCCCAGCACAAAAAAGGAACCTGACACTTACTGATACTATTTTTTCTTGATTTGTTTCAGTAATGTCGAAGTATGGATCTTTCTTTTTTTTTTATATTATTCTGCACCTCTCTCTGGCTACAACGCATGGCCAAGATTTTCCCAATCTCAAAGCAGGCTCATTTATGCAGGGCTTCCTTTGTAGCTTCTGTGTCAAAGTTTATTATTTTAACCCATCTCTCTCTCTCTGGTTTTAGCCCCATCAGAAGGATATGGCCTGAGTCTTCATAGTTACTTAATAGGTGCTTTTGTAACAGTTTGTTCTCTTTGTGGGTGTCTTCTTGTTTTATTTCCTTTTTAGTCCCCAGATGTGACTTGTTCTCTTCCCCCACAGTACTGTGTTCATTGTGCCCACACATTTAATACAATTGTTGGACACTATTTTTGATTCAGATAACAATTGTATATGTCGATGGAAGACGAAAGTGTAATCACATGGTGTTGGGTGTTGCATTTTCCAAATTCATCTTAGGATACAATTGTTCTAAAATATGGCTATGTCAGCCATGTTTATGTATATAGGTCTGGTGTGTGGTGGGTACCCAAAGTACTTACACCTTATACCAGATCCAGGTATCCCCTCTTAGTGAAGTGTAGGCAGTGTCTAGAAGCCAGGCTCTGTAGAGGTAGCTCTGGATGAGAAGCCAAGGCTTATCTAGGAGATATGGAAAGTTCATGCAAAACCATTGTAGTCACACAGGACTTAAGCACATGAAAGAAAACACTCAGTTGTACAAAAATAAAGGTACGTTATTTTTGGTTACAGAATACCACAAAATAATAGAAGGGCAACCCTCCAGTAGGAGGTAAGTAATACACTAATTATATACACTAGTGAACAGTAATAGGCATAGAAAAGGTAAGAAAACGGTGCAAATGTAGATAACCAGTAGTGACCCTAAGGGGAGCCCAAACCATATACCAAATAAAATGGAATGTGAACACAGGACGCCCACCTAGGTATGTGGAATGTGTAGAGGGGAGATGGCAGTACTAGAAAACCACAGAGGTAAGTAACACAGTAGCCCCAAGAGACCAGGAAAGAAGGAGTAAATCACTGGATTTTCCCCAAACCACCCAAAAGGAAGGATAAGAAGAAAAGAAGACACCCAGACAAGACTGCAAGAAACCAGCGGTGGTTTCCAGGAGAAGAAGACCTCTGGAGAGAGGGGACCAAGTCCAAAAGTCACAGTGGAGTCCAGGAGGAATTGGAGCTACTACCCACCCAGCTGTACTTGCAGGAGTTGGTCAACTGTGAGGAAGGACAGGTCAGACTGATGGATGCAGAAGATGCCCCACGCTGTAGTGAAGATTGCAGACAGGTGTCGGTGGAGGAATTCCACCAACAAGCCTTGGCGAAGGCAAATTTGCGGTTAGTGGGATAGCGGTGCTGCCCTCTGACCAGCAATGGCCAGGAGGACTCAACCCAGAAGGGGAAGTCAGAGGGGGCCCTCAGTGACAGAGGAAGCCCACAGGAGCAGAGGCAGCACCCACAGGAGTCCTACAGGACATGGACACAGAAGTCGCAGAAGGAGCCCACGCAGCGCTACAGAAAGGGATCCCACACCCCAGGAGAACCACTCAGAGGGCTGTGCGTCGCAGGAAGGAGTGCTGGGGACTGGAGCTACACGTCACCTGAAGATCCCTTGGAGGAGATGCAAAGAAGCCGTGGCAGCTGTGAGAGACTCAGTGAAAGGGAGTACTGTCCTGCGTGAGAAGGCAAGAGCTTACCTCCACCAAAGTTGGATAGCTAGTAGAGAGGACCAAGAGGGCTACTCCGGACCACCACCTGTGATGCAGGATCCCCGGAGCTCAGGAAGAAAGGAGATCCACGCAGCCTGTTGTCATTGCAGCAGGTGCCTGCGGATGCAGGGGAGTGACTCCTTCACGCTAAGGGAGATTCCTTCTGTGTCCTAGTGCAGACTGAAGACACGCTGCCCTCAGTGGATGCACAGCCGGTGGAAATGTTGCAGTTGCTGGCAGGAGCCCTGGAAACAATGTTGTAGAAGAGGTCTTCTTCTTGGAGGCAGGTTGTTGTGTCCTGGAGGTTGCAGTCGCAGTTCTGATGGCCAGCAGTCGAAGTGGAGGTTGCAGAGGAGTCCTACTGGAATCTTGCAAACCGAAGCTGAGGACCCACCCAGGAGAGAAACCCTACATAGCACTGAAAGGGGAATTGGTCACCTAGCCAGGTAAGCACCTATCAGGAGGAGGCTCTTATGTCAGCTGCCTGACCTGGCCACTCAGATGCTCCTGAGTTCCTTGCCAACCTTGGAAACAAGATGGCAGAACCCAGGGACCCTCTGGAGGAGCACTGATCATGGACAGGGGAGTGGTCACTCCTCTTTCCATTGTCCAGTTTTGCGCCAGATGTGGGACTGGGGGTCCCTGAACTGGTGTTCACTTGTTTATGGACGGAGGGCACCAAATGTGCCCTTCAAATCATACCTTTGGCTTGGGGAGGCTATCCTCCTAAGCCAGTAAAACCTATTTCCAAAAGGAGAGGGTGTTCCCTCCCTCTCCCAAAGGAAATCCTTTGTTCTGTCTTCCTGGGCTTGATTAAATGAAGCAGCAGGAGGACTGAAGCCTGTCTGAGCGATGGCAGCAGCCTGGGCTGCCCGGAAAACCCTGTAAGACTTGTGGTAGCAATTCTGGGTGTCCTCTAAGGAGCCCCAAGTGTGCATGGAATCATACTTCCAATACTTGCAACAGTATTAGTGTATGATTTTGACATTTTTTATATCAAACATGCCTAGGTTCGGAGTTACCATTATGTAGTTGTACATAGATAGTGACCTTTGTCTAGTACACGCGTAAAATGGCACTCACAAAGTCTAGGAAAATGGGCCTGGAATTTGTGGGGGCCCCTTTGCTAGTGCAGTGGTGTCCTCACACACAGGTACCTGCACCCTGCCGTCTTGGCTGAGAGGGCCTACCGTAGGGGTGACTTATACTGAACCGGTGACCTGTAGTGAAAACGGGTGTATGGACCCGCTTCACACAGACTGCAATGGCAGGCCTGCAGAACCCTTTGCATGGGCTCCCTATGGGTGGCAGAATAACTGCTGCAGCCTATAGTGATCCACTGGTACTCCAGTGCCCTGGGTACCTAGGTACCACATAGTAGGGCCTTACATGGAGGACCAGTATTCCAATTGTTGGAGGAAAAAGGTACAGTTACAAAGTTAGAAGGGAAAGAGCATAATCACTGGGGTCCTGATTAGCAGGATCCCAGTGAACACAGTCAAACACACTGACAACAGGCAGAAAAATGGGCGTAACCATGCTAGAAAGAGGCTACTTTCCTACAGGAACTTTCACTGTCACTTGGAGGAGGCTGATAAAAAGAGATGCACAAATCAGCATGAGCCTTTGTGGCCAGCTTGTCTCGATCTTCCTCTGCAGATCTCAACCTTGCATTTTTTATTAGCAGCTTGCCCTGTTGCCTTGGTGGAAGATTTGGGCTAATGACATCATCAACTCCAACATCCAACATGGCTCGTCCTCCTTCTTTCCCAGTGTGAGCAGCAGCAGCCAAAGGCCTCCCGATTCTGAGCAAGAGATGGCACCATCTCTTTCGGTCAGACAGGCCTCTTGGGGTTTCCATTTTCATGGGGGGAGAACGTGACTGTACTGAAATACTCGTTAATGCAACGCATATGTTGCTACAACTTGAACCTTCCATTCAACCGCCTTAGGCTGCATACACTGGAGAGACCCCCGTCACACAAGAAACCCTGCTGTTTGCAATAAAAATTAGGGCCTTTCTTAACAAATAAGTGGGTCGTCTAAGCAGTAATGTGCTTTCTTATGGTACTGCGGGACTTTTAAAAGTGATAGAGAAAAAGCTGTTCAGTGTACTAGACGGCAGTAGATGGCGGTGGCATTAAAACTAGTAAAAGGCATTGCATGTAAAAGAGTGCATCAACTTTCTAAAGGACACTTTACAGCCCCCGTTGCTTCGTGAAAACTAGTATAAAGGGAGCTACAGATAGCATTTTCAGAGGCTGTAAGCATTTCCTGATCGGATGTACGCTTTATCTATTTCAGTCTGCAGGTGGTCGATGCAGGGGGACAGCACTGGGACTGGTACCTCCCATTCATGCACGTGATGCTCCACTTTAAGACTTTCAGTCTGATGCATGAGCTCATTATCTTAGCACTGAACCAAACATCATGGCTTTGGGGGGCATTAACCCTCCCCTGGGGCAGTCGCCCCTCGAAGCCACCAGAATGCCCTTTCCCTTCCAGCCCAGGAGTACATTTCAGTCCAGGTGTTCAGCACATTGCTACCACATGCTGTAACTGTAGATACCCTGAACCCACTCACCTGCCCTAAACAAACATCCGCCCACCTATTGTTTAATTAAGACAGCACCTTGATTAATGTGCTGTCTGCTTTGGGGTTCTGATATAACCAGGGCCACGAGAGATATGTGGCAGTGGAGGGTCAAAAAATGCTGCATCGCTGAGTAAATTATAAGGGAAGAAAAGGAAAATGATGTGGTGTAATGCGGTTACTTTTATGATTGTTTTACTTCTCAAGCATTAAAAGGGCCATATACTGTGCAGCAAGACGTGTTGCTGCTTGTTAGGTATCTTGCAAATCGTTTTTGTTAGAAGCAACATTTTTTTAATGAAATTTGTGGATTATGCAGCTGATGATGGATTATGTGGCATATACAGCAAATCTATATGCAAAAGCACGCCACAGCTGCGCAATTGCGGAATTCATTGGCCATGGATGTAACCCACAGCCTTTAATCTGAACAGTACCAACTCAGCTGTTTTGTTTTCTGAGAAAAATGGAGGATGATATTAAAACACCTGTTAGGAATACACAAAATGACAGAAAAGACTGAGAATATCCTGCAGGTAGTAAATTCAGTCAATGCATTGTAGTCAGGTCCTAGACCACCTCTCCTCTGCTGCTGCATTGCTCGCTTCTGTTTGTTGCCTAGTTCTTACTACCTTCTCCACCTCTCCCCTTGTTTCTAGTGCTTTCTGCCTCATTTTCATTGCTTTCCCCCCTGTTTTCCGGTCGAACCCAGGCAGCACATGCTCTGTCTCTCCGACAGCTAATCAGCCCCCCCCAAATTTTTTACAATTATTCTATAAAGTGTGCAATGTTTAAATGTGTCTAGACTTATTTAAACATTGCAGTTAAGTTCTGTTACCTTTTTAAGAATGCAATAAATATTTTTCTGCTTTAAAAAAAGCAGTGTTATCTGCATAATGCCGAGACTACTTTAATCATTTGCTCCTCAGCTGGGATGTCCGGTTGTAGTTGGTTACTGTGTCCATCAATTCCATATTGTTTTACCCTATTGCTTATGGCAGTTTATGTTAGACCCGTGTGTGCTCTCGTCCCCTGAAAGTTCCTCTCACTGGTTTACCAGAGTACATCTAGCCAACAAATAATTTAACCAGCTACCAGTGTGAGTAAATTTAGGGGCATTCAGGACGTGTTTTCTCTTTCTCTTCTCTGCCAGGCCACCCCCCCCAAAAAAAAAAGACACACACACAGATTCATCAGCGTGAGCCTTTGTGGCCAGCTCATGTGGATCTTCCTTTGCAGATCTCAACCTTGTATTTTTTATTAGCAGCTTGCCCTGTTGCCTTGGTGGAAGATTTAGGCTAATGATATCATCAACTCCCACAACCAACATGGATTTGTTGGCTATTCCTTCCATGCCAACTTACCATTCTGCATACTTGGCCAGATCAAACCCCTTAATGAGTTGGAGAAGCTGCCTTGAGCTTTGTGTAATAATTTAAAAACCTGGGCCCATATTTATGAAAAAAGTGTTGTAAAAATCACCATTTACGCAATTTTTGCAGGTTTTCTTGGGGGGGGTCCTCCCTAGTCACCCCTTGTATTGGTCAGGCTCGCTCACATGCAGCATATGGGGACTGGTGTGATAAAACCTGCCAGGACTGCTTTGGGCTTCCTGTCGGGCCCTGTCTACTGGGCTCATCATGTAGCAGCCCCTTCCTAGGGGCATTTTTTACACCCACTCAACACACATCCAACACAGATGTCACCAGCCAGGTGACCCTGTCAATAAAAGGGCCTGGGTGTGCGAGTTCATGCCCATACCCATACCACTTGCGTCTGTGAGGTCTGTTTCTTTAGCATGTGGGCCTTGGGCCCACTTCGTCTATGCAAGTCTGTTTTGCTGAACATGTTAAGTACATTGCATACATGTATTTATCCCTTGAAAGCCAACTTCTCACAAAGTATTCTGTTTTCCAGCAAATCTAGAATAGAGGTAACCTGGACTGACATTTCTCGGTTTTCAATCCAAGTGCCTCACTGTACTTGATTGTAGTACATGGTGTTGAATTAACGGTTACGCATTTTGAGACCCCATTCGAGAAGTTGAATTAGATTTTCTTGGGTAAAACAGATTGACAGAATGATGATGGGCTAGGTCCACCGCGACTTTCCCGGGATCTCGGAGCTTGCGAATGGAGAGAACGGAGGTGTGGAATCAGCGTTGGCGGTACTAGTGATGGTATGAGTGAAGTTAGGGTTTTGCGCTTGCACAGCTTATTGCCGCAAGGTGTGTGAAAAGGTTGCGAGGATTTTTTTCTTTTAGAGGATAGCGGAGGTGCGACTCCGAGTGTAGAAGTAGTGAAGTCGTCGAACTTCATAGAAATAGCAGAGGTGCGACTCCGAGTGTGGGAGTAGGGAAGTCGTCGAACTTCATGTGCGTGTGGCGCTTTGTGCATAAAAAGGTCCACGTGGTTATTATTGTTGAGACGGGCCCTGCGAGGTCAAGAGACTCCGGAGTATGTTGATCTATGTTGTGGTCTGGGCGGTTTAGTAGGTTGATCGGGCGTGGTCAACGAGTCGGTACGTGTGTTAGGGAGTGAAAGAAACTTCGACTTCGGGCTTTGACAAGATTCTAAGTGCACTAGAACAGATCATTGACAAGTTGAGAGTAGGTCTGCGGGTCAGATTTGCTTGCGAACGTGGGGACCGAGAAAGACGGAATAGCGGCCGAGGCTAGTGAAAGGTCCCTAAGGTCCTGAAGCGATTGTGTTACCCTTCCTGTAGTAAACCGACAGATCTGTTTTATTTTTTTTGGTAGCTCGCGATACATGCAAGAAGTTGTTACGAGAGGAGGTGAGTGAAGGAGGACTAGCCGCGAGGCTTTGTCAGCCGCAGTGTGTGTGAGTGTGACGTCACTAGGAGCCGCGCTGGGATAGGTTGGTTGCAGAGAAGGGTCGCGCACGGATTGGACGCAGTCCGTGGGGCCCGATTGGAAGGGGAAAGGCAGGTGAAGAGTATTCCGGGAATTAAAGTCACCTATTAATTACAAACTTTGTGAAATAAAAGGACGAGAAAATGAAATTCTTTAAAGCATTTAGGAGTGCGATGAAGGGGGAGTCTTACATTAAAGCGAGCGTAGGAGAGGAAACGCCGCCCGAGGGTACACCAGCTTACATTGTAATGGAAGAGAAGGGGGTAGCTCCGTGTCTTTGGCTAAAGCAATGGCACAAACTGACAGAGAAACATGGGAGCGTAGCGTTCCCGATACATGGGACATTCAATATAAGGATCCTAGAAAATTTGAGATTCACGATGTACGACATGAAGGTGCCTCCAAGGCCAGCCCAGTTTGAGGCTCTAGCAATTTGGGAACTAATGGCTAGACAGCAACAGCAGAAGAAGTTTGAGACCAGGATGAGAAAAGTAGAAAAGACACTAGCGGACGCTAGGTGGGATAATGCACAGAAGGTGTGGAGGTCAGATGTATTGCAGGGGATAAAACTGTTTCCAGCAATTACTAAGGAAGAAGAGGAGACAGGTAAGAAAGCTACCTGTAAGACGGACAGGAAGTGTTCCAAGGATAGAGAGGACGAGGAAAAGTTGAGAAGGGAAGAGGAGTTAGAGGATGAGGAGTTAATAATGCAATTGCTGAACGACCGTCCACCACCTTATGCGGAGAATGGACAAGGTCCAAGTACCAGTTCTGCCCCTCCGGCATCGGTACAGAACAGTGAAACCCAGAGTTCAGGAGCATCATCGGGATCTAAGGACCCAAGTCTACTGTTCACCCCGCAGATACCGCAGGTTAGGAGAATATATCCAGATGTGCCCGTGTTGAAACCAGCAGAAAATTATCAGCCGCAGATGCCAGGGTACTACAACAGTGATAACAGTGCAGGAATGATTCTAGATCCAACCGTAAGGGGAGTACAGAATGGTCACAACCAGACATTGTCACAAGCCGAATCAACCCAGTTTTTGATGCCCCAAAAGCAGATGCAGAGGGGAAACGCAAAGCTCAGATGACGGGGAGTCAGATGGGCATGCCGGCAATGATGACCCATGGTGTGGGAATGAACATGCCGCAGAACATGGGAAATGGACAGAACCCAGACGCGATATCACTACCCATTACTGTAGGTCCACCGGTACCTTTGTACAGTCAGCCTAATTTAGGTATGAGCGGTCAGGGAACAATGCTGCAGAATGGGACAGAAAGAAGGTACATAGAAAACACTCCAGGGATAACTCCTATAGCAACTCAGCCAAATGGACCCGGATCCTTGATGGAGTTTAGTCCCATATGTCCTCAGTCAACACTGGTGCGGTCAAGCCCCCCACTGATAATACCTCTAACATCGAACACTGAAAAGTTGCTGCAACCATCAATGGCAGTCGATGTGAACGCTACATTGATGGGGTTGAATGCGCAACAGCTGACACAGTGGTTCAACAGTTTAAATTCCACACAAAGTTCAGCCAGTGGGAAAGGAGAAGACTATATGAATAGGGTCAGGTTGAACATGGAAGCACAAGAATTGGTGGAAGGGACTATGGGTGTGAATAGGTTAGAGTCCTACACGGAAGAGGAGCTGAGGTATCTATGTCCCAGGATTACGAAGGAAGTGAACAAGGTACATAAGAGATTGCAGGAAGCAGCTGACAGAAAGGGGGTTGACATAGACAAGATGAAACACTTGAGCAGAAGCTACAGGTTGGATTTTGGGACCACAGATTTTGAACACATGAGGTCAGCAGGCATGAAGACACACCTTAGAGAATTGCTGCAGAGTGCCCAAGTGTGGAGGTGTCTAGACAAGTGGGAAAGCAGGTGGGTAAAGAGGAAGGAAAAGAGGAGGGACAGTGCTACAGAGCATAATGAGAAAAGACCACAAAGCACCGGGACGGTAACCATGTTACCAATGAGGGAGACAGCAGGGGGAAAGTTAATACATGTACCGTGGCACAGAAGTGACATTCAGTCTTTTACGGATGATTTTCCCAAACTGAGGGAGAAACCGATTGAATGGTATCAGCAGACTGACAGGTTTGTGAAGCTTGCAAAATGTCTCTGGGAAGACCTGAACACTCTGTTTGAGATTGTGGTTCCGGCAGATTTGTGGGAGGATTGCAAAAGAGCTGTAGGTTGGCCGACAAGTGAACCAGAGAGAGACAGGGAGACGGGTGCACCATCACCTATGGTGATGAGCTTGTACTATAAGGTGATTGAGCATTTGAAGACTAAGGTACCCGCGAAAAATGTGGATTGGCAGAAGATTGATCGAACTGCCCAAGAGACTAAAGAATCGATTCATAGTTACTATGAGAGGTTGTTGAAGGCGTTTAAGAACTACAGTGGGACGGAAACAATAGAGGCGAAGGACATGCTCCATTTTGTGTTCAGATTTGTGGAAGGGTTGAGACCAGAGATAAGTCAGATGATAAAGTCGCATTTGATTTGCTGGCAGTCGAAACCGATTGATGAGGTGTTGAATTATGCGAAATACTGTAGCGACGAAATTGAGGTGAAACAGAAAAGGTTGAAAGAGAAGGTGATGATGATGCAGCTTAAGGCAGCTCAGACAGGTCTGCAAGGTCTGCAAGGGTTGCAAGGGTTCCAACAACAGGTACCGCAACCGCAGCCGCAGTTACAGGGAAACATGGCGTTTCAGCCACAGGCGAGAGGCAGAGGCAGAGGAGGTTTTGTGAATAATGGTCCGGATTTAAACACTGTTGTGACGGGTGTGCAGGCAATGAAGAAGGTGATGCCGTGTCACGTGTGCGGAATCGTAGGCCATTGGAAACGCGAGTGCCCGATGGTGGTGCAGGAAGGTGCAGGTGGAGGTGTAGGTGTTGGTCAGCAAAACAATGATGTCAATGCATTTCAGACAATGAGGGGACCGAAAATGAGAGGTCCAAGCCCAAATTTTCAGACCATAAATCAATTGCAGGGATTGCAACCTATGCAGCCGCAGCAGATGCAGATGCCTCGTATGCAGATGACGCAAATGCAGCCAATGCAACAGCAGTTACCTATGGTACCTAATCAGCAAATGCAAATACCCTTGGCACCAATGAGTCAGCAGCAAGTGATGGTTCCTCCACAGGTCTCGGGTCAGGTAATGAGTACAAATGGCACCGTACAGCAGTTCCCACTACACAGTGAGAGTGGAATAAACAATGTATGGGAGAGTGAAAGTTCAGAAGAAGAAGGAGATTGTGTGCTTGCAGCATCCTTGGAAGTTGATCAAAAGGGTCCGTACGTAGAGGGAAGAGTAATGGGTCATCGTGTCTCATTCTTGGTTGACACAGGAGCCACACGTTCAACTGTTAAGAGCAGTGAAGTACCAAATTTGCCACTCTCAGGGAGGACAGTTCAAGTGGTGCGAGTAGCAAACAGACATCTGACGAACCCAATTACAGATCCGGTACCAGTCAGCATCGGTAACTATCAAGGGGTACATCAGTTTGTGGTATGTGACTCAAGCCCGATAGCACTATTAGGGAGAGACCTATTGTGCAAATTGGGTTGTTCGATCATGTGTTCGAACGAAGGAATAACAATACAGACGAGCAGTGATGGGGAAGAAGAGGACAGTGTAGAGGGGGACGAGATGGAAAGTGTAGATGAAGAGTATCCTCTGATTTGTCTTTTAACTGAAGAAGATATTCCAGCCGAATTACGGGAAACAGTCGGAAGGGAAGTGTGGGATATGACAGGGAAAGAGGTGGGATTGATGAAAGGAGTGGAACCAGTGAAAGTGACTGTAAAGCCCAATGCAATCTTTCCCCAGACCCCACAATACCACATGCCACAAGATACCCTCATGAAAGTTGCTCAACTTATTGACGAATTTGTAAAACAGGGGGTACTGAAGGAAGTGTTAAGCAGTCCATGTAATTCGCCAATAATGGGACTAATAAAGCCGAGTGGAAAGGTCCGACTCTTGCAGGACTTGAGGAAAATAAATGACATCATAGTCAAATGCTGCCCAGTAGTACCGAATCCAGCTGTGATAATGTTCCAGGTCCCTTGCGATGCTGAGTGGTTCTCAGTCATCGATTTGTCACAAGCGTTCTTCTCGGTGCCTCTTCATGAGGACAGCCAATTCCTCTTTTGTTTCAAATTCCTAGACAGAGTGTACAGTTGGTGTCGAATTCCTCAAGGGTTTTCTGAGTCACCGTCAATATTCAATCAGATTCTAATGAAAGACCTGGAAGCATTAGAATTGCCATTCGAGTCAACCCTAGTACAGTACATTGATGACTTACTGGTTGCATCAAAGACAGAGAGTGGCTGCACAGCCGATACCATTGCTCTGTTGAACCATTTGGGAAGGAATGGACATAAGGTGTCTCCTTCCAAATTACAGTTCTGTCAGAAGAAAGTGAAATACTTGGGTCACCAAATAGAGAAAGGGTCACGGAGAATAATGAAGGAAAGAATAACGAGCATACTCCAAATGAGTCCACCAAAGACAAGGAAGGAGGTGAGGAAGTTTTTGGGAATGGTGGGTTATTGTCGCCAGTGGATTCCCAACTTCTCGACTCTAGCAAAGCCTTTACTGAAACTGACCCAGAAGGATGCTTTGGATGAAATTGAGCTGAAAGGAGATGAGATGGATGCTTTTGTTGAACTGAAAGAATGCATGTGCAGGGCTCCAGCTTTAGGTATGCCTGACTACACAAAGCCTTTCACATTGTTTTGTCATGAACGTGATGCATGTTCTTTGTCTGTCTTGACCCAAGCCCATGAGGGCGTAAACAGACCAGTAGCGTATTTTTCAGCTACTCTGGATCCGGTTGCAGCAGCACTCCCAGGGTGTTTGCGCGCCGTAGCAGCAGTTGGTATCAGCCTCACTCAGAGTGAAGGAATAGTGATGGGACACCCAGTAACAGTCATGGTCCCTCACTCAGTTGAGATACTTTTGACCCGCTCCCGAACGCAGCACATGACCGGAGCAAGACTCACAAGGTATGAAACGATAATTTTGGGCTCACCGAATGTGCAGCTGAAAAGGTGCACTACGTTGAATCCAGCAACCTTGCTTCCTGGAGAAAATGCTGAAATTGAGAACGCTGAAGACGTCGAGCATGACTGCCTTCAGGTGACTGAATTTTGCACAAAGCCTAGACCGGACATTAAGGATACTAAGCTTGATGAAAATGACCAAATTCTTTTTGTTGATGGTTCATGTCTAAGAGACGGGATGGGGATTTTGAAAGCAGGATATGCTGTATGTACTGTAACAGGTGTCCTGGAAGCGGGATGGCTTCAAGGAGTCTATTCTGCACAAGTAGCAGAACTTGTAGCCCTTGCCAGAGCATGTCAACTGTCTGCATTGATGAAAGTCACCATTTACACTGATAGTCAGTATGGGTTTGGGATTGTGCATGACTTTGGACAACTATGGTCACAGAGAGGTTTCCTGACTTCTTCAGGATCCCCAGTGAAGAACGGGGAGAGGATAAGGGAAATGTTACACGCCATTCAAGTGCCAGCCGAAGTTGCAGTGGTAAAGTGTAGTGCTCATACGAAAGGACAGGACTATGTTTCTCTGGGAAATGCATATGCGGATCAAGTCGCAAGATTTTGTGCCTTGAACTGTATATTACTCAGGGATGATCGGAATACGATAAATGAGCCAGAACTCGAACCAGCTGAAGCATTTGCCTTGAAGGTCGTAGACACAATAGATGAATTAAAAGCATTACAAAATAATGTCAGGGAGGATGAAAGAGATTCCTGGATTAAATCACAATGTATAAAGAGACCAGACGAGTTATGGGTTTCACCTGAGGGAAAATTTGTTTTGCCAAATAGTCTCTTATCACAGCTTGCGCGGTTCTATCATGGGCAGGCTCACCTAGGGAGAGATGCCATGATAAGATTGTTCAAAACTGATTGGTTTAACCCCAGATTTCGTCAAGCTGCAGAAGCAGTTTGCCATCGATGTGTCACTTGCCAGCAGATGAACCCAGGAAAGGGAACAGTTGTGAACGCGAGCCACATTGGTAGGGCAAGCGGGCCTTTTAGTCGAATGCAGATGGACTTCATTGAGATGCCTGCGCATGGGGGTCTGAAATATGTGTTGGTGATTGTGTGCATTTTTAGTCACTGGATTGAGGCATACCCCACACGTAGAAATGACAGCCTTACAGTTGCGAAGCTATTGCGGAGGGAGTTGATACCACGTTTCGGATTCCCGATCTCTTTAGAATCAGATAGGGGAAGTCACTTCAATAACGAGGTGATAAAGTTACTTTGCGAAGCGCTGAACATTGAGCAAAAGCTGCACTGTAGCTATCGCCCTGAAGCCTCAGGACTGGTGGAGCAAATGAATGGTACACTGAAATCAAGAATGGCGAAAATATGTGCATCGACAAATTTGAAATGGCCTGATGCATTGCCCTTAGTGCTAATGTCAATGAGAAACACCCCTGATAGAAAGAATGGATTGTCTCCGCACGAAATTCTCATGGGCAGGGCTATGAGACTTCCTGCCGTTACCGCAAACGCGCTTTTGAATATTACAGATGATATGGTGTTAGACTACTGCAAGGGTCTGGCTGACGTGGTTCGCTCTTTCTCTCACCAGGTGGAAGCGACCACCTTGCCACCGATCCAAGGTCCAGGACACGCACTGAAAGCAGGTGACTGGGTCGTGGTAAAGAAGCACGTGAGAAAGTCGTGTCTGGAACCCCGTTGGAAAGGCCCTTTCCAAGTGATCCTGACGACAACTACCGCTGTGAAGTGTGCGGGGGTTCCCAACTGGATTCACGCCAGTCATACAAAGAAGGTGTTGTGTCCCACAGATGAGGAAGTTGAAGCGCTGAAATTACCAGTGCCTGACAAAGCAGTGCTGAGTGCTGAGACAGAGCAAAACAGAACTGAAGGCGAACAGGCAGGAACGGAAGAGAAAGAGATATTCTCTGAGGACGAAGAGACCAACTTGCTTGGGGAAGACCAAGGAGAAAGTTCAGACAGCGACGAAGCAGCTGAAGGTGACAAGGAGCCTGAAGCAGCTGAGGGTAGCAAAGAGCCTGAAGCAGCTGAAGGTGACAAAGAACCTGAAGCAGCTGAAAGTGATAAAGAGCCTGACGGAAGTAACGGTGACGAAGGGCTCGAAAAAGGTGAAAAAGCAGGAGAGCCTGATCAGAGGAGGGCTTTCCCAGAAGCAGACGATACAGAAAAGGGAAAAGAGAACGTGATTGATTCCCCAGGAGGAGGGGACAAGGCAGAACAGAACGAAAAAGTTCAAGCTTCCACAGAAAAGACAGCAGGTCCGTTAAATGGACATGGTGCAAAGAGAAGACTAAGTATATCACCAGTAAAAGAAAGGACTAAAGAAAGTTTGGACGACGGAGAAAGGCCAAAAGTGAAAGAGAAAAGAAAGGAAGTGACTGTTGTGGAACAATCCTCAAGTGAAGAAAAGGACTTGACAAAAGAGGAGAGTACCAGCGAAGCAGAATCGAAAAGGGAAGCAAAATTGAAAAGGAAAAGGATACCGAACAGAAGGTATTCCGGTCCTGAATGGGCATATGTAGTCAATGACGATTGGACTGACGAGTTTGTATCTCTAAGCATCGAGAACGAAGAAGAAGAAGAGATACCAATAGAAAAGAAAAGTTTTACGGACTCTGTCGATTGAAAGGGCAATAAATGACATTGCTTGCTACAATCTAACGTGAAACAAACAACAAGCTGAGACATTGCTAAACCGGATGAGACACTTGCTAAACTGATAAAGACTGAGTTATTGCCGAATTGAGACAAATGCTGCTAACCGATAAGTGACTGGCCTTTTGAAGAAGACGGTGTGAACATTGCGCTCGTTCAGCTTTGTAACTGAATTGCTAAATAGTTTCTTTTATAGGTGCTTCCAGCTCTCTGATTCTATATAGATCATGACGCAAAACAATAGAAAGAAATATTGTAAATATGTGTGTATAGGCTTGGTAATTACATGTGTACTAATAATAATGGCAATAGTGCTTGGAATGCATGGAAAGGGTGAGAATGAGAATATTGAGGCTTCTACTTTTGCTCCTGTTACTGTCACTGAACTAACCGCATTGAAAAGATTAGAAATAGATGAGAGGCTCTTGCATGATAGGAAAGAGCTTTCGTATAACGTTTTCTATCGCTTGCTAACAGAATATGTTGAGACTATGGATGCAAAGGATTGTTATGTGTGTACACAGATACCGACATCAGTAAAGGAAGGGGTGACTTATCACCACATGCCTCTTACATACGGGATTACATGTAGTATAGTAATGTCTAGGTTTTATGGTCAAACTAACATACAGTATTTTTATTCAAACTATGATGTTACCTTTGCTTATGTTCCTATAATAGCGCAGCTAAGCCAGATTGCTAAAGATTGGGATGCTAAGATAATGAGGGAATTTTTCGAGCCAATGCAACCTTTTGAAACGGCTCACGCTCATAGGGAAAACCTTACCTGCTCGCTCTCTGCAGTAGAAATAAGCTTTTTAGATCGCACAGATGATAGAAGAGCACAAATGAAGGTGAAATTAGAAAAGGAGTTACATAAGAGGACTTCAGTAGATAATTATGATTTTGCTGCAATAAAGACACAAGGGAAAATAGCTTTAGATGCTTGGCATGTAGGGAAATTTTGTATATATCGAGGAGAATCCTATTATGACAATATTTTTGTAGGAGCAAGTGAGTGTAAACATACGTTTATCTTTAAGGCCAAATGGACATTCATGATGAACGGACTTGACCCTGTCATTCCAGGTGTATATTACATTTGTGGGTATAATGCCTATTATCGTCTTCCAAATGGGTGGTGGGGGAGATGTTATTTGGGTATAGTGTTCCCAAAGGTTTATCAACTGGATGACCTATCGATGATTCAAAAGACATCTGGATCCCATCGTATCCAGAAAAGAGAGACCGCTGCTGCTGTGGTAGGAGATATATTTGGAGCCATGATTCCTTCATTGGGAGTTGTGTTGAATTCCATTAAAATAAGAAAGTTGTCTACTATAGTGGATAACATGTTGGCAAAGTTTTCAGGTGCTATAATCCTGATAGATGCTGAACTTGCAGCGGAAAGAGCTATGACTCTTCAAAATAGGCTTGCTTTAGACATTCTTTTAGCAAAGGATGGTGGCGTTTGCAAAATGCTTGGTGCACGACACTGTTGTACATATATTCCCGACAACAGTGTGAAGATTAAAACTATGCTTGCTAATCTAACAAAAGAAAGTGCAGATTTGAAGGAACTGAAAGAGCCAGGAGTGTGGGAGAAGGTTGGAAAAGGACTTGCTTCAGTGGGACATTGGATTGGGGGAATTTGGAATGGAATATTGCTGAAAATAATAGAGGGGATATTAATAGTAATAATTTGCATATTTGGAATTTGAGGAATAAAAAGGGGAATAATAATGATTATGGAAAGAATTAAGAGAAGAAAAGAAGAGAAAATTATGAAAAGAATGGCAGAAGAATACAAAGCGCAAACTAGGGGAATTAAAAGGAAAAGGGAACTGACAGAATTTTAATGGAATAAAATTTGTGGGCGTGGTTTGGTGTGATGACAAGTAGTCATCAGAGGAGGGATTGATGAAGCAGAAAATGAAGGTTTTACATTTATTAACGCGTAAACGTAGTGTGAAATAATCATGTGTGACTTTAACCGAACTAATAAAGATTGTACGGGGACAAAATGTGCCCTCAGGGTAGTTTGCCAACATTTATAAGCGTGCTTTATATAACGTGGTGTATTAGAATTGCACTAATCCGACATAATCATAAACGTGTGCTATGATTTGCTTGTTTGAAATGCTTTAGCTTAGCATGACTTTAGCGGAGGCTTTGGCCTAGTTGCCTGGTCTCACGGTTTAGATGCTCGTATTTTTCCACTGTGCTAATAAACGTGTATTTTTGCTTGAAGCTGTACTTTTCCACAGAAACCGTTCACATGCTTATCTTAAGGTTTCGTGCCAGCCTGGCATATTTTCTCTTTACTCCAAGGTCGATCTGCAGGTGCGGACAATGGAAGCTCTGAAAGTAAGCTAATTGGTATACTATGTTGCAACTTGCGTACCCATCTCCAAGGATAATGTATGCTTAAGTAAAAGCTTGAGAACTGTCGTTTTTGATTGGACAATTTGAAGCTAAACTATGAACCCTCCAATGGAAGACCCTACTGGATTTGAACTATTGTCTATAAAAACCAGGTGCATGAGAAGAAGGTAGCCATTACGCGCTATGATTGCCATTGCGCTCTCCATTATTGGACATCCCGCCATTTTGTAGACTTCGTAGCTGTTATGGCCCACTTTGCTGCGACGCCATTTTGAAAGAGACTTTGATGCTTTCTCTAATCGAGAGAAAGAGACTTTAATGATTCTTGCCCTAGAGACTTTAACTTTGATTTGTCCCTTTGCATGAAGTAGTAGTCTTACCTTGCCGCCGTGAGGCAATTGCCCCGTCCACCCTTGCCCCTTTGTCCCGTCCTATGCTGATCGAAAACGGTACCCCTGATGACCGAAGAACGGTACCTGTGAGACGAAGACTTCCTTGTATGCTGATCGTAATTGGTAAATATGAAAGGAAATTGTACAATTGCATTGTGTTTCTTTTAGGTAACCAACTGCTGATTTTGATAAGAGCCCTAGTTAGGAGTTTTCTAAATTAATGTTTGCTAAATTGTTTTTGCATGAAGTCCCACATGCCGATGCTAATTTGAGGTTAGACGAGGATTCCATATGTCGCACGATGCAATTTGAGATCTTGTTATGCTGACTAAATGTATGCAATTAGTTCATTACAGATTATCGTACTAGTGATTTGCATTGCTATTATCGAATGCCTTGTGATTCAAATGCTACATAGATTGCACTTGTTCCGTCGTTATGGACAGCTATTAATGTTCATATATGTTTATCATTTGGTGTTGAGACACATCTATATTGTGCTAGCTTTGTTAATATAGGGAAATAAAATTCACTAACTTTGAATAAACTGGTGTGGTTATTCCTGGCTGAAAGGTCAGGTTTCGCCGAAATGTATTCTGGATTAATTGTCAAGTGTTATGTTGATCAAGGTATTGCCTATGTTCGTTATTGATTATTGATTTGATTAAATTGATCGATTAAGAGTACAGAGAGTTCCCACTAAGTCAAAAGATTCATCGGCCTAAACGGACCGCTCTATCACCATCTGCTGCCAGAATATCAATAGGTAACAATATCAACAAAATACTTTTATATTTAAGTCCCACTTTCTATAACAAGAACCTTAACGGCAGGAATAAGAAAATCTAAAATATAGATATATGGAAATCAGCTGCAGTGCTAATGTTGACACATAATAGAGCAGCTTCTTTTTAAAAAAGAACCTTCTAGACCAATAGTAAAGAGCTGTGTTCTTGAAGGTCCAAGAGCTCAATTTCAACGTGGTAGAGTTGAGTAATCCCCTCTTGTATTAGGACATGTTTTATTGTTTTTTTTTTATACCATATTTACTTCTATTAAAATGGAAAGAGGTCAGAGATCTGAGGGTACTAACAAAAGACAATATAGATAATTTAACACATAGAAACAAAGGAAAAAGATTGGTAGCCCTGCAAGGAAATACACAAATATTGGTACTATGGCCACGCCCCACCAGCACCCCGTCTGGTTGAGCTCTACTGACTCGTGTGCGCATGCGCACCATCGTACACATGCGCTGTATGCTTTTTCGTCATCACCCCCGTCTTTGTGAGCTCCCGTCTCCTGTGTGCATGCGTAGGATGGTACGCATGCGCAGTAGGTATTTTCTTCATTTTTTGGGAGAAGCGGTTGCAAGCAGGAAGATGACGCAGTGGACGGGTCCTGGACAGGAATCGCCACCAAAGCAGATGGCCCCTCGCACCCCAGGAGGCTCTCCTCTGCGGCATCCACCTGCCCACACCGGCTACTAGGGCACAAACGGACGAGGGGGATGAGAAGCAGCAGGTGCATGCGGTAGGATGCCACAGAGGTGAGCCTCCTGGGGCGAGAGGGTGGGGATGCGGATGACGGAACAGCGGGTGCAGATGGGAGAATGTTGCAGTGGCCGGGTCCTGAACAGGTTCTGCCACCAAAGCAGAAGCCCCCTCTCACCATCCTCTGCGGCATCCTCCCACCTGCGCTCGCTGCTCCCGCTGCAAGGGCGCAAACAGGAGATGGATGAGAACGACGGAGCAGGGGGAGGATGCCACAGAGGAGAGCCTCCTGGGTTGAGAGGGGTCCTGCCTGCGTTCGGCCTCCATTACTGGCTGATCCTTACTAGGACCTGGCCCGGGTGCCCGATCAGAGCGTCCATCTGCCCAGGCTCGTCCTCCTTCTTTCCCAGTGTGAGCAGCAGCAGCCAAAGGCATCCCGATTCCAAGCAAGGGACGGCACCATCTCTTTTGATGAGACAGACCTCTTGAGGTTTCCATTTTCATGGGTGGAGAATGTGACTACTGAAATGCTCGTTAATGCAGCGCATATGTTGCTACAACATGAACCTTCCATTCAACCGCCTTAGGATGCATACACTGGAGAGACCCCCGTCACACAAGGAACCCTGCTGTTTGCACTAAAAATGAGGGCCTTTCTTAACAAATAAGGGTCGCCTAAAAAAGTAATGTGCTTTCTTATGGCACTGTGGGACTTTTAAAAGTGATAGAGAAAAAGCTGTTCAGTGTACTGGACCGCAGTAGATGGCGATGGCATTAAAACTAGTAAAAGACATTGCACGTAAAAGAGTGCATCAACTTTCTAAAGGAAACTTTACAGCCCCTGTTGATATGTGAAAACTAGTATAAAGGGAGCTACAGATAGCAATTTTAGAGGCTGCAAGCATTTCCTGATTGGATGTACACTTTATCCATTTCAGTCTGTAGGTGGTCGATGCAGGGGGACAGCACTGGGACTGGTACCTCCCATTCATGCACGTGATGCTCCACTCTAACACTTTCAGTCCGATGCACGAGCTCATTACCAAGAGCACTGAACCAAACATCATGCCTTGCGGGGCATTAACCCTCCCCTGGGGCAGTCTCCCCTCGCAGCCACCAGAATGCCCTTTCCCATCCAGCCCAGGAGTACATTTCAGTCCAGGTGTTCAGCACATTGCTACCATATGCTGAAAGTGTAGATACCCTGAACCCTCTCACCTGCCCTAAACAATCATCATCCCACCTATTGTTTAATTAGGACACTACTTTGATTAATGTGCTGTCTGCTCTGGTGTTCTGATATAACCAGGGCCACTGGAGATATGTGGCAGTGGAGGGTCAAAAAATGAAATGCTGCATCGCTGAGTAAATTATAAGGGAAGAAAAGGAAAATTATGTGGTGTAATGCAGTTACTTTTATGATTGTTTTACTTCTCAAGCATTAAAAGGGCCATATTCTGTGCAGCAAGACGTGTTGCTGCTTTTTAGGTAACTTACGAATAGTTTGTGTTAGAAGCAACATTTTTTTAATTACCAGACTACATCTAGCCAGCAATTAATTTAATAAGCTACCAGTGTGAGTAAAGTTAGTGGCATTCAGGGCATGTTCTCTCTTTCTCTTCTCTGCCAGCCCTCCCCCCCAAAAAAAACACACGCACACATACAGGTTGAACGGCTGGTGCGAGACAACTGTTGCTCAGCAGATGATAGAAAGATCACAGAGCTCACTTAAGACTTTGAAAAATTGGAGTTCCTCAGCATGATCAACATTAATCTGGTGTCAGCAGCGAACCTCTCCATACTCCCTAACCTGCAGAAGGTAAATACAGGGGTACAATGAACATTAGGTTTTCGGTGATGGGTGATGCAGCGCCTGTAATGGCATGTGGGTTTTGCAGTGTAACCTGCATAATTTGCGTTGAAATGTTGGGTTATCCTAATTGGCAATTTAGAAGTACCTGCAACTTTATTTCTGAAATGCGGATATAGCAAGGGTGTTACACCGTGGTGTATTTTTATATACAAGTTGGAACTAAATGATAACAAGATCTCCAGGGGTCTTGAAGTCTTGGCAGAGTGGACGGCATGCCTTGCACATTTTAACCTGAGTGGCAACAAAATAAAGGACATCAACACATTGGAGCCTCTGTTAAGTGCAAGAGTGCATACCCGTCCCAGCATTGAGCTGAGTATGACATATGGGCAGGCTATGATTTTATCCGTTTGTCTACCTGTGAACAGACCAGTTAATAAAGTAGAAACATTCTCTGTGTGCAGGTATAAAATGGTTTGGATATGCCCTCAGCTATGAAACTGAATTAGCTCAGCGACAATCCAAAACAATCTGCCCAACTTCTATCCAAAATAACCTGCCCAAATCCAATCCCAAAAATCTTCCCCAATCCAAAGCAATCTTCCCTGCTCCAATCCAAACCAGTCTGACCAAATCCACTCCACCTTAGTCCACTTCACCTCAATCCACTCCAGCCCACTCAGTTCACACTACCCAATCCAATTTCTGCTTATTACTTTTGTCCCCCATTCTTGCCTGCTTTCTCATCTCCTGTCTAGCCCCATCTACCACCTCCTAGCTCTCCTCCCAGGACCTACTTAATGGAGGCCGCACAGCGGATGTGTAGAGCTCGTGCACCACTGACGTGCTGAAGGTGCCCCAAAGGCAAGCCTGTCAGTGCCTGGACCAGGGCCGGCGCTAGAACCCCTGCCTCATGGATTTCTTAACTTGGCGTGAGGGCTCCAATTTGTCAAACTTTCAGTTCTATTTGTTCTGTGCTACGAGCAAAATTGTATGCCTTCAGCAGCCCTGCTCAATTTAGTTCTTGCAAATGTGCTGATTTCTTAGAATTGCTTTTGAAACTTTGCAGATGGGCTAACCTCCCCATGTTCTTAGAAATGTTATTTCTGTGTTCAAACATCCAGTTCTTGTGGTTCAACGGTGTTACAGGAAATTTTTGCTTGAACGTGTTTGGAAATTATGACGCATGTACAATGTGGTAAAGTGGGTTTTTGCGATAAAGATATCAAAAGGCTGAGGGAGCAGTCAGTTGCTTTTGGCCAGAGAGTGTCATGGACACCCTTTGGGGTGACCCGCTGCAGCAAAATAAAATGCTATCTTGAAGCAAAATCTGAATCCTTGTATTCTATCTTGTAGAAATTCAGCCTCTTACAAAAAGAGACTCTTAAATTTATTTTACATCCATCCCATGAAGTTACACTGCTGCTGACCTGCTAGCCCTGGACCCCCGGATGTACATATCACTACAACTTCCACTCATCCCCACGTACCACCAGGCGGCCTCACCTTCAGCACTAAGCAACCAACTCACCCGACACATCGACCAAGACCACTGCAACACGACTCCAGTGTATCCTACTCAATACACTTTCAATAGTTGAACACGCCACCGAGGTCTGGGTTTCGATCTTCATCCCTCACTTCGGGTGTCATCTTCCTCACAGAAACCTGTCTCAACCCTGCCTCTGCATCAGACATCGCCACTGCCATCCCCGAAGATAACAATGTAACACACCACAACCTGAATCGTCAAGCATGGAGGCGGAATCGCCATTATCTACAACAGTGGTTCCCAACCTTTTGACTTCTGTGAACCTCCACTATATCATTACTGGAGCCCGGGGACCCCCACTGAGTTTTTATTGGAATCCGGGTCTCCCCCCCCTTCCCCCCACTGAGTCATTACTGGAAGCTGGGGACCTAATCTATTAATATTATTTAGTTTTTTAAGCAGTCGCGGACCTCCTAAGGAGGCTTCGCGACCCCCAGGGGCCCCTGGACCACAGGTTGGGAACCACTGATCTACAAGAAGACCATCTGCTGCACAACATCCCCTGACGACCCACCATCGGTAACCAAACAACTCAACTTCCAAATCCACACAGACAGAAAAAGCAACATCAGAGGCACTCTTGATTACAGACCACCAGGACCGCACCCCAGCTTCTGCAACACCATCCCGGAACTCATCACCGTGCAAACACTCTACTCTGAGCAATGCATATTTCTTGGGGACCTCGTCTTCCACCTCAACAACGCCAACTCCGGAAAGCTTGACCAACCCTACCAACATCGCAGGGCACATGCTCAAAACCATCTCACCAAAAGGTATCAGAAAACCAGTGGAACAACACTCTCAACTCTCACCAATCAGACTCTGCACACAACCTTGAACAAGCAGCAAAGAGCTTCTCTCAGTGGATCACAGAATGTGCGTACGCCATCACCCCTGCCAAGACAGCTAAGGTGAAAGCGTACAGCAAAAGAGCAAGCTGGTTCTCAGAGGAACTGCACTCCTCCAAATGTAACTGCTGACAACTTGAAAGGAAGTGGTGCATCAGCAAAAAAAACAAAAAAAACAGAAGACTGCACCGCATTCAGCAGCACCCTTAACCAATACCACTGCCTCATGAAAGAAACCAATAAGAACGCACTAGCAGACAGCACAAACCACTGCAAAAAGCTCTTCGCCATCGATAAGGGGTTCACCAATCCAGCAGCCACAGAGAACTGCATTACTCCCTCCCAGGAACTGTGAGACCTATCAGATTTCTTCCATGGCAAGATCTCTGCTATCTACAAAAACTTCAAACGCCAACCCTCCACTGTATACAGCAGACTGCATCAACCAGCTCACATGCACAAACACCAAACTAGAACACCTTCTCACTAAATGTGAACTCTTCACCATGCAAGATGCTATCTTCATCATGAACTCTGTCCACTTGGGAACACCAATAAACCCTTGCCCCCACCACATCCTCAACCTTGGATGCAACACCATCGGCTACGAGGTCAGGAAGGTCCTGAATACCTTCATCACTCTAGCCACCTTCCTGGAGGTCTGGAAACATGCTGAATTGTGGTTCCTCCTGAAAACAACATCTGCAGATCCAGCCGAATAGAAGAACTACTGGCCCATCTCTCTGCTCGCCCAACACCTAGAAGACCACAACCTCCTGGACCCCTCCTGGTCTAGATATTGAGCTAACCACAGCATTGAGATATCCCTGATTGCAGCCACAGATTACATTAGAGCCCTCCTGGACCATGGGAAAACAGCAGTGCTCATCCTCCTGGACCTGTCTGCTGCATTTTCACACCGTATCCCACCACATCCTGATCAATAGACTCCACCACATCAAGATTCAAGAAAGCACTCTCAACTGATTGCCTCATACATCACCGGCAGAACCCAAAGGATCAGTCTCCCACTGTTCACTCATAGCCCAAGAAGATCATCTGTGGAGTCCTCCGATTGTCCCTCGGCCCGACCCTTTTCCACACCTGCATGACCCCCCTGTCCAGCACCTTCAGAGCACACGGACCCAACCTCATTTTCTGTGCTGACGGCACCCAACTCATCCTCTCACTTTCTGAAGATCTCTTCACCACAACGACAACTGTCTCAAACTCAACACTGAGAAAATGGAACTCCTCATCTTTGGGAACAACACCTCTCCATGGACTGACAAAAGGTGGTCCGTAGAGCTCACCACACCCCCTAAGGACCATGCCCCCAACCTCAGCACCATCCTGGATAGCAACCTATCCATGAAGAAACAAGTTGACGCTGTCTCATCCGCCTGCTTCCACACTCTTCATGTTCTCTGCCAGATCTTTAGGTGGCTATCAACGGACGCCAGAAGAACCGTCATGCAGGCCCTCATCACTAGCAGCCCGGACTACGGAAACACGCTCTATGTTGGAATCACAGCGGTCCTCCTGTAGAGACTTCAGACAATAATGAACTCAGAGGTAAGACTCGTACTCTACCTCCCCTGAAAGACCCACATCACACCCAATCCGCAAAAACTGCACTTGCTCCTGATTCAGAAGAGATGCCGTTTCAAGATGCTGACCCACACCTACAAGCCAACAAATCAACAGATGCCTGACCTTCAACAGACCAGACACCTCCAATCAGCTTCCCTCTCACTTGAAGACACCCGATGGATCCGTTGAGCCAACAGCAGAGGTCGCTCCATCTCTCCCTGCATCTCATGGCCGCACTGTCACTCTAGCAATTCAGAAGAGAACTAAAGACCTAGATGTTCGAATGATCATTCCTCTACACAGCAGCATACAGCTCAATCGCCTCCAGACCCTCACATGTGATTTGCTCTGATCTATAAATATTTGTTTGATTGATTGATATGCCTATGTAACATCTCAAAGTGAATGCACATTTCCTTTTCTGCCTCTTTTGACTCTGTTGCACTAATGTCTGTAGCTCACTTCACTCATCCTCACCAAACACATCACCGTCCTTTTTATCACAACATCAACACACAATGCTTAATATGTGCAGTTCTTTGATAGTGGTGGGCACAAGCATTTATTTTTGGGCACAGAGGCTTCAGGGGCGTTTTAAGGCATAGGTTAACTGGGCTCTGGCCCAGGGACCCAGCCTTTTGGGGGGGTCCTGATAGAGCTACCTCTGTTCCGCAGAGTCTTGACCTAATGAGTTTTTCTAATTCTTAAACACATTAGGGCATATTTATACTCCGTTTGCGCCGAATTTGCGTCGTTTTTTTCGACGCAATTTCGGCGCAAAACTAACGCCATATTTATACTTTGGCGTTAGACGCGTCTAGCGCCAAAGTATGAGGAATGAGCGTCATTTTTTTGCGTGAACGCCTTCCTTGCGTTAATGAGATGCAAGGTAGGCGTTCCCGTCTAAAAAAATGACTGCGACGCAAATGCGTCGTATTTATACTCCTGGGCAAAAATCACGCCCGGGAGTGGGCGGGGCAAAAAACCCCGCATTTGCGCCTCTTTTTAACGCCTGGGTCAGGGCAGGCGTTAAGGGACCTGTGGGCTCAAAATGAGCCCACAGCTGCCCTCCCATGCCCCCAGGGACCCCCCCTGCCACCCTTGCCCACCCCAGGAGGACACCCAAGGATGGAGGGCCCCATCCCAGGGACATTCAGGTAAGTATAATATTTTTTTTTTAAATATTTTTTTTTGGCATAGGGGGGGCTGATTTGTGCCCCCCTACATGCCACAATGCCCAATGACCATGCCCAGGGGACATAAGTCCCCTGGGCATGGCCATTGGGCAAGGGGGCATGACTCCTGTCTTTACTAAGACAGGAGTCATGTAAATGGCATCAGGGCGTCGTTAAAAATGGCGCAAATCGGGTGGAGGTGATTTTTTTGCCTCAACCTGACTTGCCCCATTTTAAGACGCCCTAACGCCATTTTCCCCAACGCCGGCGCTGCCTGGTGTACGTGGTTTTTTTCCACGCACACCAGGCAGCGCCGGTCTGCTAGCGCCGGCTAACGCCATTCAATAAATACGGCGCCCGCATGGCGCTTCAGAATGGCGTTAGCCGGCGCTAATTTTTTTGGCGCAAAACTGCGATAGCGCAGTTTTGCGTCAAAAAGTATAAATATGGCCCATTGTTTTAAGTACTGTTTGCTGTAATTTATTTTTACTGTGAGTGATGTGTGATTCCATTGTAGCTATTTTGCTGAGAAATGTTTGTTTGATGCAAGATCCATAGAAAAGTTCCTTTTAGATCAAAACAGAACCTCATATATTGTAAATGTGAGGGTGTCACAGAGATTGTTTGCAGTAATAGTAGTGAGCTGCTCCTGTGTTACAATAATGGAAAGACTTCACTATCCCTGAAAATGAGATGTAAATAAATTTAGAATTTAGACTAGAGTGCCAGTGACCTGGCCAAAGAGCAAAAGGCAGAATGGGAAGGGGAACAGGGTCATAGGAAAGTAATCACTGGGAGAAAGGAGAGAAGAAAATGAGCCTGCAGGTGTAAAATAAGGAGAAAGGAAGAGTAGGATAGTAGAAGAAAGCAGGATAAGGTGAAACCAAGTAAGTCTTGGTTGCCTTGGAACTGAGCAGCCCTGCATTTAACAACTCAGACCAAGGGCATAATACATTGAAGGCAATATTTTTTGGCACCACGCGCGATATTCACAAATTCATCTCAACGCCCAGCGCGTCCTCCTTGTGTAACATTGCAACCAATTCACAAATATTGCAAAAAAAAGTCATTCTCACACTTGTACGTAGCTGTCCGTCCCCCGCCCCCTTCCAACATGTTGCCAGGTTTTGATGCAGCTTTAACTGAAGTGCACTGGCTTCCTGGTAGGCAGGTCAACAGTGTCAGTCTTCCTTCCCCAAAACAGTGAAAACACGGCATGGCTTACGGACTGTGTGCCATGTCCCCAAAACACTGCATGTAATATTTGTAAGTCTCCCCTACAGCAGGCCTGATAGCCTTATATCCCTAAGGCAAGGTGCATAATATATGCGTGGGCATATCTGTAAGAGCAGATATGCCCCTGCTATGTCTGTAGTTTCTTAGATATGTTAAGTGAACAGGGAATCCATTTTAAATAGATGTGTTGAACACTAATTAATATGAGTTGCCCAGCTCCTTGATGGCTTCAATGAAAATAGGGATGTTTGTAAGTCCTAACTGATTCCAGCGATGGATTTATTAATACACACATCCAGAGTGCACCTTAGAGTTGCCCCCTGAAAACCTACCAACTGCTGCTGAGTTAACTGACCAGTTCTAGCCAGTTTGCCACCAACGGACTACAGTCTGAGATCCAGGGGTGAGAGCCTTTGCTCTTTGGAGGTCAGAAACAAAGGCCCATATTTATACTTTTTGATGCAGACCTGCGCCAGCGCAGGTTTGCGTCAAATAGTTTAACGCCAGCTACCGGCATTCCAACGCGCCAGCCCAGCGTCATATTTAAGGAATGACGGTAGCCGGTGCTGCGGCCTAGTTAGCGTCAAAATAAATGACTCTAACCGGGCAGCTGAGGTGTAGAGAAGACTGGGGGTTCTGCGTCAAAGAAGGGTGCAAGTCAGGTTAGAGTAAAAAAAATGACCCTAACCTGACTAGCGTCATTTTTTGACGCACAACCCCCATGGAAATGACTCCTGTCCATCTTGACCCCAAGGTGGGCAGAGGCCTCTGGGAGCATCTTAGTGGCCGGGTCAGGCAAGTGTTGTCACAGCCCCCTCCTGATAAGTGGTCACGTGGCTAGGTGACCAGTTCCCCTTCCAGGGCTATTTAGGCTCTCCCTTTTAGGTGGGTTCCCAGATTCGACATGCAAGACTCCAGCAGGAATCCTCTGCATCGTTTACTGAAACGTCTGGCCAACCGAACCGCAACTGGACTCCACAGGGACCTACAATCTGCATCTACAGCTACGCCTCTGCTCTGCAACATTGTTTCTCTGGCTCTTTCTAGCAACTGCAACATTTCCCCGGCTGTGCATTGTATGAGGGCGGTAAGTCTTCAGTCTGCACTAAGAAGCAAACTTATCTTGGAATGAAGAAGTCAGTCCCCTGCATCTGCAGGCATCCTGCTACAATGACAACCGGCTCCACGGATCTCCTCTCCTATGGATCTGTGTGGATCCTGCATCATGGGTGGTGGTCTGGAGTGGTGGTCCTCTGCGTCCTCTCTACCAGCTGTCCAACTTGGGTGAAGGTAGGACCTTCCCTTCTCCATGCATAGCGTCTCTTGAAACTGACAAGGCGCGGTGGCACCTCCTCCATGGAAACTTCAGTCTTTGTGTAGCTCCAGCCCACATCACTCTTCCCTGCGACGCTCGGCCCTCTGCATGGTTATTCAGAGACGTGGGACTCCTTTCTAAGTGTCCTGCATGGGCCTCACTGTGACTCCTGTGCTTCTTGCCTGTGAGTCATCTGTGTGGGCTGCCTCTTCTTCTTTGGATTCTCTGCACTGCTGCGTGTCGCCGGGGACTTCTTCCATGGGTTGAGCCCCCCCTTGGCCTTCCTGGTCCCCGGCAGCTCCACTTCTAGCCAACCGAGAGATTCGCCTTTTCCAAGTCTTGTTGGTGGTTTTTCAACTCCACAGACCGACTGCAATCCTTCATCCAGCGTGGGACGTCTACCGCATCACCCAGGAACTCTTCATCTGCTCCAGTGCTGACCATCTTCCTTCCACCTTCAACCAATTCCTGCATCCACCGAAACCCACCAACCCCTGGTCTTCAGTTTTGTCTGCTGCTTTTCAGTGTTGTCTATTGCTTTTTAAGCCTATTCCTGATTGTTACTGTACATATGTAGGCCCTCATTACAACCCTGTCCGGTGGCGGAGACCGCCTGCCAAGTTTGGACCGCCGAGCGTCTGCCTATGCGGCCGCAATCCCGCTGGCTGCATTACAACATCCCCGCTGGGCCGGCGGGGATGTCGGCTGTAACATAGGAGCCGGCTGCTAATGGAGCCAGGGGTGTTGGGGCCGTGCGACGGGTGCAGCTGCACCCGTTGCGCTTTTCCATGTCTGTTGTGCAGACAGCGAAAAGCAGGGTGGGGCTGTGCCCGGGGGGCCCTGCACTGCCCATGCGGTCTCTACTGCCATGGACAGGCTGGTGGGAAGGGGAGTCATAATCCCCAGGGCAGCGCTGTAAGCAGCGCTGCCCTTGTGGATTATAACCGCCGGGACAAGGATGGTGGGAAACCGCCGGTCCCGGCGGGGCGACCGCGGTGCTACCACCGCGGTCATAATATGGCAAATTGTACCGCCAGCCTGTTGGCGGTACAATCGCCAAAACAACCCTGGCGGTCTTTGACCACCAGGGTTGTAATGAGGCCCATAGTGTGTTTACTTTCCTACTATTGGAGTATTGCCTAACTAGTGTTTTAGTGTTTGTATTACTGTAATAAAGAGCCTTTATTTTTGTAGCACTGAGTGCCTTCTTTCATTTGTGTAAGTGCTGTACGACTACAATGATATTGTATGAGCTTTGCATGCCTCCTAAATAAGCCTTGGCTGCTTATCCACAGCTACCTCTAGAGAGCCTGGCATCCTAGACACTGACTCCACCTCACTGATAGGGGATACCCGGACCTTGTATAAGGTGATCATACAATAGGTACTCACCAGGCCAGATGACTCCAGTACTCCAGCAATTACTACCCTTCACTCTCCATACCGCCCCCTAAATTGAGTATTTAGAAGAACACGAACCCCTAATTCTACTTATGTTTTGTGGTACTGTGGTCGAGCAGTTAGGCTTATCAGAAGGTAGTGCAAAGCATTTTTGTACACACACAGGTAATAAATGAAGAATACACTCAAAGACTTAACTCCAGGCCAATTTGTTTTTAGATATCAAAAATTGGTTTCGTCCATTTATTTCTAGAACCACAAGATTCAATTTGCAGGAAAGTACATTTACAAGTAAGTATCCAAAATATATATCAATACCACTTTTTTTAATTTGGCAATATAAATGGCATATGCAAAAATAGCAAATATCTGTTTTAAAAGTTGACACTGCAATTTTCAGGAACAGTTCTGTAGGGAAGAAAATAAAGTACAGTTTTGGAGGTAAGTACCAGACTTACAGTTCCATTCTCTGGGGGTATGATACCTCGGGTCGGAGTTCTAGTTGGCCCCAAGCACCCTCCACCAGCAACACAGGGCCGGCTGGGTGCAGAGGTCAAAGTTGCTGCTGGGTTTTACAGTGGGAACATGTGGAGACTGGGGGCACTCAGAATCAGGCCTGCTTATAGCTAAGAAGCCTTAGCCTTTGAGGCTCACTGCCAGGTGTTACAATTCCTGCAGGGTGGAGGTGTGAAGCACTGCCACACAGTGTGGGCTTTGTTTCTGGCTTACGAGAGCACAAAGGCCCATATTTATACTTTTTGATGCACAACTGCGGCAACGCAGTTGTGCGTAAAAATTTTTACCGCCGGCTTACACCATTCCAAAGCGCCATGCGGGCGTCTTATTTATTGAATGACGTTAGCCGGCGCTGCGGACTGGTGTGCGTCAAAAAAAATGACTCACACCAGGCAGCGTCGGCGTAGGGGAAAATGGAGGTTGGGCGTCAAAAAATGGGGCAAGTCAGGTCTGAGGCAAAATTCAGGCCTCAACCTGATTTGCGCCTTTTTTTTTGACGCCCAACCCCCATTGAAATGACTCCTGTCTTAGCAAAGACAGGAGTCATGCCCCCTTGCCCAATGGCCATGCCCAGGGGACTTATGTCCCCTGGGCATGGTCACTGGAATAGTGGCATGTAGAGGGGCCCAAATCAGGCCCCCCTATGCCACAAAAAAAATACGAAAAAAAATACTTACCCCAACTTACCTCTACTTCCCTGGGATGGGTCCCTCCATCCTTGGGTGTCCTCCTGGGGTGGGCAAGGGTGGCAGGGGGTGTCCCTGGGGGCATGGGAGGGCACCTCTGGGCTCCTTCTGAGCCCACAGGTCCCTTAACGCCTGCCCTGACCCAGGTGTTAAAAAACGGCGCCCATCAGGCTGGGCGCCGTTTTTTAAGGCCTGCCCCCTCCTGTGCGTCAAAATGAGGTCACAGTATAAATATGGGGCACAGGCCTTAAAGTCATTTTTTGGAAGGGAACGCCTACCTTGCATATAATTAACGCAAGGCTGGTTCCCCCTTCCAAAAAATTACGCACATGGTGGAACTTTGACGCCCGCGGGGTCGGACGTCAAAGTATAAATATGGGGCAGGGTTTGCGCCGATTGTGCATCAAAAAGTTTTACGCACATTTGGCGCAAACAGAGTATAAATATTCCCCAAAGGCTCTCACCCCATGGAGTTAGAAACTTGTCTGTTAGTGGTAGGCTGGCACAGACCCGTCAGTCCTGCATTAAAGGATTGGGTAAATACAGGGGGCATCTCTAAGATGCCCTTTGGGTGCATGTTTCAATAAAACCAGCATTGGCATCAGTGTGGGTTTATTGTGCTGACAAGTTTGATACCAAACTTCCTAGACTTCAGCATAGCCATTATGGATCTGTGGAATTCATAATGACAAACTCCCAGCCCATATACTTAATATGGCCACACTGCACTTACAATGTCTACGAATGGACTTAGATACTGTAGGGGCATATTGCTCATGCAGGTATGCCCTCACCTATGGTATAGTGCACCCTCCCTTAGGGCTGTAAAGCCTGCTAAAGTGATGACTTACGTATACTACAGGCAGTGGTTTGTGGGCATAGTACCCTGAGAGGGGTGCCATGTCGAATTTGCCTTTTTCTCCTCACAGCGCACACAAGCTGTAATGGCAGTCTGCATGTGCTACGTGGGGGGGTTCCCAGGGTGGCATAAGACATGCTGGAGCCCTTGGGGACTTTCCCGGGAACAGGGTCCTTGGTACCATGGTTACTTTTTACAAGAACGTAACTGTGTATCAAGGGTGTGCTAAATGTGGACACAATGCTACAGTTTTGTGAAAGCACACTAGTGCTGGGGCCTGGTTAGAGAATCCCATCACGCTCTGTCAAGTTATCACCAATATCACGCAAAAAGTGGAGGGCAACCATGCCAAATCAAATCAAAATCATTAACATTTATAAAGCGCGCTACTCACCCGTGCGGGTCTCAAGGCGCTAGCCAACAAGGACACTTTCCTACACAGATTCTCTGATTTTTCCATGACACAAAAGGAGTAGGCAAGAAGCCTGCAAAACCAGAGACCTAAGAAGCACAACTGACTTGGTGCCAACCCTGCCAGTCTGCCTGCTGCACCTGACCCTCGAGGGACAACTGACTTGTCCTGCCAATGCAGGTTCCAAAAAACAGGGAGCGCTGTCAGTGCTTCACAAATCACCAAAAAGAAATCCCTTGGAGTACAGGAGCTGTTATCCTGTATCTGCAGGCACAAAAGGAAGAACTGTGAGGACCAGGACTGCCAAAACCCAACACTGGGCATCACCACTGCAGCTGAGCCGCCTAGCCTGAGTTGAAGTGGGCCAGCGGTGTCACCATGGTCCCCAGGGTGTTCAGACGAAGCATACCCAGAGTTTGCCCTATGTGGACTTCCTGATGGTGTTTGCAGCCTGATTCTGCAGACCCCCTAGCAACAGTGAGTGACCTGAAGACAAAGACCCCACGCCTCAGGACACCTCTGCACCTGTCTGTCCTGGACCTAGGAGAAGTGGACCAAGGCTGTCCCCACATCTCTCTGCCTCGTGAAACCTGAGCCCATCAGTTGGCTTGGTCGGACTAAACCCCCGGTCCATGCCTACAGACTGTTTCTGCTGGGCCCCTTGCAACCACAGTGAAATCCAGCACCGGACCTGATGTGAGAAAACACCACTGCACCTGCACCCCACATCCTGAGGAGAAGTGGACCAGTGGTGTCCCTGCATCCTGAGGGTCTCAAGGTTAGAGACCCATGTGGGTTCCTCTGCTGTGGACTCCCAATCCATCCCTCAAGCAACTTTGTAGCCGAACAGCTCTCCGTAGACTTGCATGGGGCACCTGTCGCTGAACTATACCCATGCACCCAGCTGTCCGAGGTGACCGGTACGTGTGGCCGAAGTCCAGGAGATTGGTCCCGTAAGTCGCTTTACTATACCTGTATGCAGTGCTTGTTCTTTCTCCATAGGATAACTTTACCGCATCTGAAAAATGCACTGTATCAAGTTTTGCAAGCTGTAAAAATTCATAAATCGAAAAATACTTTTCTGATTCAGATGATCTTGGTATCAGAGTTTATATGCATGTTATTTGTATAAATTGGTGTTGGATTTCTTTCAGTGTGTGTCTCAGTTACTGTAGGAGTCGGTGCATTACATGTTTAGCACTACCCTTTGATACTACCCAAAAAGAGAGCATTTGGGATGTAATTTGTTTGTCTGTGATTCCTCTGAGGATTGCTTGGACTTTTTGCACAGCGTACCTCGATATGGTTCACTATATAGTTTGATTCCTACAATACTCACATACACTCGTGCACTCAGTAATACACCCACAGAGGCACTCGTGAACTCACACAGACCTACTCGGAGAATCACGCAGGCACTCACAGACTCACTGAGGTACTCATGCACACACTCAAAGAGCCACTCAGGCTCATGCACGCACTCAGACTTAGTGACTCGTGCACCAGCTGAGTCTCTCAGACCCATTCAGAGACTGACAACTCCGCTCTACTCAACTTGCCCTTGCTGCCACCCCTAGAATCGGTAACAGCGTAGCCAGAGGGAGATCCTTTTCCTACATCGCCGGACAGACCTGGAACACGCTACCATCCCACCTCAGTCAGTCCCCCTTTGTAGGAAGCTGGCTCTGTATATACTTTATCAAAATGACATATAGAATGCACAGAGTCCGGCTGTTCTCCAGAGGCTAAAGTAGATAATAAATCAAATGCATTTGTTCTACACACACAGACAATAGAAGAAGCACAAACTTAGGCCCTCATTACAACGTTGGCAGTAAATCCCGCTTACCGCCGTGCAGAAGACCACCAACACACCGCTACAGATATTACGACCCACAGCTCGGAATCCGCCAAAATCCAGACACCCACACAAGTCCGCCACACCAAAGGTCAGTGATAAACTGGCGATAACAAAACCTCCACCGTCACGCCAACAGGAATACACCCACACTATCACGACCCACGAATCCATGTGGCGGTCTTTCAACCACGATATTCCATTGGAGGTAAACACCACTGCGCTCAAAATACACACACATTTACAAAACACAACCACATTGGACAAATCGAAATACACACACCTGATACACATACACACACCACTCCCACACACCCAATCCAATATAAAACACACACCCACATCACCCACAAACCCTTACTACCAAAATTGAGAAAGAAGGCAGGAGAGAGACACCACCAGAAACAACACTAGCATCCACAGGCACACAACACCATCACTCACACACCATCCACGGACCTCAGACAACACACACAAACACATTCCCTCACACATCACAACCAACACCACCTCACACATCACCCACACCACATCATGGCACCCCAAGTTCTCTGAGGAGGAGCTTAGGGTCGTGGTGGAGCAAATCGTCCGGGTAGAGCCACAGCTATTCGGATCACAGGTGCAGCACACCTCCATTGCTAGGAAGATGGAGCTATGGCGCAGAATCGTCGACAGGGTCAATGCAGTGGGGCAGCATCCAAGAACACGGGATGACATCAGAAAGAGGTGGAATGACCTACGGGGTAAGGTACGTTCCGTGGTCTCCAGACACCAGATTGCAGTACAGAGGACTGGCGGCGGACCCCCACCTCCTCCCCCACAACTAACAACATGGGAGAAGCAATTCTTGGCTATACTGCATCCTGAGGGCCTCGCAGGAGTAGCAGGAGGAATGGACTCTGGTAAGTCAACTCTTAACTATTACATCCCCCACCCTGCCTGCATGCTATCACATACCCCCACCCTCACCCCCATCACTCCAACACCTCACAAATGTCTCACTATCACAACCCACCCATCCCAACACCAAGCCCTGCATGCAACACCAAAGCATGGACACCCATCACCAAAGCATGTCCACAACAGATACCCACACAGACCCCAAACCAATTATCACACAAGGTCCTAGACAATAATGCAAGCACTGGAGTACAGGGTCACTCACCCATTGCACACGATGGCACACACAGATGCAATAATCATGTCTTTACACCCCTACCCAACGTCACCGGACAGGAGGTTCCAGACATGTCCACTCCCCCCACAGAAGAGGCTTACAGTGATGACAGCAGCTCTGTCCAACTGGATCAAGATGACCAGCCCGGCCCATCTGGGACCTCTGGACAGTCGGTTCCCCTGACACTGGCACACGCACCACAGAGCCTCCCCCTCAGGAAACACCAGCACAGCACCCACCCAGTGGGCCCATCCCTCTGTCCCCAGGACACATCAAGCAGCGTGTGTCCACCACTACAGGGAACCCAGGCAAACCCACCACCCCAAGAAAATCAGGGCCCTGGGGGCAGTGGCAGTGGGCACACGGTTCAGAGGACAGAGGCACAGGAAAACAGGGGAACTGGGAGGACAGCTGTGCGACAGGGGGAGGACAGGCCCAGGGAACCCACTCTCCACGAGGCCCTCTCCAACATCATGGGAGCGTAGCATCATTCCCAGGGGACGATGGCAACGGTACTGGCCAAGTTTCAGGAGACCCAGCGGCTGCAGGAGGAACACTATCTGTGGATCAGGGAGGAACTCAAGTCCATCAACACCACCCTGGTCACCATTGTAGGGGTGCTGAAGGACCTTGTCAACACCAGGAGGGACACTGTGGCACAACAAGGGGCCCCTGACACTAGCATGGATGATGAACAGCCCACCACCTCCGCCGGCGCTAGTGGACAGGAGGCACCGCCACAGGACCACGACACCAGCACCCCACACCCTGCAGATGGAGAACCACCCCACAAACGGTCCCTGAGATCCAGGAACAAGACAGAGAACAATACCAAGACCCCCGCCAGGAAATGAGACCCCCATGAATGTCATCCTTCTGTCCCACTTTGTCACCCTGTCCATCCTTAAACTGCCCTAGCTCCACTTCCTATGCCCCTTTGGACAACGCACTTGTGAAACAAATAGACTGGACTCTGCCATGGACATTCCTCCACCATCACCCCTGCTCATTTTACAACCCCCTCCACTTATTTGCACAGAAATAAACACCCTTGAATCACAAAACAATCTGGAGTCAGTCTCTGCTTTCACAAATGTGTATTTACAATAACTATGGAATATATCAATGTCAATTTTCTTGTCAACATACCGAATCACACAGTGGGACCCACATCTGTTAAATGGAAAGGAAAAGTGACAAGTCAGGGTCCATACACTGGGTGAAAGTGACAGACTTATGATAGGTAAACCAATTGTATGAGATGTGTGAGGCAGTGAGGTCTTCTTTCCTGTGTCTCACTGGAAGTATTGCTGGATAACGTTGTTTCTGTTGTTGATATCCTCTTCTTCTGCCTCCTCTTCTTCACTATCCACAGGCTCCACAGTTGCCACAAGACCTCCATCTGACCCATCCTCCTGCAGAAAAGGCACCTGTCATCGCAAAGCCAGGTTGTGCAGAATACAGCAGGCCACAATGATCTGGCACACCTTCTTTGGTGAGTAGTAGAGAGAACCACCTGTCACCGGAACCTGGCCTTCAGGAGGCCGAAGGTCCATTCGATCACCCTCCTAGTTTGCCCATGTGCCTCATTGTAGCGTTCCTCTGCCCTGGGCCTGGGATTTCTCACTGGGGTCAGTAGCCATGACAGGTTGGGGTACCCAGGGTCACCTGCAAATGTCGAGGGACAACTGTTAGACACACACTAACCCGTAGGGACAACCCCAGACCCAGACAACTATTCACAGGGTATAGGGTCCTTGTCCTCACCTATTAGCCACACTCGGTGCCTCTGGAGTTACCCATCACATAAGGGATGCTGCTATTCCTCAGAATGTAAGCGTCATGCATTGAGCCAGGAAACTTGGCATTCACATGGGAGATGTACTGGTCGGCCAAACACACCATCTGCACATTCATAGAATGGTAGCTCTTCTGGTTTCTGTACACCTGTTCACTCCTGCGAGGGGTACCAAGGCCACATGTGTCCCATCAATGGCACCTATGATGTTGGGGATATGTCCCAGGGCATAGAAGTCACCTTTCACTGTAGGCAAATCCTCCACCTGAGGGAAAACGATGTAGCTGCGCATGTGTTTCAGCAGGGCAGACAACACTCTGGACAACACGTTGGAGAACATTGGCTGGGACATCCCTGATGCAATGGCCACTGTAGATTGAAAAGACCCACTTGCCAGGAAATGGAGTACTGACAGGACCTGCACTAGAGGGGGTATCCCTGTGGGATGGCTCCAACTGGGCACACAGTTCATGGATTGTTGCACGATCAAGTCTGTAGTTGACTATTACGTGTCTCTCTTCCATTGTCAACAGGTCCACCAGTGGTCTGTACACCGGAGGATGCCGCCATCTCATCACCTGCCCCAGCGGACGTGCCCTATGGAGGAGAACAGCGAGCAGAGAGTCAGCCAACACTGAGGTATTACAAAATGTCATTTGCACACATTTGTTAATCCGCAATGTGCCTGTTACTGTGTGTATGCAAGGCCTAGATAGGTGTGACGCAGTTATTATTAATTCCATGTGGCCTCCTGAAATGGCAGCTGCCTGACCTGTAAGGTGGGACAAGGGGATATGAGGTAACTGCCCTGGCGTTCTACACCATCGCGGTAGGCGGTCAAAGACCGCAGCGCAATCAGTTCCTTGGCCCTTGGTAGTGGAAGCTGGTGACCTGCGGAGAAAATCCACACATTGCTGTGCATGCTAGAAAAATCAACACACTGGCTAGCCCGCAGTTGAAATTTTCAGCGCACAGAACATGGGCGTCAAATCTTCAAGATTGCGGCAAGGACCTGAGGCTGCATGTCCAGAAATAAACGCATCACCTACCCGGCGGAGAAAGAATCGATGCACGGCCTCACTTGCGAGTAAGTAATTGAGGCATTGCTTGGTTTTCAGATGCATCATCTCTCCTGCGGCTTTATTTCCGATGCATACCAGGTACTTTGTGCTAAAACAACACATCTATTGATTTCTATGGATTAATATTAACCCTGAAAATGTATATCTCTTTTTGTATGTTAGATTTTTGTCCTTTTGGTCTTATTTGAATTAGATAAATATTCCCTATTTTTCTTAAATTGATGTGGAGTCCTATTCTGTTGTTTTCACTGTATTACTGTATGTATTTGTGCAAATACTTTACACTTTGCCTCTGCGATAGGCCTGGCTGCTTGTGCTAAACTACCAAGGGGGTTAGCAGTGGTTAAGTTAGGTGTGTGACTCCCTTAGCCTGATTAGAGTGAGGGTCCCTACTTGGAGAGGGCGTAAACTGACTGCCAACTAGAGACCCCAATTCTAACAGACAAAACCTACTTCAGCTTTTCAGTCATGTCCCAGCACTGAGACACACAACATCAAAGGATATGAACTTGGTAAGATTTGAGCCTTCTCTCTTAAATTCGACTGGGGAGGTTACTAAGACAGTATTGAAAAGACAGGCACATAGAGACGCTTTATGGGCGTCCTTTATGGAGTGTTTCATTGACCTACATATACCTCCACCAGTAAAATATCCATATGTCCATTTAACCTCAATCCCCAGGAAAATCCCTAAATGTGTGTAAAAGGGAACAATTGGGTGCGATTGAGGCTGGGCTTCTAATCCAGTGGATTCACGGGTGTTAGCTAGGCCCAGGCCCCAGGGGGGCAGAAACCTGTCTGAGGGTTGGCAGCAGCGGTAGCTGCAGAGAAAACCCCGGAAAGTTAATTTGGCAGTACCGGGGCTCTATGCTGGAGACCCGGGGATGCATGGAATTGTCCCCCCAATACCAGAATGGTATTGGGGGGACAATTCCATGATCCTAGACATGTTACATGGCCATGTTCGGAGTTACCATGGTGACGCTACATATAAGTATTGACCTATATGTAGTGCATGCTTGTAATGGTGTTACCGGACTCACAAAGTCTGGGGAAATTGCCCTGAACAATGTGGGGTCACCTTGGCTAGTGCCAGGGTGCCCTCACACTAAGTAACTTTGCACCTAACCTTCACTAAGTGAGGGTTAGACATATAGGTGACTTATAAGTTACTTAAGTGCAGTGTAAAATGGCTGTGAAATAACGTGGACGTTATTTCACTCAGGCTGCAGTGGCAGTCCTGTGTAAGAATTGTCTGAGCTCCCTATGGGTGGCAAAAGAAATGCTGCAGCCCATAGGGATCTCCTGGAACCCCAATACCCTGAGTACCTCAGTACCATATACCAGGGAATTATACAGGTGTATCAGTATGCCAATGTGAATTGGTAAAATTAGTCACTAGCCTGCAGTGACAATTTTAAAGTAATAACCACTGAGGCTCTGGTTAGCAGAGCCTCAGTGAGACAGTTAGGGACCACACCGGGAACACATACAGGCCACAAACTTATGAGCACTGGGGTCCTGGCTAGCAAGGTCCCAGTGACACATAACAAACATACTGACAACATAGGGTTTTCACTATGAGCACTGGGCCCTGGTTAGCAGGATCCAGTGAGACAGTGAAAACACCCTGACATATACTCACAAACAGGCCAAAAGTGGGGGTAACAAGGCTAGAAAGAGGCTACTTTCCTACACTTGCAGTTCTTACTCCCTATCAGTTGGTGTATACTGCTCAGATCTCCGAGGCTCCAGCTCACTGTTAGGTGCCTTTGGATTCCACCTCATGTTCTGATCATCTGATTTCCTTTGGTGGACTGGAAAAGAAGAACCAGTTTCTTCAGCCATACAATATGAGCCATAAAACTTCTTGGTGCAAGAAATCGTTTATCCACCGAATCCAGAGGGTAAAATACATTGCATATGTTGTTTATCACTGGACAACCACAGGAAGTCTCATGTTTTTCCTTGATTTCCATTTGCCTGTCATTGAAAGTCTTACTGTTACAGAAGCAGCAGCCTCCACTTCATATGTTCTGGAGGACGTAGCAAGGTTGAAAAGGACACCTTGCGATTTTATACCTGAAACACCTAAAAAGGCTCAACCATGTTGTCATTCTAAAGTCTGTTCTAAGCAGAGGAAAAGGCTGGAGAGTCTTGTTTACTGTCCCCAGTTCCCATCTCAGCCAGACTTGTATTTCCTACTTGTGTCATGTTGTATCATACAAAAGTTAAGTACTTCAAAATTGACTGAGGTGTAGCTTCTATTAGGTAAACCTTTTAATGGCTGTGTATGGATACCTACCCTCCATGGCCCACTACTTTGCCATGCAAGCAGCCACAACATTTTAGTTCCACTACTTGAGGAAATCATGGACTTGTTTATGGCCTGCTTCACACCTTCATCCGCTGTCAGAACATGGTAGGTGTTCTGTTTGCCGATTGACAAGTGCATTATAGTGTCCACAATGCACATAATGACGGATGGAACATATGCCATGTTGTCACGTAGTACCTTATGTGGCAAAAAGTTAAAGACGACTAGATTTTTAAGTTCTTTTTAGGGAACATATGTATAGTAAACAAGGACAACCCTGATTGACCACAAGAACCAGAGTAGGTGTAATAAGTCAAACAAATGTCATGTGAGACTTATTCAATACAATTTTTATTTGCTTAGATAATATACAAACTCAATTAGTAACTTGTATCTTAACCAATGCTTTTGAAAACTGGATACAGGACATTGGGCCAGATGTATGAAAGCATTTGCATTCGCAAACGGTGCGAATGCCTGTTTGCCAATGCAAAATGCCATTTCAGAATGTATGAAAGACATTCTGAATGCAATTTTAAGGAACCACTAAAATAGTGATTCCTTAAAATTACGACCCTGTTTCTCTAAATAAGAAATCGCAAATAAGGAATCCTTATTTGCGATTCCTTAGCACATGTATGAAGCAATTCCTAAATGCGATTTGGGCATTTAGGAATCGCTATTTACCACCATTTTGAACTTGGTGGTAACAATGTGCAAATTTTAAAAATGCATTTAAAATGCGTTTTTAAAACTTACATGTAATGCACACATGTAATTTTGGGGTGCAGCAGAGGGGCCCTTAGTCCCCCAGCACCCTGGGGTTTTGCATTTTCAAAATTGCCATTTCTAGTTAAGAAATCGCAATTTTGGAAATGCAAAAAATTGGCAGATATGGGCCAACAGGATTGTGAACAGCGTCTCTACCTAGAGGGGGTGCAAGTTCTCTTTCAACATTGGTGAGAGCCTTGATTAGATCAGTTAGCATCCTCCAAGCAATGTTAGCAGATTTGCACCCTGGAGTTTTCAAAACGGCTATGGCTCAGAGATGCTTGTCTTCTCAAGTGGAGCACAGGCCTCCTGTATGCATTTCTGCCCATACCAATCCTGCCCACAGTTCTCAAGAATGACTGGGCCCAAGTCCTCCTTGTGGCTCCAGGCTGGGCACGGAGTGTCTGGTATACTGAGCATGGCCATCGGTCCTCTGATCAGACTGCCCATTCAGGAGGATGCTCTGTTGCAGCAGCCAGTCTCTGCCTCCTTGCATGGAGACTGAGGATTACAGTTGAGATTTCAACCTTCCTCCCGAAGTCTGCTACGTGATCATGGCAGCCAGGCTTCACTCCACCAAAACAGTATATGCATGCTGTTGTACAAAATTAGTGGCATAATGTGTTGAAAAAGACATTGATCCTCTCTCTGCTCCCCTTTCTACAATCCTCCTCTTCATTCTCTCCCTTGCCCAGCAGGGCTCTGCTCTGGGCACTCTTAAAGTCTATCTTTCGGCTCTTTCTCCCACATCCCTTTCCAAGTCCCTTATTGTAAATATGTTCCTAAAAGCTCTTGTCCCTCTGTTTCCTACTTCCCAATTCATTATTCCTCAGTGGGACTTCAATCTGCTCTTAACATTCTTAATGAGTGCTCAATTCCAGCCTTTCCACAATTGTCCCTTCAAGCTCCCTACAAATAAAATAGCTTTTCTCAGGCAATTCAATCTCTTCGAAGAGTGAGTGAGCTTCAGGCCCGTCATCGAAGCCGCCTTACCTCTTGATCTATCATGACAAAGTGGTGCTTCGTACAAGATCTTCCTTTCTCATGAAACTGGTCACTCCATTTCACGTAGGCCAATCCATCACACTGCTTAATTTTTACACTCCTCCACATCCCTCTAAAGAAGAGGAGCGACTCCACCGCCTGGGGTCTGCGGGTGCAGTGTTGGTTCCAGGCGTCGGGTCCCTTGTTACAGGCAGGCGCGGTCAGGGGGAGCCTCTGGATTCTCTCTGCAGGCGTCGCTGTGGGGGCTCAGGGGGGTCGTCTCTGGTTACTCACAGGCTCGCAGTTGCCGGGGAGTCCTCCCTGAGGTGTTTGTTCTCTGGATCTCGAGCTGGGGGCGTTGGGTGCAGAGTGTGAAGTCTCACGCTTCCGGCGGGAAACGTGCAGTCTTTGAAAGTTGCTTCTTTGTTGCAAAGAAGTATCTGGTTTTAAACAGGGCCGCTGTTCACAGGAGTTTCTTGGTCCTTTAGTCCAGGGCAGTCCTCTGAGGCTTCAGAGGTCGCTGGTCCCTGTCGGATGCGTCTCTGGAGCAGGTTTTCGAAGCTGGAGACAGGCCAGTAGGGCTGGGGCCAAAGCAGTTGTCGTCTTCCTCCTTCTCTGCAGGCTTGTAGGTCAACAGTCCTTCTTGTTTCTTCAGGTTGCAGGAATCTGATTTCCTGGGTTCTGGGGTGCCCCTAAATACTAAATGTAGGGGTGTGTTTTAGGTCTTGGGGCAGTAGCCAATGGCTACTGTCCTGGAGGGTGGCTACACCCTCTTTGTGCCTCCTCCCTGAGGGGAGGGGAGCACATCCCTATTCCTATTGGGGGAATCCTCCAAAATCAAGATGGAGGATTTCTAAAGGCAGAGGTCACCTCAGCTCAGGATACCTTAGGGGCTGTCCTGACTGGTGGGTGACTCCTTCTTGTTTTTCTCATCATCTCCCGTGGACTTGCCGCCCAAAGTGGGGGCTGTGTCCAGGGGGTGGGCATCTCATTAGCTGGAGTGCCCTGGGGCATTGTAACATGAAGCCTGAGCCTTTGAGGCACACTGCTAGGTGTTACAGTTCCTGCTGGGGGGAGGTGTTAAGCACCTCCAACCAAAGCAAGCTTTTGTTTCTGTCCTCAGAGAGCACAAAGGCTCTCACCCCGGGGGGTCAGAAACTCGTCTCTCAGCAGCAGGCTGGCACGGACCAGTCAGTCCTGCAGTGAAGGATTGGATCAAATACAGGTGGCATCTCTAAGATGCCCTCTGTGTGCATTTTTTAATAAATCCAACACTGGCATCAGTGTGGGTTTATTATTCTGAGAAGTTTGATACCAAACTTCCCAGTATTCAGTGTAGCCATTATGGAGCTGTGGAGTTCGTTTTTGACAAACTCCCAGACCATTTACTTAATATGGCCACACTGTACTTACAATGTCTAAGAACAGACTTAGACACTGTAGGGCATATTGCTCATGCAGCTATGCCCTCACCTGTGGTATAGTGCACCCTGCCTTAGAGCCGTGAGGCCTGCTAGAGGGGCCACTCACCTATGCCACAGGCAGTTTTTTGTGGGCATGGCATCCTGAGGGGGGATGCCATGTCGACTTTGCCTTTTTACCCCCACCAACACACACAGTCTACAATGGCAGTGTGCATGTTAGGTGATGGGTCCCTTAGGGTGGCACAACATATGCTGCAGCCCTTAGGGACCTTCCCTGGTCACAGGGCCCTTGGTACCACTGGTATCTTTTACAAGGGACTTATCTGTGTGCCAGTGGCATGCCAATTGTGGAAACAATGGTACATTTTAGGTGAAAGAACACTGGTGCTGGGGCCTGGTTAGCAGGGTCCCAGCACACTTCTCAGTCAAGTCAGCATCAGTATCAGGCAAAAAGTGGGGGGTAACTGCAACAGGGAGCCATTTTCTTACAGTTATGCTTTGCATTAAGATCTTTAGGGGCATATTTATACTCTGTTTGCGCCGAATGTGCGTCAAAATGTTTGACGCACAATCGGCGCAAACCCTGCCCCATATTTATACTTTGACGTCCGACCCCGCGGGCGTCAAAGTTCCACCATGTGCGTCATTTTTTGGAAGGGGGAACCAACCTTGCGTTAATTATATGCAAGGTAGGCGTTCCCTTCCAAAAAATGACTTTAAGGCCTGTGCCCCATATTTATACTCTGACGTCATTTTGACGCACAGGAGGGGGCAGGCCTTAAAAAACGGCGCCCAGCCTGATGGGCGCTGTTTTTTAACGCCTGGGTCAGGGCAGGCGTTAAGGGACCTGTGGGCTCAGAAGGAGCCCAGAGGTGCCCTCCCATGCCCCCAGGGACACCCCCTGCCACCCTTGCCCACCCCAGGAGGACACCCAAGGATGGAGGGACCCATCCCAGGGAAGTTGAGGTAAGTTGGGGTAAGTATTTTTTTTCGTTTTTTTTTGTGGCATGTAGGGGGGCCTGATTTGGGCCCCCCTACATGCCACTATGCCCAATGACCATGCCCAGGGGACATAAGTCCCCTGGGCATGGTCATTGGGCAAGGGGGCATGACTCCTGTCTTTGCTAAGACAGGAGTCATGTCAATGGAGGTTGGGCGTCAAAAAGAAATTGCGCAAATCGGGTTGAGGCCTGAATTTTGCCTCAGACCTGACTTGCCCCAATTTTTGACGCCCAACTTCCATTTTCCCCTACGCCGACGCTGCCTGGTGTGAGTCATTTTTTTTTACGCACACCAGTCCGCAGCGCCGGCTAACGTCATTCAATAAATAAGGCGCCCGTATGGCGCTTTGGAATGGCGTTAGCCGGCGGTAAAATTTTTGACGCACAACTGCGTTGGCGCAGTTGTGCGTCAAAAAGTATAAATATGGGCCTTAATGCCTTGCCCAAGAAGCAACACCCTGAACCAGGCCTCCAGATATCTACTTGCCCACGCACTATGGCAAATGAGATTTCATCATGAACAATTATTTTTACAGCCTACTCGCCCGTTCTGGCAAGCAACGTAGATGCCGTTAAATCTTGTATTTATCTTGTCACGTTTGCTCTGCATTCAGAGACAGAGGTCAAAAGTCAGTTTGTCTTGAAACATTTACTTTTATTTTTCTCAGTGAAATGCAAGGATTTTTTAAAAGTGAACTGTGTGAAAATAATGCCGTGCAACGCGTGTGAAATGAAAGTTTGTAAGATGTCAGGCTTTTTTTCTAACACAACATTTAAATGAATAATAAGTGAACCTTACACAGATATCAAAAAATATTTCAGTCTTTACAAAGGAATATTGTTTTAATTTTGTGTGTTGAATGAAAGATTTTAGAGGTTGAAAACAAATCCAAACACTTTGCTTGGTGATGTGCAAAAGCTAAATATTGTCTGTTAAAATGTTTAGCACAAACCTAATTTAAAAAAAAAAAAAAATTGGATGCGCTAGGTGGTTTTATCAGTAAAACTGCATATCTGATAGAGACTTCTAGTTTCATATTCCTTACATTAGATTCCTTACCTTAGAATTTACCCCGGGCGTCAGGCTGGATTTGGAGATTTTTCTTCCAGCCGTTCCCTTGTACGCCTTCAGGTGGCATCAGTCGTCTCCATGTCTGTCATTGGCTTAGTGGTCGCCGTGATGACGTCAGGGTCATGTGTAGGCACCACCTCGGCATAGTGACGTTAGTTCTTTTCTTTCCGTGCCACACACTGAGCCGGAGAAGAGCTACCATGGTCATTTTTTTAGCGTATTCGACCCTTCTGTTGAGTTTTTGTGGTGACCCTTGGTGCTTCATGAGGTCCCCAAAGAACGGGTTCAAGCCTTGCGAGGCCTGTCACCATATGATGTCAGGGACGGATCAGGTCTGTTTGTGTTGTTTGGAGTGCGACCACGACCCGAAGCCGTGCTCTGAGTGCCGGGCCATGCACCCGAAGGCTTTGAGGGAGTGGTCCCTAAAGCTCATGATGGCCCGGTGCTCGACTCAGCATCGTTCACCGTGTCGCTCATGAGGAATGTCTTGAGAAGGTTCGTGGAGTCACCACCACTCATCATTGAAATCTTCGGGTCATTCATGTAAGAAAAAGAAGTCGTTGAAGAAGGCCAGGCATTCTTCAACTTCACCGCATTGCTCGGCCGATGCGACGCAGGAGGAGTGTCCTTGCTCCAGGCCTCCGTCCGCGGATCCTATGTCTGGCTCTGCTCCGCGCCTCCCCGATTTTCCGTGAGCCAGGGTGACCCTTGCCCAACTCAAGGAGTTTTATGAGGTCATGCGCCTCATATTTGGGAGTTTTGACCCCTCTGTGGCGCCTTCGGGGCCTGGGGGCTCGGATGAGGGCCCTTATGGTTCCACGCCAGCGGCTTTGGCCTCGACCTCCAGGGGTCCCTCCGGATCCATGCTGACGCTGGTAATTCCATTGATACCTTCCCCGACACCAGCTAGGTCATCAATGCTCCCAATGTCAGTGGTGCACACGATCGACGTTGACCCAATTCTTTTGCTGAGGTCCTTGGCCTAGAGCTGTCCACTGTGGCAGTCAGGACGAATATCCTGATTGAGGTGCTTTAAGCTGGGGCTTCCACCTCAGAGCCTCTCCTCCCCGTCAGTGAAGCCCTCATTGAGGTCCTTCTGGGTACTTGGTCCAGACCCAGCACAGGGGCTCCTGTGAACAGTAGAATCGCTCACTGCCATCGGTCTGCTCCGAACGACCCTAAATTCCTGCCCCAACACCCACACCTGAGAGCCTTTTCATCCAAGCATCCTTGTCATCTGGTGCATTCCTTTCTGCTCCCCCGGATAGGGAATCAAAGACCAACTTGGGAAGAAGATGTTTTCTTCCTCCAGTCTGGTTTTGCGGTCGGTGAGCACTGCATGCCTTTTGGGCTGCTATAACCACTGTTTGTGGAATACATCCAGTTCCCTCGTGCTCCGGTGCCACTGTACCTCCGCCTGATGATGCACACAAGAACAGGGAGACTACAAAAAGGGGGGGACGACAGAAGAAAGACAGTTTGAGTGCATGGCTTACCGCTACCGTTGGCAGACAATACAGACACAGCAGCCTCCTGCACTAAGCCGCGCTGTTGGGCTCTACAGATGCAATTCCTGGGATATGTCCTACATGGCTATGGTCGACATCTGCACACATAGATGACACAGGGGCATGTATATCGGTACTTGGCACTCTGCAGAGGTGGGGTGGGGTGCCACATTGCCTGCATTATGGAGGGGCCTAGTCTACGGAACTCACCCTGGCCTAGGGAAACCCACAGCCCTCCTCCCCCACCCAGACACCTTCACTGCGCGCAAAGTCCGCTGAATGATGTTGTACTCACCCCCTTGTGTCTGCTGTGATGCCCTCAAGCGCCCATCCAACTCAGAGTAGGCCACTGCCAGGATCTGGAACATCAGGGGGTTCATGGTTCCACGGGCACCCCTCCCACGTTGGGAGGCCATCCCCTGCTGAGCCTCCGCCGTCTTCTTGCTCCAGCGGCGAATGTCCTCCCATCTTTTCTGGCAGTGGGTGCTCCGTCTGTGGTGGGTCCCGACGTCCTTGGCGATAGCACGCCAAATATCCTTCTTCTGGTGGGCGCTGACCTACATGAAATGTACAGGGGAAGAAGAGTAGTCATTACCAACTGCACCGTCGAAGTGAGTGGCCCACATCCCTACCCTTGCCATGTGGCACATGCATTCACAGTCCTTCATGCACGCAGAACTGTGCCCCCTTCATTCTTACAACCAGCCCTCTCCACACAGGCATAGCCCATCCAACGTGATCCCTGTGTACTTACCTGTTGGTCTGGAGGACCGTAGAGTAGCGTGTACCGGGGGAGGACCCCGTCCACGAGCTTCTCCAACTCCTCTGCAGTGAAGGCAGGGGCCCTTTCCCCAGACGCACGAGCCATTGTCTCTTCCAGACCGAGGTCACAGCAGCACTTGCAGCGTAGGTCCTCTCCTGTTGAAAATCAGGTATCGAGTGATTGAACAGCTAGAAAATGGCGGTCACGTCCGCGGCAGTCACGTCCGCGGCGGTGCGTACCATCACCACCGGCGTACATCGTCATTGGCTCCTGGGACCCATAGGGTCCAATGTTAACCAATGCAGCATTGCGCCGCGGTCTTCGACCACCTTACGTGACGGTGTACAACGCCAGCGCAGTTACCTCACATCCCATTGTCCCACTTTAGAGGTCAGGCAGCCACCATTTCAGGGGCCCACATGGCCTGATTCACAACTGCGTCACACAGACCTAGGCCTTGTCGCACAACACAAATACAGGCCAGATTCTGTGTATGAATGGTGTTCTGTGTAGGCTGTGGGTACATACCTCTGAGGTGTTTGACTCTGTGGTCGCTGTTGTCCTTCCTAGGCACCGTCCGCTGGGACATGTGAGGAGATGGCGGAATCCTCTGGTGTACCGACCGCTGGTGGACCTGTTGACAATGGAGGAGCGACATTTGATCATCACCTACAGGTTTGACCGTGGCACAATCCAGGAACTGTGAGCCCAGTTGGAGCCAGACCTGATGTCAGCAATCCGCCATCCCACAGGGATCCCCCCTCAAGTGCAGGTGCTATCAGTGCTCCATTTCCTTGCAAGTGGGTCATTTCAAACAACAGTGGCCATTGCATCAGGGATGTCCCAGCCTATGTTTTCCAACGTGTTGTCCAGAGTGTTGTCTGCCCTGCAGAAATACATGCAGAGCTACATCGATTGCCCTCAGGTGGAGGATTTGCCTACAGTTAAAGGTGACTTCTATGCCCTTGGACATATCCCCAACATCATAGGTGCCATTGATGGGACCCATGTAGCTCTGGTCCCCCCCCACAGGAGTGAACAGGAGTACAGGAACCGGAAGAGTTATCATTCAATGAATGTACAGATGGTATGTTTGGCAGACCAGTACATCTCCCAGGTAAATGCTATGTTCCCTGGCTCTGTGCATGACGCCTACATCCTGCGAATAGCAGCATCCCTTATGTGATGGGTCAACTCCAGAGGCACCAGGGGTGGCTATTAGGGGACTCTGGTTACCCCAACCTGTCATGGTTACTGACCCCAGTGAGGAATCCCAGGACCAGGGCAGAGGAACGCTACAATGAGGCCCATGGGCGGACTAGGAGGGTGATCGAACGCACCTTCGGCCTCCTGAAGGCCAGGTTCAGGTGCCTCCATATGACAGGTGGTTCCCTATTCTACTCACCAAGGAAGGTGTGCCAGATCATCGTGGCCTGCTGTGTGCTTCACAACTTGGCTTTGCGACAACAGGTGCCTTTTCAGTAGGAGGATGGTCCAGATGACGGTGTTGTGGCAGCTGTAGAGCCTGTGGACAGTGATGAGGAGGAAGCAGAGGAAGAAGACATTGACAACAGGGACTCAGTTGTCCAGCAATATTTCCAGTGACACACAGGTGAGAACACATTCCTGCCTACTACAAGTACTTTCACACTTCTAACTCTATCCTGTCTGTCGATTTCAACCAGTATATGGTAACTGAGTTGTACATTTCCATTACGGTTTCACAGATGTGGTTTCCAACGTGGGTCATCTGCTTAGATTCCCCATGGACTTGAGATGTATGACATAGGTATGTTGACATTACATTTGAGAACGCATTTTGTCACTGTCATTGCTAATACACATTTTCGAAATCACAGACTGACTCCAGATTATTTTGTGCTTCAAGGGTGATTATTGCAGTGCTCAATATTGGAGGGGGGTTGTAAAATGGTGAGGGGTGATGGTGGAGGAATGTCCATGGCAGAGTCCAGTCTATTAGTCTCACAGGTGCATTGCCCATATGGGCATAGGAAGTGGAGCTGGGGCAGGTCCAATATGGACAGGGTTACAAAGTGGGACAGTAGAATGACAATCAGGGTGGTCTCATTTCTTGGCGGGGGTCTTGGCATCGTGCTCTGTCTTGTTCCTGGATCTCAGGGACCGTTTGCGGGGTGGTTCTCCGTCTGCAGGGGGTGGGGTGCTGGTGTGGTGGTCCTGTGGCGGTGCCTCCTGTCCACTAGCACCGGCGGAGGTGGTGAGCAGTTCTTCGTCCATGCTAGTGTCAGGGGCCCCTTGAAGTGCCACAGTGTCCCTTCTGGTGTTAAGTATCTCCTTCAGCACCCCTACGATGGTGCCCAGGGCGGTGCTGATGGTTCTGAGTTCCTCCCTGAACCCCAAATACTGTTCCTCCTGGAGCCGCTGGGTCTCCTGAAACTTGGCCAGGACCGTTGCCATTGTCTCCTGGGAGTGGTGGTATGCTCCCATGATGGAGGAGAGGGCCTCGTGGAGAGTGGGTTCCCTAGGCCTGTCCGCCCCCTGTCGCACAGCAGCCCTCCCAGTTCCCCTGTGTTCCTGTGCCTCCGTCCCCTGGACCGTGTGCCCACTACCACTGCCCCCAGGTCCCTGTTGTTGTTGGGGTGGTGGGTTATCCTGGGTTTCCTGTAGTGGTGGACACACAGCTGATTGACGTGTCCTGGGGACGGAGGTATGGGCCCGCTGGGTGGGTGCTGTGCTGGTGTTACCAGAGAGTGGAAGGTCTGTGGTGGCCTGTGACTGGGTGTGGGGAACCGACTGTCCCGAAGCCCACGATGGTCCGGGCTGGTCATCTGGATCCAGTTGGACAGAGCTGCTGTCATCACTGTGGGCCTCTTCTGTGGGTGGGGTGGAGATGTCTGGACCATCCTGTCTGGTGACGTTGAGTAGTGGTCCTGCAGGGGTGTAAAAGCATGATTATTGCATCTGTGTGTGTCATGGTGGGCAATGGGTGGGTGACCGTGTACCCCAGTGCTAGCACTCCTGTGTGGGGACTTGTGTGATGATGGCTGAAGGGGGTGTTATGGGTATGCGCAGTGGGCATGCTTTAGTGATGGGTGTCCATGCTTTGTTGTGTCATGCAGGGCTTGGAGTTGGGATGGGTGGTTTGTGTTATTAGTACATTTGTGAGGAGTTGGAGTGATAGGGGAGGGGGCGAGGGTGGGGGTCTGTGATAGCATGCAGGTAGGGTGGGGGATATGATAGGTAAAGGTTTGACTTACCAGAGTCCATTCCTCCACCGACTCCTGCGAGCCCTCAGGATGCAGAATAGTCAAGACCTGCTCCTCCCATGTTGTTAGTTGTGGGGGAGGAGGTGGGGGCCTGCCGCCAGTCTGCTGTACCGCGATGTTGTGTCTGGAGACTCGGAACGCACCTTCCCCCGTAGGTCGTTACACCTCTTCCTGATGTCGTCCAGATTTCTTGGGTGCTGTCCCAATGCGTTGACCCTGTTGACTATTCTTCGCCATAGCTCCATCTTCCTAGCTATGGAGGTGTGCTGCACCTGTGATCCAAATAGCTGTGACTCTACCCGGATGATTTCCTCCACCATGACCCTGAGCTCCTCCTCCGAGAACCTGGGGTGTCTTTGCCGTGCCATGGGGTGGTGTAGGTGATGTGTGGGGTGGTGTATGTGGTGATAAGTGTGGTGTTTTGTGCGTGGAAGTGGTGTGGGTGATGGTGTTGAGTGCCTGTGGCTGCTAGTTTGTGGATGGTGGTGTCTCTCTCTGGCCTTCTTTCAGATTTTTTGGTCGTAGGAGTTTGTGGGTGATGTGGGTGTGTGTTTTATATAGTATTGAGTGTGTGGGAGTGGTGTGTGTATGTCTATTAGGTGTGTGTATTTCAAATTGTCCAATGTGGTGGTGTTTTGGAGATGTGTGTGTATTTTGAGCGCGGCGGTGTGCACCGCCAATGGAATACCGCGGTTGAAAGACCGCCGCGTGGATTCGTGGGTCATGATAGCATGGGCGTATTTCTGTTGGCGTGACGGTGGAGGTTTTGTTTTCGCCAGTTTATCACTGACCTTTGGTGTGGCGGACTTGTGTGGGTGTCTAAATTTTGTCGGATTTCGGGATGTGGGTCATAATAGCAGTGGCGGAATTCCGCGGCCGCGGCGTTGTGTTGGCGGTCTTCTGCATGGCGGTAAGCAGCTTTTACCGCCAATGTTGTAATGACCCCCAAAGTGTACTCGTGAGAGATTTAAGGAGTGCCGGGGTACAGCTCGATCCCTTGGCCTCTCGGTTGCACCTCGCCCCCAACAGTCCATCTTTTGCCCCTTTCGTGGCCATGGAACGGACTCCCTGTTGTGTCCCTTGTACAACCACCGGGGATGCGGAATCCCGCGGGCTCCTGGGACAGGAAAACAGAGGTCTGCCCAGTTCACCCCTGACCTTGATGCAGCCTCCAAACCTTCCTCGTCCGTACCCCCCTCATATACCAGTTGGTGGCAGGATTCGCCATCACCTGCCCCACTAGGAGACCATCACGACGGACAGGTGGGTTTTGCGGATCGTCTGAAGGGGATAATCCCCACCGGCCATGCCTCCATCTTACGGCCCCTTACCAGAGGATCATCTGGCAATTCTCCACTAGGAAGTCACGGCTCTCTTCACCAAGGGGGCCACAGAGAGGGTCCCTGTGCCAGAAGTAGGTTGTGGTTGTTATTCCTGCTACTTTCTGGTGCCCAAAAAAGACAAGGACTTACGTCCTATCCTAGACCTTTGGGCCCCCATTCTCTTCCGCAAGGAGATGTTCAAAATGCTCTCTCTGGCTCAGGTCTTGTCTGCCTTAGACCCAGGAGACTGGATGCTAGCGTTGGACTTGCAGGGTGCTTTGTTTCCATATTCCTGTCCTGCCTGCCCACGGGTACTTTCTACGATTCGTGGTAGGTCATGAGCACTTTCAATTTACTGTGATCCGTTTAGGCCTTACCAGTACCCCTCGGGTGTTCACGAAAGTGATGGCAGTGGTTGCAGCTCATCTGCGCATGTTAGGGGTTTCAGTCTTCCCCTACCTCAACGACTGGCTGTTGAAGGCAGACACGCCCCAGAAAGTAGTCTCCCACCTTCAGACTAAGGCGAACCTCCTGCACACATTGAGGTTCACTATAAACATGCCGAAGTCACACCTGACTTCCTCTCAGACGCTCCGTTTCATCAGGGCTGTTCTGGACACAGTGCAGTTTCAGGCCTATCCTCCCAAAAATCGAATCCAGGATATTCATGCTATGATTCTGAAGTTTCAGCCTCTATCCTGGATTTCAGTGAAAACAACTCTGAGGCTGCCGGGCCTCATGGCCTCCTGCATCCTGCTAGTGACACATGCCAGATGGCGTATGGGGGCTCTGCAGTGGGACTTTAAGTTCCAGTAGGCGCAGCATCAGGGGAATCTCTCCGACATGGTCCGGATCTCAGAGAGGACTTTGAAGGATCTGCAGTGGTGGCTTTCGAATCAGGATCCCTCTCCCTTCCCCAACCAGATCTGACAGTAGTGACAGATGCCTCAATCCTGGGATGGGGCAACCACATAGGAGAGGCAGAGATCATAGGCCTCTGGTCTCAGGCGGAGTCTGGACTCCACATCAACCTTCTGAAGCTCCGGGGAATCAGGCTTGCATTGAAAGCATTCCTTCTCTTTCTCAAAAGAAAAGTAGTGCAGGTGTTCATGGACAACACTACCGCCATGTGGTACTGCAACAAACAGGGCAGAGTATGGTCCTGGACCCTTTATAAAGAGGCTCTGTGATTCTGGACATGGCTGGCACATCAGGGCATATCACTGGTGGTTCAACATCTGGCAAGCAAACAAACGCAGCTGTTGAGTCATAGTCGATCACAAATGGCGTCTCCATCCAGAGGAGGTGCAAGGTCTCTTTCACAAATGGGGACAGCCTTGGTTAGATCTGTTCGACTCTATAGAGTGTTTTCCCTGACAAGGTGGGACTCCATACAAGGGCCTCCTTCCTTCCCAAAGTGGTCACGCCCATCACTTTGCCTTCTTTTATTCACCCCCACATTCTTCTCACAAAGAGGGGAGACTCCACCGTCTGGATGCAAAAAGAGCGTTGGCATTCTACCTCAATCTTACCACAGATTTATGGGTGGACGATCAACTCTTAGGGGGTCATTCCAACCCTGGCGGTCAATGACCGCCAGGTTGGAGGACCGCGGGAGCACCGCCGACAGGCCGGCGGTGCTCCCAAGGGCATTCCGACCGCGGCGGTAAAGCCGCGGTCGGACCGGCAACACTGGCGGTCTCCCGCCAGTGTACCGCCGCCCTTTGGAATCCTCCAAGGCGGCGCAGCTAGCTGCGCGGTCGAGGGGATTCCGACCCCCCCTACCGCCATCCAGTTCCCGGCGGTCCGCCCGCCGGGAACCGGATGGCGGTAGGGGGGGTCGCGGGGCCCCTGGGGGCCCCTGCAGTGCCCATGCCACTGGCATGGGCACTGCAGGGGCCCCCGTAAGAGGGCCCCTACAAGTATTTCACTGTCTGCTTGGCAGACAGTGAAATACGCGACGGGTGCAACAGCACCCGTCGCACCTTCCCACTCCGCCGGCTCGATTACGAGCCGGCATCCTCGTGGGAAGGGAGTTTTTCCCTGGGCTGGCGGGCGGTCTTTTGGCGACCGCCCGCCAGCCCAGGGAAAAACTTAGAATAAGACCGCGGAGCGGTATTTTGGAGGGGGGAAGTCTGGCGGGCGGCCTCCGCCGCCCGCCAGACTCAGAATGACCCCCTTAGTTGGATATGTGGGTAGGAAGAAAGGGAAGGTGGTGCAGAAGCGTAACATCTCACAATGGGTGCTTCTGTGCGTCAAAATGTGCTACGCTTTGGCTAAGAAGCAAGCCCCTGAGGGTTTGCGCGCTCACTCTACCAGAGCTAATGCTGCCACCACAGCGTTGGCACGCAGAGTTCCTGTCCTTGATATCTGTCAGATAGCAACGTGGGCATCTCTGCACACATTTAAAAAGCATCACTCGCTGGACAGTCAGGTCTGCAGGGACAGCAGCTTTGGTCATTCGGTTCTGCAGGACTTTCTAGTGTCATCTTAGGTTCTCAGCCCACCTCCAACGATGGTATTGCTTGGGTATCTATTCTAAGAAAAGAATCTGCAACTAGAAGTCTCTATCAGATGAACTAGTTACATACCTTCGATAACAATTTATCTGGTAGAGACATTCTAGTTGCAGATTCCTTACCAACCAACCCATCCTCCCCGCCTGCGAACTGATTTCTATGGACAGGGATATCCATTTCAGGGCCTTACTTTTGGCTCACCATTCTCAGTGTTGTCATGGCTCCACGCTTTGACGTGGAAAGCCGTGAAAAGAAACTGACATCACTGAGCCGTGGTGGAGCCTATATACGAGCCCTACGTCATCACGGCGACCACGACGCCAACGACAGACGCGAAGTCGAGCACCGCCACTTGACGGCGCGCAAGGGTACTGCTCGAAGAAACATCTCTGGATTCAGTCTGACGCCTGGGAGAAATTCTAAGGTAAGGAATCTGCAACTAGAATATGTCTCTACCAGATAAATTATTACTGAAGGTAAGTAACTTGTTCGTTATTCTGAAAGTTTATTATCATTTCAATGGAAAATATGTTTGAAAATGACAGTGCACAACCATATCACTTTTTAGCAATATATTCTTTAAAAGTGAGATCTTTAGCATGAATTAATAAATATTTCTGCCCCACCCTGATGACAATGATATTAGTGAACTAAGAGGCAAGTCAGGGGTCATGTGTAGCCTAATGTGGGCTAGATTTGTAATATCCATGAAGCAACCGTTTAGCCTATTAAATCAAAAATGTTTTTTTTGTACTGCAGAAATTCTGAACTTTCATATTTGAAGGTGCTCTCATAGATGATAATGAAAAAATACCAGCTACATAAAATATTGTCTAGGATCACACAACTTAACAACAGTGTGAGGGTCAAGTATATTACAGATAGGTCAAATAGATTATTCAGTTTACTTGATCTGCAGGCCGGGTAAGATTCTTATTAATTTTTGAGGCCTGTGAAGGTTTGCAAGCTCATTTCAACAGATCTAAAGATGCGACCCCTGCATTGGCATGAAGAGTTCTGTTACTCGATCTCTGCCAGACAGCAGTGTCTGCTTCCCTGCACACGTTTATCAAACACTACTGCCTGGTAGGCCAGGTCTGTAAGGGTGAAAATGTTGCCCCCTCCGTCCACCAGGACTTCCTCCTTTAAAATTAGTCTGCAAACACACCACCGGGGATGGTATTGCTTGGGTATCGATTCTAAGGGTAGGTGTCTGCGGCTAGCATGATCCTCACCTCTGGTCCTGACACAGAATATAACATTTCCCAGCTTTAATAACAGAAAGTTTAAATTTTATTAACCCCTTCGCTGCCAGGCCTTTTCCCCCCTCAGGTGCCAAGCCTTTTTTTTGGCTATTTGGGGCAGTTCGTGCTTAGGTCCTCATAACTTTTTGTCCACATAAGCTACCAACACCAAATTTGCGTCCTTTTTTTCCCAACAACCTAGGGATTCTAGAGGTACCCAGAGTTTGTTGGTTCCCCTGGAGGAGACAAAGAAATTATCCAAAATACTGAGTAAAGTTAGTTTTTTTTAAACAAAATTGGAAAAAAGGGCTTCAGAAGAAGGCTTGTGGTTTTTTCCCTGAAAATTGCATCAACAAAGGGTTTGCAGTGCTAAAATCACCATCTTCCCCACTTTCAGGAACAGGCAGACTTGAATCTGAAAACCACATTTTTCAGCACAATTTTGGCATTTTACTGGGACATACCCGATTTTTACTATTCTTTGTGCTTTTGGCCTCCTTCCAGTTAGTGACTGAAATGGGTGTGAAACCAATGCTGGACCCCAGAAAGCTAAACATTTCTGAAAAGTAGACAAAATTTTGATTTCACCAAGGTTTTTTGTGTTTAGATCCTAAAAGGTTTTCCTACAGAAAATAACAGCTAAATAAAAAATATTGAAATTGAGGTGAAAAAGACAGCCATTTCTCTCCATGTTTTACTCTGTAACATTTCCTGCCATGTCAGATTTTTTAAAGCAATATACCGTTACATCCGATGGACTCTTCTGGTTGCGGGAATATATAGGGCTTGTGGGTTCATCAAGAACCCTTGGTACCCAGAGCCAAGAAATGAGCTGCATCTTGCAATGGGTTTTCATTCTATACCGAGTATACAGCAATTAATTTGCTGAAATATAAAGAGGGAAAAATAGGTATCAAGGAAACCTTTGTAGTTCCAAAATGGGCACAAGATATGGTATTGAGAAGCAGTGGTTATTTTCACATCTCCGAATTCCGGGGTCCCCATACTAGCATGTGAATTACAGGGCATTTCTCTAATAGACTTCTTTTTTACACACTGTCTTACATTTCAAAGGAAAAAATTTAGAGAAAGACAAGGGGCAATAACACTTGTTCTGCTATTCTGTGTTGTTCCCCCAAGTCTCCTAATAATAATAATACCTCACTTGTGTGCGTAGGCCTAATGCCCGAGACAGGAAACGCAACATAGACACATCACATGTTTACATTGAAATCTGATGTGTTTTTGGGAAAGTGCCTAGCTGTGGATTTTGATCTCAAGCTCAGCCGGCACGTAGAGAAACCTACCAAACCTGTGTATTTTTTTTAAACTAGACACCTAGGGGAATCAAGGATGGGGTGACTTGTGGGTCTCTCACCAGGTTTAGTTACCCAGAATCCTGTGCAAACTTCAAAATTGGGCAAAAAAAGCACTTTTTCATCATATTTCGGTGACAGAAAGTTCTGGAATCTGAGAGGAGCCACAAATGTCTTTCCACCCAGCGTTCCCCCAAGTCTCCCAATAAAAATGGTACCTCATTTGCATGGGTAGGCCTAATGCTCGCAACAGGAAATGCCCCAAAACACAACATGTACACATAACATTTTCCCAAAGAAAACAGAGCTGTTTTTTGCAAAGTGCCAAGCTGTGGATTTTGGCCTCCAGCTCAGCCGACACCTAAGGAAACCTACCAAACCTGTGCATTTTATAAAAATAGACACCTAGGGGAATGCAGGATGGGGTGATTTGTGGGGCTCACACCAGGTTCTGTTACCCCAAATCCTTTGCAAACCTCAAAATTTGGCCCAAAAAACCTTTTTCCTCACATTTTGGTGACAGAAAGTTCTGGAATGTGAGAGGAGCTACAAATGTCCTTCCACCCAGCATTCGCCGAAGTCTCCCGATAAAAATGGTACCTCACTTGTGTGGGTATGCCAGTGCCTGCGAAAGGAAATGCCCCAAAACACTATCTGGACACATCAAAATTATCAAATGCAAAACTACCTGTTTTTGCGGGGGCCATCTGCGTTTTTGGTCCTGGGCTCAGCAGCCGTACAGGGAAAGCTACCAAACCCAGATATTTCTGAAAACTAGACACCCGAGGGAGTCCAGGGAGGTGTGACTTGCATGGATCACCCATTGTTTTCTTACCCAGAATCCTCAGTAAACCTCAAATTTAGCTTAACAAAATCACATTTATGTGTGGGATCACCACACCGGGCCGAATTTCCTACCACCCAACGTTCCCCTCAGTCTCCTGGTAGAAATGATACCTCACTTGTGTAGGTGGGCCATGTGACTGTGACAGGTAAGAGCCAAAAACATGTCAAAATTGAGGGGGAACCAAAGCAGCTCCATTGTGGGTAAGAAAATGGTGCGGGTGCATATGAAGCACACCACCCTGGACTCACCCAGATGTTTAGTTTTGAAATGTGTCTAGGTCTTGTAGATTTTTCTACATGGCAGCGTCACAAAGTCCAAAAAGTGCAGCCCTCACCATTCAAGTGGGATGATTTTGAGAGTTAGCCAAGCGCTCTTGGCCCAAATGTAAAACCAAAACCCCAAATAATCAAATGTCCTCTTGCTTGCCGTGGGATAAGATGTTTTAGTGTGCGGGGGAAGAGCTGAAAGACTGTTATCAGTTGGGTTGGGGGCATAACAATGCACATACTGGTTGGCAGCCAACACCACACTATTTTATTTTTAATTCACTGGCATCCAGTAGACTTTATGGCCCCCTGGGTTTGGATTGGGGTTAATTGCTCCATCTACCCACTGGTGGGCCGAACAGCTTTGGCCCCATTTATTTGGGGTGGGGGTATGGCCATACGCCCGCCCTCTTATTTTGGGAAAAAAAATCTTCCCTGGTCTCTGGTGGGCCAAGGGGGGCAGAAACGGCCTAAAAACAATTTGTGCCCCCGCCGTCCCTACCCCCCCCAGGAGCAACCCTTGCCTAAGGGGTCCCGACCCTTATCAATATAAATTAAAAATAAAAAAAACATCCCTGGTGCCTAATGGCTTCTGCCCCCAGTTCGTCCTAATTATTATAGCATTACGTCTATGACAGGGAAGGGGTTAAGGACATGAAGGCAAGGATTATCAACACCTGCTTCAGCAAGAGGCTTCTACCGTCCCGGTGACAAAGTTGATGAAGGATAGAATTGGGACTTTCCTATGGTATTAGTATGACTATTTTGCCATTATCAGGCTTTTGAAGACTGTATTCGAGATATAAGGTGACATTGCTATTTGATTCATTTGCTTGCCCTCCACTTGAACGTCATAATGGTTCTGCATGGAATAGTTATAATGTGTATTTTCTCTTCTAGGGAATGACGGTTCCAAACTGGAATGAACACGAAGGAACTAACTGTTTTTAATCGTACGAAGAAAGAGGGGACATAAACATGGACAATGGACTATGCTATGAGTTTAGAGTTTGATTGGTTATGTGGACTACTCCTTCCCTAAGATTTCTGTGAAATTAAGTTTTTTCTGATTGTAAAGGCTGCTGATTAATAAAGTGGACAAAGGAAATGCATAATCCATGGCTCCTGTCTTGAGATTGAATCATAGTTAATAATTTCAATAATTATCAAAAGTAAATGTGCTTTGCTAATGTGTCCCTCATTAGTGCTGACCTATCGTTAGTACTTTTTAGTGAAAGCTAACTACCCAATTGCATCTCCAAAAACTTTTTTTAACCAATTTTAATTATATTTTTAATATCACAATTTTAGATACGTTACATCTATGCAAGTTACATTATCATTAGTAAAATCAGTAATCCAGCTGCATATTCATCAATAAAATAGTATCACATCAGTATCAGCAGGATTCCTTGGTTCAATCCTTACAAACAGCAACATTGGAAAAAACAAGTAATGTGTTGATGATAACTCACATTTTGCCTTTACCAAAAGTGCTATTCAATCTTCCCATCTCAGGCAATTACTGCAACCATTGAGAATGAACAGTGACATCCATGAAGCTATAATGGCCACTAGGAAGCTATTTGGGGACATCAAAGGATGTAACAGAAAGGTGTTGTCACTCACCCAGGGAAGGGGATATGACGGAGGAGTGGGAATGGGGAAGAAAGGGGACTGGAGGGAAGGGGTTATGTCCCTGCCAGGGTAGGTTTAAGTGACTGGCCACCAACTCTTGTTTGTATGTGTGCAAGTCAAGTAATAGTGCTTCCCATTCCACAGTTCTTGGGTATTTGCGCAGTCCTAGGCCCATATTTATACTTTTTGACGCTAAACTGCGCTAACGCAGTTTAGCGTCAAAAAGTTTTGCGCCGGCTAACGCCATTCTGAAGCGCCATGCGGGCGCCGTATTTATTGAATGGCGTTAGCCGGCGCAAGCAGACCGGCGCTGCCTGGTGTGCGCGAGAAAAACCACGTACACCAGGCAGCGCCGGCGTAGGGGGAAAATGGCGCATGGGCGTCTTAAAATGGGGCAAGTCAGGTTACGTCGAAAAAATCGTCGTAACCCGACTTGCGCCATTTATTTTCGACGCCCATCCCCCATCAACATGACTCCTATCATTGTAAAGATAGGAGTCATGCCCCCTTGCCCAATGGCCATGCCCAGGGGACTTCTGTCCCCTGGGCATGGTCATTGGGCATAGTGGCATGTAGGGGGGCACAAATCAGGCCCCCCTATGCCAAAGAAAATTATTTAAAAAAAATACAAAAATACTTACCTGAATGTCCCTGGGGTGGGTCCCTCCAGCCTTGGGTGTCCTCCTGGGGTGGGCAAGGGTGGCAGGGGGGGTCCCTGGGGGCAGGGGAGGGCACTCTGGGCTCATTTTGAGCCCACTTGTCCCTTAACACCATGCCTGACCCAGGCGTTAAAAAGCGGCGCAAATGCGCCGTTTTTAGCCACGCCCACTCCCGGGCGTCTCTTTTGCCCGGGAGTATAAATACCACGTAAAGGCCTGGGAGTCATTTTTTAGACGGGAACGCCTCCCTTGCATATCATTAACGCAAGGAAGGGGTTCACGCTAAAAAATTACGCACATTCCGGGAACTTTGGCGCTATTCGCCTCTAACGCCATAGTATAAATATGGCGTTAGTTGGCGTTAGTTTAGCGTCGAATTTGCGTCGAAAAAAACGACGCAAATTCGGCGCAAACGGAGTATAAATACGGCCCCTAGTGTTTCTTGCCTCCTGAGCTCCTCTGCCTGTCCCCTTCAGTGTTGCCGCACACTAGTGGGCTATATCTGGCAAAACCTGGGCTTTCCAATGCATGGCAATCAGTCTGCGTGCTAGCAGCAATGCTTGGTTTATGAACCGGTTAGCAGCTTTATCTGTTTTTGAGCACCTGAACAATCCCAACAGTGCAACTTCCATTGTGAACACATCAATACAACCAGTCACCTCTCTCAGCAAATTGGACACTGCCGCCCATAAGGTTACAGCTTCTGAGCAGCTCCAGAACATGTGCATCATGTCAGCACCTGCATGTTGGCATCTCGGACAACCAGAGGAGGACCCAAACATTTGGGACAGAGCTGCGGGAGTGAGGTAAGCTATATGCAATATATTATGTTGGATGTACTGAACTTGGAATTCCGCAACATCTTCCTGGGGTATGTAAGTACTGTTTCCAGTCTTTCCTGGTCAACTCACAACCTAAGCCCCACTCTCTAAGGACTACATTTAACAGGTTGTGTGCCCAGGAGGCTCCCTCACCTCTTTCCCTAACACATCTGCATATAAAAGAGCTGCGGGGCCAGGAACGCGACCCTCCTGCCGACTGATGATGGCTACCCAGCCTGCAACAACAACATGAGCTGGCTTACTGCACGTCCCCTCTCCGCACCTGCGTACCAAGAGGGGACGCCTCATTGCAATGATCCACGGAGAGTGGTCAGCCAACTGAGCTGACTGCGGGGCTTTACTGATCTGGAAGGTGGAGGTGAGAGACTGGTACCATTGGGCTGTGTCTGAAGACAGCCTCACACTTGTAGGCCAACTCCCCACTCAGCACCCGACCCCAGTGTGGGGGTCACACAACCACGACAGGCCCGGTGGGACAGAATACGGCATGAATTTACGGAAGCACCCAGGTCTGCCTCAGACTGGTAGGTGAGGTGCCCCAGTGCTTCAGTGCAACCCTGACGTGCAGGCCTGGGGACCTAGGGAGGCCTGGGACCTGATTCCTTACCCGCACGGTGGACTTGCACTGGAGTTTAGACTAATGAGAGAAAGTAGTGGAACACCACTATTGTTTCCGGGACAACGTGCAGACCCTGAGGTACCCCACACTGTGGAGCAACTCTAGAGGACGCCGACACTGGGAGAGACACATGGAGGGGGTACTGCCTGCTCTTCAACATCACCTCACCTTCCTTGATGATGCAGCTCTGAGACCGGGTGGCCCTGCTTGGTGGCATTGTGGACTTAGAGGTGATGAGTGAGGTGACATCCAAGCTTCCCCATCACGTAAACGCACTCTTCTCACCGGGCCCCCCAAAAGGCAGCCTTCAGGAGAGGGTTGGGGGCAGAGGGAGTGCATACGAATCAGGATCATCCAGTGCACGATTGCAGCACAACACCCTCCCTCTGCTCCTAGACAGACTAAGGGGACCCAAATCAACGTCAATCAACTTTGGTCCACACTAACCCCAAAGGACTAAGACAGTGATGCATCAGGTTGTCGACTGGGCATACTCAACCCTGCATACCATACCGGGGCATGCCCGGCACAAGAGGGGGGGAGGGATTGGCTACAAAGCCCACAGCTGACACTTGCAGACTTTTACCCCATGGACCATGGTTGGAGTCATCTTTCATACAGTTATCCAGCAACCTATTGGCTGGGCAGATTGGGAACACAGCATGGGTAGACCGAAATCAACAAAACCTCACCCCAGTCACCCTATCCCACACTCCATCATGGGGAGGAGCCTTGACACAGGGCAAAGATCTCCAGTTCTCCACAGGATTTGTTTGAAAAACTGGACACCATCCTACTTACCAATAAATCCTCCTGCTCATCAGTAGAAGCGCACATTAGGGAGATACGTGTGGAATTTGGTCTCCTTTGCAAGAACCTGCGAAAACTGGCTTCCCGGTTCACCAACACGGAACGTAATATCGCAGAGATGGCAGCACAGCTGAAGACACAAAAACAGACCACCCAGGACCTTCTGGATAAAGTGCACTAGTTAGGTATGTGCTGAGTCATGCCAGGCTAAAGCCAAGTGAAGCATACCAATGGAACTCCTGACCAGGCTGTTACCCTGCCATTGGCAGACTACCTGTAAAAACCAAAGACCACGGGTCTGGGGCTCGTCCATGCCTTTCTTCAACACTGTAGTCTGCTCCACACTATTAATGAGGGCTTCCTGAGGTGCCATACTGCAGTATCTCTCAGATTGCCAGCCTAACTCTAGGAAATACACAGCTCAAATCCACTCATAAGGGGACAAACCTGGCTGACTGCTGGTGTGGCTGTCCCCTACAATAACAGAAATTACCCTGCCTACAGGCCAGACATTACGTTTGCAATCTGCCATTCTTCAGTATGTATCACTCAGACCTATACAGCTAACTGCCCACCCCTATAATATCTGTCACCTATTCAACGTAATAGACCAGGCCTTCCCACTATATGCTAGATCAGCCTAATACTGTGTATTGATTCCCTCTACTGATAAACCGGATGTCAGGGCACTCATGAATCAAAATTAGTTTCATTAAAGTTGTTTTGGGTCCACAATGTATTGTATAGTGCCAATAGCAACACAATGAATTTCGCTGTAAGACCGGGATTCATGAAAGAAACAGTCTTCAATTTATTCTTGGAAAATAAAGTTCATCACAGCGATAAGAAGCCATCCTTGAAACCAGTATTCATGTAACAATAACAGTCGACAAATTATTCATGTAGCAACAACAGCCAACACGTGTTTCGTCCTATGAGAAATCAATCTCAAAGACTTCATCAGGGCTGAAATAAACAAAAAATAGAGACTACGGTGGTAGTACATACTCATTGGCACTATACAATACATTGTGGACCCAAAACAACTTTAATAAAACGAATTTTGATTCATGAGTGCCCTGACATCCGGTTTATCACTATTTAGTTTCCTCGGAAACATTAGAGGAATAAGGAAGATCCTCTTGCCAGGAGCACTGTGCCAAAAATTGTGATTCATTTGTTACTGTGTGGATTTACTGTGAGCGCTCAAGTCCTATGATTATCTTCCTGGTTGCTAGTGTATTGTTTGATTCCCTCTACTGGACTACCTGTTTGCGACTCTATCATCCTTCAGTCTAGGTCCATGCCTCCTAGTCTACACCAAACTTCTAAACATAAACCCCTCTTCAACGGTCGAAGTGGGCTGCCTAATATTGTCCCCCTTTCCTGTTGGTCTTGGTGCACGACAGGGTTGTCCCATCTCCCCAATCCTGTTCTCCATATCCATGGAGCCAATGGCGCACTACCTTAGTTGGAAAAGCCCCACTTGGGGGGATACAGCTGCAGGGAGACACACATGCAGTGTCCCTTTACGCAGATTATGTTCTACTTTACATCCGAGACACGCAAATCGACACCTCCTGTTTGACAGCCGCCTTCGAAGCGGTGACTGGGATCCAAGTTAACCGGGGAAAATTATATACTTTCTTGTTCTGAGGTGAAACGCCATCGCACCACCATTGCTCCTACACCCTTAGCTTGGAAGTCCACAGCCCCCTGTTACCTGGGGTTACACTTCACTCGCAGGAGGGCAATCTAAAATGAGTCTATAGCACCCTGCGCTCCCAAGTACGCCTCTGGCAGTAGCTCCCCAGAGCTCTCACATTGGAAAGATTGCATTGGTAAAGATGATAATCCTTCCCCAATTGCTGTATTATTTTGTCAACGTACCAGCCTTTCCTCCATGCCACTTCTGCGATCTAGATCACTTGATGGGGGATTTAATCTGGAATGATGCAAGATGATGGGTTGCCAGTGGTTCAGGGAGGATTGAGGGGCCACCTGTTTTGAGTCTTACTACCTGGCGGCACAGCTCAAGTGGGTGGCTCGATGGCTGGCGGGCAAAAACACATTCAAAATCACCACTGATGATGCCCTGCTCTCCACACATATAATACAACAACTTTTCCATCCCACTCTTAAACTACATTGCACCTGTTTCTACCTGGATGGTTGCCACGGAAATGTCTAACCAGAAACTTTCACCAACAAACAAAGCAGATTACTCCATATGCCCCTAACATTGCAATACAGGGCCTCACCAGCGTGCAGGGCTCATTGACAAGAGAGCAGCTACTAGACTGGCAGGCAAACTCATTTGACACAGTGGGAGACATCTTCTGGGGCTGACAGCTTTAAATTTTTGACCAGGACTATGCCATCTCCCTGGACAATTCCTCACATACGGACGCCTACTGCCCTCAATGGACTCCCTATGGTGAACCCTTACAGAAGAACCGCCTAGACACAAAGTCGTACATACAATATATCATAGCGGACACAGGTGACATCTTATCACTTGGCTTTATAAAGCCATTAGAACACGTCGACACACCCCTGATGCAACTTAGGCAGTTCTGTGAATAGAACCATGGGAGGCATTTTCATGATTCTGAATGGGCCAGAGTCCTGGAATCCTGTAGCACTAGGGCTATTCCCATTGATGGAACCAACACAAAGTACGAGACAGATTTGCTAAGCTGGCCCTCCTACTGGCCAAATGCCTCCTCACTGCATTGAAAGGCCCGCATCGCAGGCCCAAAAGGCAATTGACAGTGTCCTCCTGGGAGGAGGCAGATAGCTTCGCACTACACTGGTAGGAGGCTGGCGGTATCCAACGGTGCCCCATCGCAGCAGCATGGGATGTGATGTTGATACAGTATAAGGCCCTTAAAGCAGGTGATTCCCTTAGAGAAACCCATAACTCACTAAGGGGCATATTTATACTCCGTTTGCGCCGGAATTGCGCCATTTTTTTTTACGCAATTTCGACTCAAAACTAACTCCATATTTATACTTTGCCGTTAGACGCGTCTAGCGCCAAAGTCCATGGAGTTAGAGTCATTTTTTAGCGTGGACACCTACTTTGCGTTAATTATATGCAAGGTAGGCGTTCCCGTCTAAAAAATCGACTCCCAGGCATGTGCGTCGGATCTATACTCCCGGGCAAAAATCACGCCCGGGAGTGGGCGGGTCAAAAAAAATGACGTACGGCCGCTTTTGCGCCGTTTTTTAGCGCCTGCAAAAGGCAGGCGTTAAGGGACCTGTGGGCTCTGAAGGAGCCCAGAGGTGCCCTCCCATGCCCCCAGGGACCCCCCCGTCACCCTTGCCCACACCAGGAGGACACCCAAGGCTGGAGGGACCCATCCCAGGGACATTAAGGTAAGTTCAGGTAAGTTTTTTGTAAAAAAAAATTTGTGGCATAGGGGGGCCTGATTTGTGCCCCCCTACATGCCACTATGCCCAATGACCATGCCCAGGGGACAGAAGTCCCCTGGGCATGGCCATTGGGCAAGGGGGCATGACTCCTGTCTTTGCTAAGACAGGAGTCATTTCTATGGGGGTTGGGAGTCGTAAAAAATGGCGCAAATCGGGTTGAGGTGAAAAAATTGCCTCAACCTGACTTGCCCCATTTCTTGACGCCCAAGCCCCATATCCCCCTACGCCGACGCTGCCTGGTGTACGTCGTTTTTTTTAACGCACACCAGACGACGCCGGCGGCTAACGCCGGCGAACGTCATTCAATAAATACGGCGCCCGCATGGAGCTTCAGAATGGCGTTAGCCGGCGCTAATTGTTTTGACGCAAAACTGCGTTTTCGCAGTTTTGCGTCAAAAAGTATAAATATGGGCCTAAACGACAGTGTTCCACAATGACAAAGTGGAGCTTTCCCCAGGCCAACAGGAGCTCCCACATTGATGAAGGCATCACAATTTCATCAGTTTACCCACACAACACCTCTCAATTCCCCAATCATGTGAGAACTTTTCTTGCAATGCCCCTATGCAGGTGTCCACATCACAAAGGAGAACCCCCACCTCTTTCCTCAATCCACCCATCCCCTCCTGCTAAAGCAACACCCCATGTCACTACCCTTTATGTGCTCACTGTCACCAGGCGCTTCATACAATTAAGAGGCCTGAGGGCCAATTAGAGAGTTCAACTCTTTTCTCTTTTCCAAATAATTATTTCTGTTTTTTTCCCAACACAGCTCTTTTTACATACAAAAAGTGGAACTCCGAGTGCTCCTGAATTCCTTGACCAGCATCCTTCCACCATAGTTAGCCACCCTCAAAGTCCATATCGCACCAGGCAATTTCCACTGCCCCAACCAGACACCCCTCACAATGCAGTTTACTTTATCCCCAAGCTGGAGTACTGCCACCCTCAAGTGACATTCCCATCCACATGAGATTGTGAGGTACCTACGTAACTGGTAGCCATTTATTGCATGATGTAATGTGCTGCCTATTTTCCTTTTTCGCTGTATAAACTATGTGTAGTGTGTTGTTTGTAGCTCCACTGGCATCAATCACAAAACACAATAAAAATTATCTAAAAAAATAAATAAATACAGGGTGCTGATCTGGCTCTGTCTGTGATGGCCCAGAGTCTTTCTACGGTTGCCCAGCAAGCGCCCGTATGCCAAGATATGACCTGCTGGAAGTGCATGTTCCTCCTGTAAGCAATTATAAGAAAATAGTGTACCCACCTGATACAAAGCAACTAGTGTACTTATTCCTGCCTCTACCCAGGCCCTCATGCCCACGCCACCAAACATTTTGCTGAATGAGGTTATAGAGCTCAGTGGTATCTCAAGCGAAGAATCTGTGTGATGTATCGTAAGCTGTGATTAAAACTCTAATGTGATCAGCAATCATTCATTAGCATCATGTGAAAGCCTGGCCTGGGGGAGGAAGATCTGCTGGACCACAAAGTGTGCTCGGGCTGCTGTGGGAGATTCAAGTTCTTCTGTGTGATGGCCTAACAGCCAACATGCCGACCACTTTACCTGTGCCGCCAACTAATAATGTTCAAAATTGGGAGCCCCCAATCATTAGTCTATGGCCAACTGTAGCTTACGGAGTGCAATGTGGCATCTCCCCTTGTTCCAAATGAAACTCCCTATGGCCAAGTGTAGTGTATGGGATGTGGATCTGGGTGACACAGACCGGGAGGTTATGGAAAAAGTAAAGTAGCAGAGGGAGCATTACCATCTTAGATAGGGACACTCTACCTTGCTAAGTGCTCCAAAAAACCATGTGGGGATGCAGGATTGCTATGCTTCTCATAAGATTGCCATCTATTAGATACTTTGGCCCATATTTATACTTTTTTTAGCGCCGATAAACTTAACTTATAAAATACAATTGAATTTTGCAAGTTTGCGCCGCTTTTGCGTCCAAAAATGACACAAACGCGCCGCTAGAAAAGTATAATTACGGGCCTCTGTCTCGTGATAGATGTTTATGCCAAGGTATCGAAACATGCGGGGCTCCCAACGCAAAGGATTGGAATCCACAATGAAATGCTGCTGGGGACAGTCCAGTTGCAGCGTAAACAGGCACGATTTGGCCCAGGTCACCCCCAGGGCAGAAGCAACACGAAACTCCTAGGGTATGTCTTGGATATCCGCTATGCCCTCCTGTAAGTTTTGGATGTAGAATAACACATCGTCTGCATGTAACAAGACTACATGGATTTCGCCAGACAGTGGTATACTTGAGGAATGCCCCTGCTGTTGGAGTCACTGGGATAAGGGCTCCATAGCGAAGCCAAAGAGCAGTGGGGACAGCAGACAGCGTTGCTGCATTCCACTATTCACTCAGAAAGAGGGGAAGATACACTGGCCAATATTCACTCGCACTGTCGTTCAATGTATAGGAGTCGAATTAACGCATTTAGGGCCAGATGTACCAAAAATCCAAATTTCGATTTGCAATTTGCGAGTCCCTGCGACTCGCAAATTGTAAGTCGCAATTTGGAATGCAGAAAGGTGTCTCAGACACCTTCTGCAACTCGCAATGGGGTCGCAAAGACCCACCTCATTAATGTTAATGAGGTGGGTCGCAGTTTGCGACCCCATTGCGAGTAGGGGCACTCACGGGGATGGTGGCCTGCTGGAGACAGCAGACCACCATGTCCGTGACTGCTTTTTAATAAAGCAGTTTTTTTTCTAAGTGCAGCGCGTTTTCCTTAAAGGAAAACGAGCTGCACTTTGAATAAAAACCGAAACCTTTAGTTTTGGATTTTTTCAGGGCAGGTAGTGGTCCATTGGACCACTGCCTGCTCTGAAAAAATATTTTCTATTCCAGTCACAAAGGGGAAGGGGTCCTATGGGGACCCCTTCCCGTTTGCGACTGGGTTACCATCCACTTCAAGTGGATGGTAACTGCGATTCCATTTGTGACCGCTTTTGCGGTCGCAAATGGAATTGAATCGCATTGCGAGTCGCAAATAGGAAGGGAACACCCCTTCCTATTTGCGAGTCGGAAATGCATTTTGCTAGTCGGATCCGACTCGCAAAATGCATTTCTGCATACCGGTGAGGCTTTTGCGCCTCGCAAACGGCGTTTTTCACCGTTTGCGACTCGCAAACGCCTTCGTACATCTGGCCCTTAGTCATCCCTTGATGCCAAAAGTAGTCAAGGTCAAAAACAGGCAATCTCAATCCACTATATCAAAAGCTTTCTGCAAGCCCAGTACCAAGCATGCAGCAAATGGCCACTGGACCAGAGAAAGCTTCATTACCCTGTGCAGATGGTGTATATTTAAAGTGGTGATGGACCTCCCTGTGTGCACCAGACGTGGGATGTGTTCACACAGCCTGCCCCCATAACCTTGTTCAGGATTTTATAATCAGACCTCAACATAGAATGCGGGCATTAAGAGGGAAGCTCCATGGTGTCTTTCACAGGCTGGGAAAAGGATACTAAGAGAGATTTGTGGACGGTAGCCAGAAGTCAACTGTCCGTTTGGACCTCTTGTTAAAGTGTGAGGAGTTCCAGGGCTAAAAGGTGCTTGTAGGCTTTGTAGAATTTTAGTGGGAATCCATCCCCAGTGTTTTATGAGTTGCTGTGCCCTGCATGACCTGGTCTCTCTCCTGTGATGACAGGGGTGCGTTAAGGTCTTCCCTAACTAGTGGACTAAGGCCCATATTTATTCTTTTTTAGCGCCGCATTTGTGCCACCTTTTGACGCAAAAACGGCACAAACTTACAAAATACAATTGTATTTTGCAAGTTTGTGCTGGTTTTGCATAAAAAAATTACGCAAATGCAGTGCTAAAAAAGTATAAAAATGGGCCTAAGTTCACAGAGGCAATAAAGTGACATATGGCAACCTGACGGTCCATAATAGAGGGTCATATTAGGGTCTGATAATGCATAGTAAATGCTTTGTGAATCTGACTGATTTGTGACAACAATTGCTTGTTAATCCCTGATCATCGTGTTTGGTGTGGGCAGGTTCGTGCTAAGCAGGAGCCAGGACAATAAACAATTGCATGCAGCTTCGCTTGGTACACATGGAAGTTGAGGTGTCGTAGTTGCTCACTCATTTGAGTATGCCTATCCAGTGCCTTAATCAGTGCACCCAGCATTGTACAGTCAGCTTGGGCCATAGATTCCAGTGCACCCAGGGATGTCTAAAGGCAGGACATGTCACTGTGTGGGTCTGCCTTCACCCCTACAACCGCATGGATGCAGTGCCCTCTGAGGATAACTTTCATCGCTTCCCAGACAATTAACTTGGACACAGACATTCCCCAGTTGTCGGATAGGCTACAGGAGAGTGTCTCAGCTGTTGTGTCACAGAATACCTGATCTTCAAGCATGGTGGGCTGTAAATGCCTAGTGTGAACCTGTGGCCATGACGCGCCCCACTCAAACTGTACCTGCAGGGGATTAAGGTTGGAAAAGGACTTCCCCCAGATATTCTACCCTTGATGCCAATAGCCTAGTAGCTGGGTCACAGAGTACCCAATCTAATCAGATATGCAAAGCATGTGGGGGGGGACTTATAGGAACATTCCCTAGGGTCTGAGTGCAGCAATCTCCAGCAGTCCAACAAGGTCCAGTGTTGAAGCCACTGGAAAAAGTGTGTTGTAGCCTCCACCGGGGAGTATGGAAGTGGCAGGTGGGATCAATCAAGCTGTAGGTCAACTACACAGTTAAAGTCAATGATACAGGGGATGTGGGCCCATTTAGTGAATATTGAGAACAGACGTGAGAAGTAGGCCTGCTGTGTTGAATGGGGGTCCTAAATGCTTCCTAACAAGACCGTCCTCCCACCTAGTTGCGCCTCAACCAGCATGGGACAGCCCTTCAGGTCAATTTTGATTACTGTGAGCCTGAAGGGAACCCCTGTCCTAACCCTGATAAGGGCTCTGCAAGCAAAGCCAGAGAATGTGGTACAAAACATTTCCTTCTCCAGCATTTTTAAAACCGGGCATCTTCCCCTCCCATGATATGAGTCTCTTATAGCAGTGCAATTTGGACACGCCTTCACCTAAGATATTGTTGAACCACGTGTCTGTTAAGTGTGGAGCCCATACCATGGACATTCCACCTGATTATGCCAAGTTTAGACATGTCAGTATCCTGATTGGGGAGGGTGTAAGCTCTGTAGCGGATCATAAGCCACATCATCACAGTTATACACCAAAATATGAATGTCGTACGTCCTAAAAAACAATACATTATTACACCCCATAACTCAAAAAACTGTAAAAACATAATGCCCAAATCCCTACCCAGGACAACCCTCAAACATTATGATCACCTAAACAGTAAAAAAAAAGGCCCATGGATGAAAAGGTCCTGCATGTGTATCGGCATGCATCATGTCTGCCCGGGAGCTAGGCAAGGGGGGTTTCCACAGTGTGTAAGCAGTCTGCAGTTCTACTCATTCTGGGTCAGTTGGGAGGACCTGTCACTACATTATGATGAATACAGATCTCAAAGCGGTATTACTTCACCTGAGGTTCTTGTTGTGATAAAAGCTCATCTGCTGTTTGCCGTGTCAGCTCCTGCAGAGTTGCCGAGACCATGCTTTGACATTGGAAAAGGCCATCGTCTGAACAGTAAGCAAAGGGTGAATGCGGTCTGCCCACAATGTAACCTCCATCATCAAGTCTGGGCCTGTCCCTCCTTTACCTGTTCTGGGGTGGATGCCCCTTGGAATCCAGCACCACCATTTTTGCGTGCCCTGTGCTTCTGGCGATGTGATGTTTGTGCCTCATGTTGTCGGCATGGCAGTTAAGGGAAAGCGGATGTCTCAACCCAGTCACAGGCATACACTGGCTTGGTAAAGCAGTAACTTTTAATTCCAACCATGGCCTCCAGTTTAACTGGAAAAAGGAGGGAATAGTGGAGGCCATCCTGCCTCAATTTGCACGTCACCCCAAAAATGGTAGTCCTGCGGCGTTGCACAGACATGGTATAATCTGGGAAGAGGAATACTCTGGCATTTTCATAATGGAGTGGCTTTGCTGTTGTAGCTGAGAGCCTGTGCACATCATTTGACCAGCAGCAATCTGTCAGCCCCTGCTGCACTCTCCACCTAGTAATATATGTTGTAAGTCCCGACTTACCCCACGTAGCAGAGGGGCACAGGCAGTCCCAGTGTTGCACTGGCAAATACTCAAGGGTGGTCACTATAGGCCCAGGGGATAAAATGGGTGGTGGCCCACACCCACTTTCAGTCTGCACTCCTTCGTCAAGCCCGCAGTGGCGTTGTTGGTCAAAGTTTAGGCACACTGGGTCGCCAGGGTTCTCAGTAACTGGCATCAACCCGAATCTGTTCACTGATGTCTGGTGCAGTCTTATATGCTATGGCAGTGCTATGTGAGGTGCTAACTAAGGTCGCCTGAGCCCCAAACTCCCCTGTTATCAGGTCTTGCTGGGCCCAAGAGTTTTGAGGTGGCGGGTGGGTTGCAGAATGTAAGCGGCCTGCTTGGTCAGTTAGCATGACACCAGCACACTCTGATCCCCATACATTCCAATTCCTGCTTGGGAGTCAACAGTAGTCTACAGCGGATGTGTCAAGAATGCCCCACTACTAGTCTGCATTACCAGCAGAAGAAAGATGTGGAGGCTTATATGGTGGAAAGTTAAGCCAGTGTACAATACCATTGAAACATGATCATTTAAGCCATTTCCCTGTGGGATAAGCTTTCTTAAGTTTTAGGTAAGTCTCGCCAAAGGGGTTCCCATTGCTTAGACGAAATGCCCTCTGTAGTGGTAGTCTGCCTGAAAGTTTGAAATGTGTGGGTTTGAGGAGGTGTAGAGTGTTGAATGGTCCGGTATGTATTGGAGATTAGTCCCTTAGACCCGTCATACGCGCTCACCAATTTTTCAAGTCAGTAAAGGATATGGTAGCGCCAGAATAATTGGAGGGGTGCAATGACGTAGCTGATAGTACTGTAGCCTTGTTGTTTCAGGGATATGGTAATATGCTCTACACTGTTCAAATGATTTAATGGAGGCTCCCGCAAAGAGGTCTCTTAATTTACTACAGTCCTTGGCCTTCAAGCTAGTAAATAATGGAGGCAGTAGCACAAGAGTGAAATCAGGGTTGCGTGCAATTGGAGTGTTGGAGGAGGGGAAGGTAGTAAGCCCTCACCTGATTCCCAATCTGTCTCATATGTCAAGTACCGTCCTAATGGGGGGTAACTATGTAGGTGCTGAACAATCGAACGTGCTTGGTTAGCCAGGCTAGAACTCAGAGGGGCCAGCTGGCCACTGACAGATCCATGTGGAACCAGTGTTTCTCACACTCGTGGACCACCCACTCAGAGATGTATCGTAAGTGGGCGGCCCGATAGTGCTCGAGCATATTATGGCAGGCTAGTCCACCACTTTCTGTAGGCTGCATCGGTTCAGAGTTACAGATCCTTGGCTGCTTGCCGTTCTTGATAAAGGAGTGAAGGTCCCACTGAATGCAAGTGATATCATCTTGGGTGATCAGAGTAGAAAGGGACTAAAAAAGGTGCAGGGCCTTATTTTTCTGACACTGATGCATACCAGCAAAAAGACAATGTGGGGTTTCCAGCGCCTGAGATGTGTTAGAATGGATCGCCATAGTTGCGGCCAACTGGCCTGTGCCCAAGATGGCAGTGTGGGAGTTAGGTTAAGACCCCAATATCTTATTGTGTTAAGGGCCCATTGGAACCTCACTAGGGCTTGCATTGCAAGGAGGTCCTTCTTGGGTATACTTCAATTGAGCAGTATTCCATGTAGATGCGTGTGCATGGATCCAGCCCCCTCTCCATATACGCAAGACTCCACGTTCTCATAACTTACTCAAGGATGGATTGGCCCCTACTTCAACCGGGCCCTTAGTTGAGTGAAAGAGGTCCAGTGCAGAGTTTCTTAGCAACATAAAAACTCCAGTTCTCTGCACATAGGATTCATTTTGCCATCTCATTTGCACTGATCAGTATACCATCTGTGACAGATGATTAGCCCTATAATAAAAACATTTTACAGGAGATGCAGGCCTTCTGCCTCTGTGTGAGCCTACAGTTTAGTCCTCCGGGTCCTATGCATAGTCGACCCCCAATACGAATTGTTTAATCATTCTTTCAACACCCGTCAATAAAGATTTAGCAATTGTAAGCAGGAGCATACCAAGGACATAATTAAACCTTGATGGAAAGATCATTTTAATAATCCTTCCAAGACCTGTTCTTTTTGGGAGGGTCTTGATTTGTCTTTGCCATGTTCTAGGGACAGTGCATCAAAAACTCTGCCTAGACCTTTGCTGCCAGAGCGTCCATGTAATGTTAGGTGATAGGGCTTTTGAGTATTGCAGATTTAGAATTTCAGAGGGCTCACAGAATAAGGCTCTGTAATGTACCCTGGCAGTCAGGCTCACCGAAGACCAAAATAGCCATCTGACATGACATCATCATGTCGGAAATATTTTACAGATGGCCCAAAAAAGTGAGGCCTATTAATATAGGATGGACATAATATGTACATCTCCATGGACTTTCAAATTGGTTACCTTCGACTGTAATCTTGCAATATCTGTACCCCAATCAGGCAGTTGACCATAGACATGATATATTTCATCTATCCTTTTATTACTGTTATCCACATGCTGATGAATAAAAATCAAGTCCAATATGAAATATTTAATATTAGGTGCCATGTCTAGTAGAGTAGTGTGAAAGGTTGAGATCTTCGCATATATGGAAGTAACTTCCTTAAGAATCGTGGCAAGTGTGTCTGTTTCTGCCCTTGAAAACTGTGGACCACGTTCATCCATATTTCCAACACCTGTATTGACATATGTTAGCTGACGGATAGCCTCTAATCTGACATGTATATTTTGCTCCACAACAAGTTTAACTCTGACTTAACTTAAAAAGAGCAAAAATAAAAACATTTAAAATTATATGGCACCAACACATGTTCACCAATAAAGGAAAATTAACCCAGAGTCTCAGCATCAGTTGCTACGAACACAGTTAACAATGATATTGGGGGATTACACACAGTCGAACCGTCATGATCTCTGGGGGCTGGGGGATGTTTAATAACCCATTACACTCAAATATGTATTAAACATTTTTAAAGAAAATATGTCTGGAGCCCGCCCGCCTCATTCCAGACTTCCAGCCCCTTGGACTCTAATGGTCCTTCTTATTCACCTGCGGGAAAGATTGGAAGATCTGCCCTCATTATACCTCCAGGGAACAAAAAGCCTACTGGATGCCAAAGGTGTTGCAAAACAAGCATTAGCAAAATCAATAGATCTCACATATGCAGGAGTGGCTCCTCCGTTAGGGTGGAGGAGCATCACCCTCCTTCTGCCAAACTTCCACAATACAACAATAATAAACTATATTTATTATTGTTGTATTGTGGAAGGGGTGGGGCCACAGGCCCTGACGAGCACAGAGGGGGAGTACTCAGCACTCCCCCTCAGTACACATGTATTTAGCCGGCCGTCTCAGGCCGGCCAAACATACATGCGCACTAAGGTCTGTCCAACCCGGCGATGCAGTGCCTAAGAGCACCCTGGCTTGACACTCCACCAAATCTGAACACTTCTGTCATGATGGCAAATGTTTAGATTGGCCGTAGGGCAGGCTGGGAGACTGTGGCGAAGGAAAGAGGGGATGCTTGGTGTTGGTGATGGCAGCGGCACATTCAGGTAATTTTTTTTTTTTATTATTAATTTTTCTTCACCCCCCCCACACCTGCCGCCCCCGCCACGCGCCGCTCCTGCACATATGTACACTATATTGATTTAGAAGGAGTGGAGTGGCATTGCGTTGCATGGCGCTGTGTGGAGTGTAGAGGAGTGAAATTGTATTAAGTGGAGTTATGTTCTGTTGCATGAAGTACAGTGGCACTGACTGAAGTGGAGTGCCTTGGTGTGGGGGGAGTGTCATTTTGTGGCCTGGAGTGTATTTTATTGTCATTTAGTGGACTGGCATGGTTTGAAGTAGCATTGTGCAACATGGAAAAGAGTGGCATTGTGTGGATTAGAGTAGTGTGGTATATTGTGGGGTGGAGTGGCACTATGTGGCTTGGAGTGTACTGGAGTGGCATTAAGTGGTGTGGAGTTACCCTTAGAGGAGTGGAGTACAGTGCCATTGTGTAAAGCAGGGGGTCTTTAAACTGGGAGGTGGGTTCCCCTGGGGGGCCTCAAATGATCCCAGGGAGGTGAGGGTGCCAGACTATGGCCAAGAAAAGCATTATGCTGAGAACCGTGCTGCGTCTTAAGCGGAAAAAAATGAACAGTACTAAACCGGTATGTAATAGGCCATCATTAACATGTTTTATCAATTATATGCAATCATGCAAGTGTGTGTCAAAAGGGAAAGGACTACAAATACTCTTCAAAACACTGACCCCCAGCTTCACTTCTAATAATCACACTGTGGATACTTTTACACATTAGTAAGTCATGCCTCACCAGAATAGAATGGTTGGCATCATTTATTTGATTGCATTTTTTAAAACAGTAACAGAAGTTATCTGCAATATTTTAAAAAGTTTAAACATTGCCCATTTAATAGAATAATTGTTAAAAATTCAGAGGTAACGCCACCATGTTTTGTGTGTCTGTGTGTGTCTGTCTGTCTGTCCGTCTGTCTGTCCCTCGTTGGGGTTAAAAGGTTTGAAGATCAATGGTGTAGGGTGGAGTGGCTTAGTGCTGGTGGAGTAGAGTTGGTATTGTGTGGTATTAAGAGTGGTGTAATTGTGTGCTGTAGGGTGGCATTGTGTGGCTTGGAGTATAGCGGCATGCAGTGGCAGAAGGAGAACAATAAAAAGGCAAAATAAAAGGCAAAGAGTGCAAAAGAAACACACAGACCCACCAGCTGAGCAATGAAAAGGGCAACTGCAGCCCAAAACCTGTGCTAGGAGACAGTGGGGGAAGAGAAAAAGCCCTGCTAAACAACAAATAACAAGGCATCAACTCGAACAGCACAAACAGCTAAGGTCACACAACCAAGGGTAAAAAGAGGCCTCCCTCTCTGTGTGAAGACTGTTACATAAACAAAAAACAGGCTTGGCTAATACTGAGACTCCAACAGGGTAACTGCAAGAAATACATGCCTGAAAGAGTGAGCTACACAATAATGAAATATACTATCATGAGGTCTGGATAAACTGTCATACAGCAGAAGCATTGATACGTTCAGACAACAGCTCAGCGATATGAGTAAAGATAGATGCAAATGAAGCAGCTCCCAGCTGATGCAGGTCTCAAAGGAGTAAATCTGTGTTGATTGCAGTAGATAGGATTGAGGTACATCAGGGTAGATCAGGGTAGATTGTAGTAGAGTGGACTGAGGTACACTGGAATGGGGGAAATTGGTGAAGAGTGGAGTGGGGGGTGGATTGGGGTATATTACAGTGGGATGGTCTGGAGTGGGGCACTTTGAAGCGGAATGGGGTACTTGGAGTGTGGTACATTGGGTAGATTAAAATAGAGAGGATTGGAAAAGAGTGGGCTACATTGGGGTACAATGGAGTGGGGTATACTGGGGTAGAGTGGAGTGGAGTAGTTTGAAGTGGGTTAGATTGGAGTGCAATAGTGTTGGTTGGAGTGGAGGAGAATCGGGTATGGGGGAGTAGATTGAAGTGAAGTAGATTGTAGTGGAGTATACTGCACTAGACTGGGGTGCCATAGATTGGGGTGGAGTGGGCTAGATTGCAGTGGAGTGTGGTTAATTTTTAGTGGGATTGATTGGAGTGAAGTGGGGTAGATTGGGGTGGAATGCAGAGTGGTAAAGGGGATTAGAGTGGAGTGGGCTAAATTGTAGTGGAGCACAGTGGGGTGGATTGGACTGGAGTAGAGTGGGGGTAGATTAACGTGGAGTGGGATACACTGGAGTAGAGTAGATTGGGTAATTTAGAGTATGGTAAATTGAAATGGAAGGTTGGAGTGGAGTGGCATAGATTGTAGTGAAGTGGAGTGGGGTAGGTTGGGTTGGATTGAATTGGAGTGGAGTGGGGTAGAATGGAGTGTAGGGGTGTGGAGTGGAGTGGCGAGCCGTTTCAAAGAAAGTCTTACAGTGGAGTGTCTTGGAGTGGAGTAGCATGGCATGAAGTGAGGCTTGCATAGAGTGGAAGGGCATAGAGTGGAGCAGAGCGTTGCAGAGTGAAGTGATGCAGAGTGTTGTAGGGAGGAGTAGTGTAAAGTGGAGTGGTGTGGTGTTGCCCTACGTAGGAAGCTAATGCCCTGATGTTTGTCCTATGGTCACCCTGCCACTGAATTCAAGCTAGCCTGGCCCATGGGTGGTGATACCCTGAAAACGGTCCCAGAATGCTTGTTTACGGTCCAGGGAGGACCTGGCCTGGCATTTCGGGCGGGACTGTTGCTTGAGGAGTAGGGTCAAAACTGCCTTGCATATGGCAGGTTCCACACTGGAGTGACATGGTGGCATTGTAGGCAAAAACATTGTATTTGGATTCTGCCTGAGCAATTTCCAGAGGCTGGGATTAATTCAAGAATTCCATCCATCACAATGGATAGCCTACAAACCCCAAAAGGTAACCAATATAAATTGTAGAGGCAGCAAATGCAGTGTCGGCAGCGGAGACCTAAAAATGGGGAGGAGGTGACTCTAAGACATCAGACGTACGTACACTCCTAAATCCCATACATTCTTTCAGGCCCCTGTGGAATACAGCTTTCCAGAGTTCCAATAAAAACATAAAAAAGAAAAGGTAACAGGGTACCACCTCCCCAGGGCTAAGCTTAGTAACTATGCAGGGTCCACGCCTAGCCCCCGCATCCTGGAAACCAGCACTTCCCCAGTAAAATAATATGATAGAGGGTAAATATAACTTGTGCACTCGCCATGCGCTGCTAATTAACCCAGATATTACAGCACTCATGACATCTGCTGTAACAACATTGATGTGTGACCATAAAATTTATAGTAAAACTATTGATGAGATAACTGCATGGCGGGGCGCAAGTTATAGTTATTGTAGCATGGTGGGCTGTGTCGCGCTGAATGCGGATTGTGCGGCCTAACGGGGGAACAAAACTACAGTGCAGCCAGCTGTACAGTTAACTAGTGCGCCAAGACCGCACGGGCCGGGCACCCCTTTATTTTATAACCTTCGCTCCTGACACCGTATGGCATCACGGAGCAGGCAACATTGTAGGGGACAGCCCGGGTGGCTCTCTACAGTTACCCTAGGGCTTGAGTTATAGTTAATTCAAATAATGCTAACTATAACATGTGAACGTCAATGGTTTTATACATTTAAAATTTGAGACTAACTATAACGTCCCTGTAACATTTGTTTTTTCATATAATTATGTGTTATTATTCTATCATTGTTATTTTAAGTTATATTATTGTTATATATATGTACATATATGCATAATATAAATGTTATATAGTATATATGGTTATATATTATATGTATATATCTCACATATGTATCATTATATATTATCAGTCTAACAAATGAACAGAAAAGTTATTGTGAGCAATATAAAGAATACTTTACACCCAGGGATTAGTTAAAATTGAGTTTAAATGACAGCTTCATTGAATATTTCTAAGCGCAATATTGCATTATTACAGTATATACAAATACATTTAAACATATTGCTTGGAACAGTATTGCTGTGCCTCTTCATGCATTGTATAACAAGCTCAAACATACAGGCAGCAGCGGTATTTCTGTGCTTCCCTCTGACGTGGGGGGTAGCGCAGACAGACGGGGAATTCACAGACAGTTAGAACACCAGCAAACCAAACATTTCACTGACGTAGAATAGCTCACCATTTCTTTGTACCTCACTGGAATGAGAGGCGTGGTGTCCATGCTGGATAGGGTTAAAAAACATAGAACAGAGCGGATGTTAGCTAACAAGCGGCCATCATGGTTTGGGGTAAATTGTAAGGCCTGACGGTGTATAGACTCATCTCGCGCACAGGTCTTTTTGGGGGAGGTATTTTTCGCACTATTATCAGCTGCTCTTATCGGATTGTCCAGTGTCCAACTATTCTGTTTCTTCCAGGAGTGTTCAGGGCAGCTATAAGGTGGGCTTGAACCTAAGGCCGTGTCATTAAGCGTTAACTGTGGTTTATCCTTGAATATTTCCACACCAATTACTATTTAAAAGAAAGGATGTCATTTCTCCGTATTCTATGTTAGGACCGGAGGCTCCGATTATGCTTCTCCGCCTTTACTACTCAAGAAAACAGCAGCCAATAAAAAAACAGTAAACACTTAGGGGGTCATTACAACCCTGGCGGTCGGTGTTAAAGCGGCGGTAAGACCGCCAACAGGATGGCGGTCTTTTTTTTTTAATTATGACCATGGCGGTTACCGCCATGGTCATCTGCCGCTTCTCCGTTCCACCCGCCAGTGCGGAGACGACCGCTGTGCTGGAGACCTGAGTCTCCTGCCTGGCGGCCGTGACAATACCGTGGCCGGTATTTTGACCCGGCTTACCGCCGTGGATTTCCAGCGGTAGGAACCGCCATGAAATCCATGGCGGTAAGCACTATCAGTGCCAGGGAATTCCTTCCCTGGCACTGATAGGGGCCTCCCCCACCCCCCACCCCCACCCCGACTCCCTCTCCTACATCCCCCACCACCGCTGCCACCCCCCAAGGGTGGCAGGACCCCCCTCCCCACCCCGACCCCGACATTACCTTACACACACACACACCCGACACGCACGCAGGCACCACCGACACACATACACGCACACACACCGACACACATGCCAACATGCACACACACAGTCAGACACGCACACCCACATTCAAACATACACGCGCACATCCATACAGACATACACACACTCATTCCCAAAACACGCAACACCCCCTCAGGCATACACGCACTCACACACCCCCTCTACATACACCCATGCACACCCCCATGCACCCACACAACACCCCCCCAACCCCCTCCCCTAACGGACGATCGACTTACCTGGTCCGTCGATCCTCCGGGAGGGGACGGGAGCCATGGGGGCAGCTCCGCCGACACCACACCGCCAACAGAACACCGCCGCGCAGAATCACAGGATGTGATTCACTGGGCGGTGTTCTGTTGGCGTGGCGGTGGAGGTGGAGCAACCTCCACTTCCCCGCCGCCCGTCACTATGGCTGTTGGCGGCTCTCTGTCGGAAAAACGACGTAGAGCTCCCAACAGTCATAATACGCAGAGCGGAAAACCGCCACCACTGGCGGTCTTCAGCACGGCGGTCCCTCAGCGGTCTTGTGAAAAGACTGCCGAGGTTGTAATGACCCCCTTAATGAGGCTTTGAACCCCGCCTCCCATAACCACCAATAGTAGACCAACGTAGTCTATAAACTGTGGAGGCACCATCTGACTTCTTCTTTCTTTGTATACGAGCTATACCATAAAACATTTTAAACATGGAGTCACTGGACCAGTTGGCAGCTCCAAGAATATCTTCTAACCTAGAACCCAAAAGAAAATCCTTGACGCCATGGCCCCTCTGGTGGAATAGGCCCCACATAAAGACATATTAATGCCTGCTTCTGACATCACCCAACAAACTCAGCGGGCCAAAGTAGCCGCTGACACCAGTCTGAAAGGTTTTTGAATGGATATGAGAAGAGGACCCAACGGATCCGCTCTGTAACTCGCAGTGCGTTCTTCATTAACTTTAAAACACTTGACCACACAAAGATTTGCATTATGGGGAAAAGCCGGATAATCCACAGAAGTAGACATGCATTTTGTAGGTTTAGAAATAAGAAACGAAACTCAATAAGGAGAAAACAGTCTTCCTGCTAAATCTAACACTTTCACATCAGAAACCCTGCAACAAGATAGTAAACAGAGCAACATGGTCAGTTTTGCCGATAATTGTTTCATAGATAACAAATGATTATCAGGCCAATTATTCAAAAAAGATAATACAACATTCACATCCCACAGTTGCGAATAACCTGGTTTAGGTGGATTCACCACCCTAATACCTCTAAGAAGTGTACATACCAATGGATGTTGACCAACAGGTTTATTATTTATCCATGAGTGTCCGGCCAAAATAGCCAATCTAAAGTTATTTACTGACCTGTAGCACAGTCCTGTTTCAGCACACTCAGACAGAAAATTTATAATGTCCTTTACCTTGGATCCCACTGAATCCACTTCCCTTCGAAGGCACCAACCCACCCACTTTTTCCATGCCAAAGAGTATCTTTTGTGGGTGGATGGAGCCCAAGCTCATCGTATAAATGAGGAAGCTGAAGACGAAAGGCCTTGCACTTGAGAATGTCTCCCGATATCTTCCAGGCCATAAGAGACAGTTGTCCCAATAGTAGAAGAGGATGCGGGGATCCTACTGGATCCAGAAGGAGTTGAGGAAAAATCGGGAGCTGAACAGGGGGGGGAAACGAGAGTCCAACAGCAGGTATGGGAACCATGGTTGACGCCTCCATAACAGGGTGATGAGAATTGCAGACGCTGCTTGACGACGCAAGAGCGTCGCAACCCATGGGATCATGGCAAACGGGGTAAATGCATAATTCATCTGAGTTGACCAATCCTGAAGAAAAGCGTCCGTTGCAAGAGCCAACGGATCTGGTCTCCAGCTGAAAAATTTGGGAATCTGAAAATTGAGAAAAGATGCAAAGAGGCCCACCTGACACGGGCCCTTCAACACCATGACCTTCTGAAACACAGAAGGAAGAAGTTTCCAACCACTTGAATCCTTCAAAAACCGGGAGTTCCAATCTGCCACTAGGTTGTCTTTGCCTGGGAGGAACTCCGCTATTACCATGATCTTTCGATCCAGACAAAGATGCCAAAACTCACTGGCAATATTCGCCAAGAGGCGAGACTTCATTCCCCCCAAGCGGTTGATGTATCTGACTGCGGACACATTGTCCATTTTCAGGAGAATACAACAATTGCTCCTGAGAGGGGAGAGTAATCTGATGGCAAATGAACCCGCTAAGAGTTCCAGACAATTGATGTGGAGTCGAATTTCCTCTGAGGACCAACGCCCTCCTGTTGAAAAAGGACTGCATCTCGCTCCCCAGCACCAGCAACTGGCATCTGACTCTATCACCACCACGGGTGATTCTCCAAAAATGGCTCTGCCGTTCCAGGCCTCCATGTGTGAGATCCACCACTGAAGTTCTTCTCGGGCTTCTAGACAGAGAGGAACCATATGGTCGTACGAGAAACCCTGTTACACGAAGTGGATTTTAGTCTCGGCAAGGCCATGTCATGGAGAGGCCCCGGAAAGACAGCCTGAATCGATGAAGCCAAAAGGCCCACAATCCATGCCAGGGACCTCAAAGATACCATCTGTTTTGATAAAGACATTCTCAGCTCCCTCTTGATCGACTTCATTTTCTGAGAAGGAAGTAACAGTTGAGCTTTTACTGGATCCGCATGAAATCCCAAGAATTCCATTTGCTGAGACGGAATCATGGAAGATTTCTTGTGATTGATCACAAATCCCAGTTCCTGGAGAAGAGAACCTACCCAATGTAAGTGAGTCAGTAACAGTGACTGATCCTGTGCCATGATTATCATGTCATCTAGATAAATTATCAGGCAAATGCCTCTCTTGCGAAGGTGTTCCACCACTGGTTTCAATAGTTTGGTGGACACCCAAGGAGCTGAAGACAGACCGAAGGGGAGCATCAGATATTCGTGGATATTTGTAATAAGTGTACTAAGGTCCATATTTATACTGTTTTAGTGCTGCATGTGCATCGTTTTTTGACGCACAATAGGCGCAAACAATTGTGGCCCTGATTTATACTTTTTGGGACAAAACTGCATTGACGCAGTTTTGCACCAAAAAGTTTAGCACCGGCTTGCACCATTTCTGTGCAGCCGGGCACCAGGCCAGTGCAAATAGTAGGCTAGTGTAAAAAAAATTACGTTAGTCGGGTGGGGATGGGGGTATGGAAGAAGGGTGTTTTGCACCAAAAAATGACATTAGGCAGGTTAGAGTAAAAGAAAATGACTCTAACCTGCCTAGAGTCTTTTTCTGACACAAAACCATCCATACCACATGACTCCGGTCTTAGAAAAGACAGCAGTCATACCTACCACCCCAATGGCCAGCAGAGGGGACCAGAGTCCCCTGGGCATGGGTATTGCACCCTGTGCCATGTATGGTGGCCCATTTCAGGGCCCCCTGTGACACACAAAAAAAAATACTTACCTGGGATGGGGTCCCCCATTCTCCGCTGCCACTCTGGTGTGGGTGAGGGTGTCCCTGGGGCATGGGGAGGGCACCTGTGGGCTTATTCCATAGTGTTCCACCATGGAAATAGGTCCCCTAACACCTGCCCTGGCCCAGGTGTTAAAAAATGGGGCAAAGCAAGCTTTGCACCATTTTTTGACCCCTCCTCCCTCCCGTTCACCATTTTTGCACGGGAGCATAAATATGACCAGGCCATAGAGTCATTTTTTGCATGGGAACGCCTACCTTGCATCTCATTAAGGCAAGGTAGGGTTCCACGTCCAAAAAATAACTTTAACTCCATAAATTTGACGCTAGACAAGCCTAGCGCCAAAGTATAAATATGGAATTAGTTTTGCACCGAATTAGACTAAAAATAATGACGTTAATTCAGTGCAAACAGAGTATAAATATGCCCCTGTATTTTGTACGTTTGTGCTGATTGTGGATCAAAAAACGACGCACATGCGGCACTAAAAAAGTATAAATATGGGCCTAATTGCAAATTAACCCAATATATGGTCCCCTATTTACTATGTTGTATTGCCTTGCATTTCATTTTCATTTCTGGCACATCACCGAGTACCACTTTATGCATGACTATGTAAATAGATTTGAATGAAAAATGGTCTTGCTTTTGATACATTTTCTGCCTTTGCTTGTTGCTGTCTTGGACAAAAAAAATTCATAGGTTAACTCTGTGCGACATTATTTGCATCTATGCGTAACCCAACACTGAACCACTCTTAAAAAGAGAAAAGCGGAGGTTTAGAGAAAATAAGAAGAGTTGATGATACATGTTAACACTGCTACTAAACTGCAATACCGTTTTACTACATTTTATATGAAAAACAGATGCACGCCTGTCTAGGTGAGTTTTTTTTGTATGTCCCTACGTTTGTAAAAGCAAAAAGGTGCTGGAAAAAAATCATGCTTATTTGATGCTGGTGGGATTCGAACATCTAATTTTGGTTTGGGCTAAGGTGGCAACCATGTTTCTTCCTTTCTCAGTATATTTGCAGTCTCTTTCTCCATTATGTAGTCTCACTGTTCCTCACTCTGTCTTCTACTTCCCCCACTCTCTGGCCCATATTTATACTTTTTGACGCAAAACTGCGCTAACGCAGTTTTGCGTCAAAAAAATTAGCGCCGGCTAACGCCATTCTGAAGCGCCATGCGGGCGCCGTATTTATTGACTGACGTTAGCCGGCGTTAGCCGCCGGTGCTGTCTGGTGTGCATTAAAAAAAACGACGTACACCAGGCAGCGCCGGCGTAGGGGGATATGGGGCTTGGGCGTCAAGAAATGGGGCAAGTCAGGTTGAGGCAATTTTTTCGCCTCAACCCGATTTGCGCCATTTTTTTTCACTCCCAACCCCCATAGAAATTACTCCTGTCTTAGCAAAGACAGGAGTCATGCCCCCTTGCCCAATGGCCATGCCCAGGGGACTTCTGTCCCCTGGGCATGGTCATTGGGCATAGTGGCATGTAGGGGGGCACAAATCAGGCCCCCCTATGCCACAAAAAAATAATAATAATAAACTTACCTGAACTTACCTTAATGTACCTGGGATGGGTCCCTCCAGCCTTGGGTGTCCTCCTGGGGTGGGCAAGGGTGACAGGGGGTGTCCTTGGGGGCATGGGAGGGCACCTCTGGGCTCCTTCAGAGCCCACAGGTCCCTTAACGCCTGCCTTTTGCAGGCGCTAAAAAACAGCGCAAAAGCAGCTGAACGTCATTTTTTTTTACCCGCCCACTCCCGGGCGTGAACTGTGCCCGGGAGTATAAATCCGACGCACATGCCTCGGAGTCGATTTTTTAGACGGGAACGCCTACCTTGCATATAATTAACGCAAAGTAGGTGTCCACGCTAAAAAATGACGCTAACTCCATGGACTTTGGCGCTAGACGCGTCTAACGCCAAAGTATAAATATGGAGTTAGTTTTGCGTCGAAATTGCGTAAAAAAAAACGACGCAATTCCGGTGCAAACGGAGTATAAATATGCCCCTTGTATCTTGCTCCTTCCCGCTCTCTCCCCTTTCCTCATTTCATCTTCTTCCTCACTACATCTGTTTCATACTCACCCTGGTTTCCTTCTCCGTCACTCTCACAATCCACCTCATTGTGTTTTTCTTTCCTGCTCTCAGCATTGTCTCAACAAGCACTGACACAGAGTACAATGAGTGAAAGCTTCTTTATAAGGCAAGTACAAACAAGCAACAGCTCATCACGTGAACCCACTAGCAGCAGTGGCATCTCTGGTCTCAGAGCAACTGAAGCCTCTTCTTGTGGGTCCCTGAGGACATGAATTTTCATATGCTTTTCTGTTGGTATTAGCAATTGCAAATTTGTTCTGGTACCACTTTAAGGCACACGAAAGCCTTGGCATTTCTGCACATTTATAGTTACATTAAATGCACTGCAAGGGCCATATTTATACTTTTTGACGCAAAACTGCGCTAACGCAGTTTTTCGTAAAAAAAATTAGCGCCGGCTAACGACATTCTGAAGCGCCATGCGGGCGCCGTATTTAATCAATGACGTTAGCCGCCGTTAGCCGCCGGCGCTGCCTGGTGTGCGTGGAAAAAAACGACGTACACCAGGCAGCGCCGGCGTAGGGGGATATGGAGCTTGGGCGTCAAAAAATGGGGCAAGTCAGGCTGAGGCAAATTTTTCGCCTCAACCCGATTTGCGCTATTTTTTTCGACTCCCAAACCCCATAGAAATGACTCCTGTCTTAGCAAAGACAGGAGTCATGCCCCCTTGCCCAATGGCCATGCCCAGGGGACTTCTGTCCCCTGGGCATGGTCATTGGGCATAGTGGCATGTAGGGGGGCACAAATCAGGCCCCCCTATGCCACAAAAAAAAAAAAATACCTTCCTGAACTTACCTTAATGTCCCTGGGATGAGTCCCTCCAGCCTTGGGTGTCCTCCTGGGATGGGCAAGGGTGAGAGGGGGTGTCCCTGGGGGCATGGGAGGGCACCGCTGGGCTCCTTCAGAGCCTACAGGTCCCTTAACGCCTGCCTTTTCCAGGCGCTAAAAAACGGCGCAAAAGCGGCCGTACGTCATTTTTTTTGACCCGCCCACTCCCGGGCGTGAATTTTGCCCGGGAGTGTCAATACGGCGCACATGCCTCGGAGTCAATTTTTTAGACGGGAACGCCTACCTTGCATCTCATTAACGCAAAGTAGGTGTCCACGCTAAAAAATGACGCAAACTCCATGGACTTTGGCGCTAGACGCGTCTAACGCCAAAGTATAAATATGGAGTTAGTTTTGCGTCGGAATTGCGTCAAAAAAAACAACGCAATTCCGGCGCAAACAGAGTATAAATATGCCCCCAAGTTTGTTATCCCATGTGACGCTAAGCATATTTAGCGCAACTACTCTAGTAAGCATAGCCTTGTTCTGTAATTGGCACAACAAAGCATGAACTGCAGATATATTGAAGTTAGTTTTTTTTACTATAGTTTCCTTTGTCAATCTATTCTCACATTCTTCCTAAAAGCACAGGTTGGCACCTGCTTATTAATTTCCACCTATAGTTTTAGCTGTATCATTTGTGCATTCCTCTGCTCATTGCATTATGAAATAGTGTATAAATGCAGCCCTGAAACGTATGGAATACAACATTACATGCTCCAGCTGACCAGGGGGTGAATCTCCAGTGTGTTGAAATGGCAATTTGCCCGAAGTCTATTTTCTTGTTTGATTATTTTTTAATTATACATGTATTAGACATCTTTGAGCTTTGCCAAGTATGTGTTTTCTTTTACACAGCTTGGTGCATTTTGTGCTAGGAAACGTCTTTGTTGAGAGACAAGAAGTCAGGCATTGGACTGGACTCCAGAGAACCTGCCAAGACGTCTGGGGTGGAGCACAGCCTAGTGTGGGACGTGATGATTTGGCCGAAGAGTGTAAGCACTAAATTGAGATGAGGTCTGTGTTTGTTATTGGCCTTGCTTTACATGCATTGTTTCGTGCTGCCTGTGATATGTTAGTGTGCTCAGAAAATGTAATCTGGGTAGGAGACGACAGGATAATAGAACGGCTGGGTAGAGAGGAATGGGAGAAGTCTTATAGCAAAGATGGTGTGTGTGCAATCCATGGCACAGAGTGAGTGAGCTCTAGAAACAGTGCAAGAACGGAGGCCCATATTTATACTTTTTGACGCTAAACTGCGCTAACGCAGTTTAGCGTCAAAAAATTTTGCGCCGTCTAACGCCATTCTGAAGCGCCATGCGGGCGCCGTATTTATGGAATGGCGTTAGACGGCGCAATCAGACCGGCGCTGCCTGGTTTGCGTGGGAAAAAACCACGTAGACCAGACAGCGCCGGCGTAGGGGGAAAATGGCGTATGGGCGTCTTAAAATGGGGCAAGTCAGGTTACGTCGAAAAAATCGTCGTAACCCGACTTGCGCCATTTATTTTCGACGCCCATCCCCCATCAACATGACTCCTATCATTGTAAAGATAGGAGTCATGCCCCCTTGCCCAATGGCCATGCCCAGGGGACTTCTGTCCCCTGGGCATGGTCATTGGGCATAGTGGCATGTAGGGGGGCACAAATCAGGCCCCCCTATGCCACAAAATATAAAAATAAAAATACTTACCTGAACTTACCTTAATGTCCATGGGATGGGTCCCTCCGTCCTTGGGTGTCCTCCTGGGGTGGGCAAGGGTGGCAGGGGGGGTCCCTGGGGGCAGGGGAGGGCACTCTGGGCTCATTTTGAGCCCACTTGTCCCTTAACGCCATGCCTGACCCAGGCGTTAAAAAGCGGCGCAAATGCGCCGTTTTTAGCCACGCCCACTCCCGGGCGTCTCTTTTGCCCGGGAGTATAAATACCACGTAAAGGCCTGGGAGTCATTTTTTAAGACGGGAACGCCTCCCTTGCATATCATTAACGCAAGGAAGGGGTTCACGCTAAAAAATGACGCACATTCCGGGAACTTTGGCGCTAGACGCCTCTAACGCCATAGTATAAATATGGCGTTAGTTGGCGTTGGTTTAGCGTCGAATTTGCGTCGAAAAAAACGACGCAAATTTGGCGCAAACGGAGTATAAATACGGGCTGGAGTCTCTAGACAGGAATGTCTCAACTTGAAGTACAGACCTTTGAAAGATGAATGTGTGTGAGAAAGAGGCCATCTGATCCAGCCACACCAGACCCTTTGCTGGCTCCTCTGGGCGCACAACCAAAGAAAGGACGACGCCTAGGGAATCTTTGAGTGAGAATGTACAATACCTTTCTTCCCTTGCTCCACAAGAGCAGTTAGAAAAGTAACTGAAGGGCTTTAACTACATGTTCCGTTTCCTTTCCACACCGCCTCCACACGATGAGCTGCGGGCCCAAGATCTGCAGACCATTTCTTGATACCAGTGTAAGAATGAAGGACCAATGATGAGGGTAGAAAAATCTAAAGTGAGTGAATACCCACCAAAAGGGACTCCTGCCCACGCTATGTACTATCAGTATGGTAAAGTGATATGCACATTTCCGACAGTGGATGGGACTTACAAGGATGGGAAGAAATTATTTCCTGAACACAGTACTTTCAATTTATCCAAGTTAAAAACTTATAAAAGAAAGTGAAAATGTTAAAAATAAGATAGAAGCCGAACAATGACCCACATTGTTACATTGGCATGAGGAAGCTAATAAACACAAGCATGAATCCCAAGTCTGTGGTATGAATCAAACACAGGAGAACCTGGAATACCAAGTAGGCCACCTTAGTGACAGAGTTGTGGCTTGTGCTTCTAAGGCTCCACCTCTTCCGTATTTATTCCACAGATCCAGAAGCCCCACAATGTCAATACCAACCCTTTCAAAGGGGATACTAACCACAGGAAAAGGTTGGAGGGGATCCTTGCATTTCTCTCCACTCTTGCCACTTACCCAACAAGCTGGGCAAGACCTGCAATAAGCATCAGATTGCCTGCACATTTGGGGTCAGAAGAAGCGGGTGACAAGCCACTCAAAGGTCTTGTCCTGCCCCAAACGACCAGCTAAAGGCACATCATGAGCCAGTCCCAGTAGGAAGGCTCTGAAGCACTGGGGTACCACCAGCACACTGGCTAACCCAGGCTCAGGAACCTTAGACTCACTATATAGGAGGCCATCCTCCCAGTAAATCAAATGTGATCCAGGCTCTGTGCCAGACGCCTGGTCAGCAGCCTGCTGCTGCAAACCCTCCATTGTAGGACATACTTTCTGTGCCTCACAGAATGCCTCCCTGGTGCCTCCCCCCATTCCTGTTGCCACTGCAACAGCTCAGTGACCTCTCCCAGTTCAGTTCCCCTGTAGGCTCCAGGGCCTCCCCCTCAGGTTCAGCCTCCTCCTGGACCATGCGAACTTTTGGAGCCGGTTTTCCGCACCCCTTTCCCTTCCTCCTTCTGGCAGACAACTGGGCTACTCTTTCAGGCTCCAGGGTCTCCTGATCACCCTGACGGGCTGCCATAGACTGGGTAGACACACACACCCACCCAGGCAGACCCAACATCTCCAACTGTGACCTGCGTTCCACAACCTTCCAAGGAGAATCCTCCAGGTCATTGCCAAGCAAATAATCTTCAGGCATGGTTGGATTCACAGCTACTTTCAAGGAACCTGAGACCTCACCCCTGTTCAAAGGGAACCTGCACCACTCGGCATAGGCACTCTGAGTTGTCCACTGCAATTACTTGGTGAAGTACACAGGGATCTATCTGCTCTTCACACACCAGGTGGAATGTGCACCCTCCTCTCAGGCTTCACTGTGCTATTGCTGCCACCAGCCCTACTAGACTGGCTCCTGTAATCCAACTCCTTCAAGCTGAGCTCATGAGCCAGCAGTATCTTCTTCTCCTCTATGGCCATCCTCCTTTCCTCTATCTCCCTTTGCATTCTATACTTTTCCAACTCCAGCTGGTGAGCTCTCTCTGCCTGTCTGTCCTGTAAATCTTTCAAAAGAGAAAAGGGATCAGAGGCTTAATGGTCCAGAGTATACCCTCCAGTGAATCTAGTTATATGATACAATACACTGTTCCAAGAAAGATAAAGGAAGAAAATACTAGGGAGTCCTAATTAATAGGAGCAAGAGTCCTCACACACCATATTAGGTCTCATGCTTCATCATCGGACGGCTCCTCGTCAGACCGGCGCTGCAATGTCTGACGGGCTCCCCCCGAAGGGGGGCTCTTTGCCGGAGGTCTTTTTTTAATCGATGACGCCACGGAACCAAATATTGGTCCAAAAAGAGAGGAGAAAAAACAAAATAGAGAATAAAATTGGCTCAGAACCCTCACTAAATATTCATTTATTCATTGATGTTGGGTGGTGGCCAAGATTACAAAATGACAAGGGAGTGAAATAGAGATAATGCTCAAACACTCACTGGAAAGATGATAGAATGTAGAGGAAGTCAGTGATTATCAGACATTCCTCAGTATACGGTCGACATGTTTCGCGTCTCTTTTAGTCCACAAGGATCCTATGACGCTTCTTCAGGACCTAATATATCATTAGACTTCTCCAATAAAAAAACAGATAATATAGACTCCTGCACTCTGAAGCACGCACTCAAGACGTCAACAGTCACTTACACGAGTTCACTTTAACCCGGACTTGCTGTTCCTAATAGTCACCCTAGAGACATGAAGCGAAGAGGTTAAAATTGTATATCTTCATCAACAATTGATCGTCATAATGATAGCATAATCAATTCGATCAGGCAAATAATGTAAGAGTGACAAACTGTGCAACACAAAGTGATAAAGTGGATGTTAGCAACCCATGCTGGAAATGTTCAGGAGGGCTTACCATCCCAAAATAGAGAACGGGCTTCATGGGATCACGCAGGCCTGTTGCCAGGTTTACAACAGATCTGGTCATGAAATAAACAGAGATATAAACAAAAAGACACATAACTCTGTTACCAAATAATTAAGAACATAATTTGCATTGACACAGAGAATATTCAAAAAGATTAACTCATCAGGTCAAGAACACTTAAACTCTAAGAAAACATACTCATGGGGTCGTTAGTGCAGATGATGATCACCAAACACACAAGGTCGTTCAATGACCACATGTATATGTGTATAAACATTATTTAGAAAAAGTGAGAGTCCTCACTTAAACAACAACAAAATAAGCAGTAACGTTAGGGAAATGCTAAGTAATGCAGAGTGCAATAAAGTTCCCAATGTCATAAAACAAAAGTCAGTTTGTCCGTAAATCATGGAAGAAAGTGTTGTAATCTGCTAGTATAGGGAAGCCCGATTAGTGTTCAGCATCCTGGGCATCTCCCGTTTGCAGTCAGAGATAACCCGACATATAAAACAAGGATCCCGATCTCGGGGGATCCGTGCCATTACCTATTCTTACAAGTGTTGTCAAACCGGCAGGGAAATAAAACACGGGTCCCAAGCTTCGGGACCAGTGTAAGAATAAAACAGGAGCGGCGCGTTAAAAAAACCGCTATGAGAGGCCCGTAACACTTACTTGTAGTTAACCGGTGTCGGATATGGCACCTACCCCCTGGCTGCGCTCCCGAAAATCCAGGGAGCCGAGCGTCCGGAAGTATAAATAATGAGCGTGCAGAGCGCGCGAAGGACAATTGCTGTCCTTGTTGCTAAGCAACACACACACACGCGGCTGGCTAGGGCCGAGGTGTGTGATACTAGAAATAAAAAAGGGGACAACAGTTAAGATTACTGCAGTGAAGAAATGTGACGGCCATTTTGAGCTAGTATCAAATCTAATATAATTCACAAATAACCAAGTCTAAATCAGATAAGAAACGTTGAGAAACAGGGTTATTTGTGACCTGGAGTAAATCAGTCTCTGACAACGTTGTAACAATTGGTAACACAAATTAATGATGTACTGTCATTCGATTACCAAAGAAATCCTGATGTAGGTGTCCTGTAAATCTTCAGGAGTCAGACCCTTGGATGATACACTGCTACATGCCCTGTGGACTCTCTCCCTGAATATAACAGGCCCACCCACTATACCATTGTGTATGGATTGCACCTCCTCACCCTCCTCCTCCGTGTGCCCCTCAGCTTCCTTGGCTGTCACCCAGGCCCTCAGTGCCTTCCACAGCTCCTCCTTCCTGGTGGAGCTTTTAATGGGACAAGCAAGGTTTTTGCAGAGCTGCCTCAACTTAGCAACTGTATAGCTCTCCAGTTTCCCTAAGTCAAAGGCATCAACAGCTGATGCATCTCCAGATTGAGACATGATCAAGAATAAAAAAAAAAGTGAAAAGTTCCAAGGTAGAAAGTTCCCGAATGAAGTTCAAACGTCAATAAAGGGATCAGCAAAAAATATGGAAGTAGAGAAAAAAATCCAAAAAGAGAAAAAGCTAAATCACCAAGACAAGTAGTATGCAGTCACGTAATGGTATGCACTAAAAACAGTAGTGTGCACGTAACCACTATTTGTCAGGTACAAATACAAGTCCAATCCCAACCGCTGATCACGAGTGTTAGAAATGGGGCCTTTAGTTGGTAGTAAGGTTACCCCCAGTCCAAGCAAGGACCCTCACTCTAGTCAGGGCAAAGGAGAATCACCCTCAGATAACCCCCGCTCACCCTCTTGGTAGCTTGGCATGAGCAGGCAGGCTTAACTTCAGAAGCAATGTGTAAAGTATTTGTACCAACACACAGAGTAATACAGTGAAAACACTACAAAATGACACCACGCAGGCTCATAAAAATAGGTAAAATGTATCTAAAAAAAGCAAGATCAAAACAACAAAAATCCAACATACACAAGTCAAGGTATGAATTTAAAAAAGAATAAGGGCCTCATTACAACTTGGGTGGTCTTTGTGAAAGACCGCCGAAGCTGCGGGCTCCAGTATACCGCCAGTGCTGGCAGTATATCTGGCTCCCTTTTTTTACTTTTCCACTGGGCCAGCGGATGGTTACCGTCCGCTGGCCCAACGGAAAAGTCACATCACCATTACAGCCGGCTTGTAATAGAGCCGGCGGTAATGTTGATGTGCAGCGGGTGCAGTGAAATGCGCGATGGGGCTGTGGCTGGGCAATGTAGGGGCCCCCAGGGGCACCCCAAGTCCCCCTTACCACCAGCCTTTCCATGGCGGTGTTTACCGCCATGGACAGGCTGGCGGTTGGGGACTCATAATCCCCAGGAGAGGCCGGCGGTATGGCCGTGGCTATTGCGCCACAGTCATATTAGCTGGCGGAACACCGCCAGCCTGTTGCCGGTGTTACCGCCAGCTTGCCAGGGTCGTAATGAGGTCCTAAGAGTCTTAATCCTTAGAAAACAGTGACAATGCTGTTACTGCACAAAAGTACCTGGGTAGTGTCAAAATAAAGCTGCACAAGCGTGCATCGAAAAAGGCCAGCAATGCTTTGATTTCTCACTCGCAAGCGAGACCGTGCGTCGTTCCTCCTTCGGGACGGTTGGCGTGCATCGTTTCATCTCTCCCGCAAAAGAGCGATGCTTCGATCTCGGACGTGCACCTAGGGCCCGGGCAGGCTTTGCGTTGATTTTCTGCGTCCCCAGCGATGTTGCGTAGAAATCTGGTCGCACGGTGTCAAGAAACCACGCTATGTGGTGGCTTGTGTCATTAACAGCAGCCGCTACAGGTGTTGCCCATCGTTTCTCCAGCCTTGTTGCGTCGATCTCCCAGCCGCGATTTAGGTGGAACGTCAATTTAGCTGCAAGACCGGCGGCGTATCGTTTATCAGCCGTATTGCGGGTGGTGCATCTAACGTTTCCCCGCACGGCTGTCTTTGTGTTGATTTCTGTCCTTTTCAACCAGCATCACCTTTCAAGGGCCCAGAGACAGGTTAGGGCACCACTTGGCAGGGCACGACTCTCAGCAGAAAGTCCAGTTACTGGCAGAGAGAAGTCCTTGATGTCCCTGAGATTTCAACAACAGGAGGCAAGCTCAGTTCAGGCCCTTGGAGATTTTTCACCAGTGGGAAGTCACACAAAAGTCAGCCTTTGTCCTCTCTCAGGCAGAAGCAGCTACTGCAGGCCAACCCAGCAAAGTTCAGGCAAAGGGGCAGTACTCCTCCTCCAGCTTCTCCAGCTCTTCTCCCAGGCCGAAGTTCCTCTTGGTTCTAGAAGTAATCTGATTTTCAGGGGTTTTGGGTCCACTTCTTATACCCCTTTCTGCCTTTGAAGCTTAACTTCAAAGAGAAGTCTCTGATGTTTACAAGATCCTGCCAGGCCCCAGACAAACACCAGGAGGTTGGAGACTGCATTGTGTAAGGGCAGGCACAGCCCTTTCAGGTGTAAGTGACCACTTCCACCACCCCAGCACAGATGGCTCATCAGGATATTCAGGCTACACCCCGGCTCCCTTTGTGTCACTGTCTAGAGGAGAGGTGCAAACAGCCCAAGTGTCAAACCGACCCAGGCAGGGAATCCACAAACAGTCACAGAATGGTTTAAGCAAGAAAATGCCTATTTTCTAAAAGTGGCATTTTCAAACACACAGTCTAAAAACCATCTTTACCAAAAGATGCATTCTTAAATTGTGAGTTTAAAGACCCTAAACTACAGATTTCTATCTGCTCCCAAAGGGAATCTGCGCTTTAATGATATTTAAAGGCATCCCCCATGTTAACCTATGAGACAGATAGGCCTTGCAACAGTGAAAACCGTATTTGGCAGTATTTCACTGCTAGGACATTGTACATGTCCCACTTTTAACATACACTGCACCCTGCCCATGGAGCTACCTACGGCCTACCGTAGGGGTGCCTTACATGTATAAAAAGAGAAGGTTTAGGCCTGGCAAGTGGGTAAACTTGCCAATTAAAATTGCCAGTTTAAAACTACACACACACAGACACTGCAGTGGCAGGTCTGGGCCATGTTTACAGCGCTACTAATATGGGTGGCAGAGCCAGTGCTGCAGGCCCACTAGTAGCATTTGGTTTACAGGCCTTGGGCACCTCTAGTGCACTTTACTAGGGACCTACTAGTAAATCAAATGTGACAATCAGGGAGCAGCCATTTTACCCATAGAATATATACAGGGAACATTTACACTTAAGCACTGGTCAGCAGTGGTAAAGTGTCCAGAGCAAGCAAAACAGCAAAAGCAGAGTCTAGCACATAGAAACAACCTGGGAAGCAGAGGCAAAATGTTAGGGGAGACGACGCCAAGGCTGCCAAGTCTAACTTTTGGTTACTATCTGTCCAACTTAGATGGCTCAATTAGCTGTAGGTGCTGCTTGATGGGTATGCAAAATCAGTTAATGGTTATTTGATGGTAAATGTAAAAGCTGGATGATTTAGTGACTGTCACAAACCACTTTGTTACATCACATGAACAAAAGAAAGACAATGTTGAATCTAAATTGATGTCTTCGAAATTGTAAAATATCCAAAAAAATATGAATGGAATAACATTGGGAGCCCCTTCAGGAGTGAATAAAAAGGTGAACTGGGTAGAGGGCGAGTGGAGAGGGGAGACAGGAGAGGAAGAGGAGAAGCCCAGGGCGTGGGAGGGCCATGTTTTGCCTGAAACCAATGGGGCATTGTAATAGAGGTTGTCCTGATACTGCTTCAGATGTGCCTTGTCTTACTGATCTACCCAAGCTTAAACAGATCACAGAGAACCCTTATCATAAATAGGTGGAAACTGCCCTCTAAATACCCTGATTCCCATAGACCATAAAGGTATATATATTGATTAGACCACTTGTTTTGAAAACTTCAAAATTCTCTTCATTACCTATCTCGGGCTTGTCCACAGAAGCAATCGGTATTTCAAATCAACGTGTTCGACACCGCATTTCTGACTCTGCCTTCATCACGCTTTGTCCCATCACAGATAAGCATGCTTTCCTACTAAGTCCTAACTCCCTAGCTGATCTATTGGGTCATGATATCCTTTGTAAACTTAACTGCACTGTTTTCTGTCCACCCAACAAAGTCTACCTAAATGTACCACAGAATAAGGAAAACAAGGTCCTCACACAACTATGTGAAACATATTGTCAGCCTGTTATGGATAATCCTAAAATTTCCAAAGAATCAATTGAGTTTATTTCTCAGGTGCCCTCCACACTATCGTCTGCATGGGCCAACAATATGGTTCCAGTAAAAATAAAGATCAACCCAATGAACTGCCTACTGCGTATTCCACAGTATAAAGCCTGAAGCGAGGCAGGGATTCGACCAGTCATTGCAGACCTTATTAAACAAGAGGTTTTGATGCTGATTGTCAACAGATGTACTACACCCATACTTCCTCGAAAGAAGGCAGGAAATACTAATGTGTACAGATTAGAGAAGAGTCTGCATGGCTTTAAGAAAGTGTTTGTCCCTAACTTTTCCTCTGGCCCCATCACCATCCATTCCTGTAACCCTGCAAATGCTCAATGGTTCATGTTGATAGATCATTGTTCTGTCGTCTTTTTCTCACCCATCCACAAAGACAGCCAGTTCCTCTGCACATTCTCATTCGCTAATATCAGCTTGTATTGCAGAGGCTGCCTCAAGGCTTTACGGAATCTCAGGCAATCTTTTCCTAACTGATAAAGAAAATGTGGTCTTTCCCAGGGTCTCTACTCTAGTGAAGTGCAATAATTAGTTGTTGTTGGTCCTGTAAACTCTAGGGCACTGCAAGCTTGATTCTGTCTACCTTCTCACTGAATCGGTTCAGAAAGGGCATAATGCTTTAAGGAGAAACCACAATTTTGTCTTCTCCTGGTGCATTATCTGGGTCATGAGATCTGTGCAGAAAAGTGCCATTTATTGTTAGAACAGAATGAAGCCATCTGTATGTTGTCTCGCCCTGTGACCAACTCCCAACTGCAGATTTTCTTAGGTATTTCTGAGTAGTGCATACGGGGATCATTGGATATACCACTACGTTAAAGCTCCTGCAGAATTATATTTAAGGACACCTCTGAACATTTGCAGTGGTCCAAAGAGGCCGAACATGCCTTTGTAGAAATAAAGGAGGCTCTTGCTTCTATGACCGCTGACAGACTCCCTGATTATGCAAATCAATTTACTCTCTGCACTCCGAGCATGATGGATTTGCCCTTTGAGCACTGGTTCAAGATCATGGGAACCAGAAAAAGCCCATAGGATACTATTCCTCTACTTTAAACGTCGTAATGGCAGGGCCCCCTCCATGCTGCCATTCTGCCCATCTTCTTGGAGCACCTGAAAATACATTATTGACTTCCACCCTGATGGCTGTTGCTTCTCACTCTGATGCTAATCTTCCCCTCACCAACAAAACTCCTTTCCACGACTAGGTTGTCCTGATACAACATTATTTGATATCCATGTCTGTAGGAGGCTGGCCTGGTTTGTAATAGGTACCTTTGGTACTTACACCTTATACCAGGTCCAGTTATCCCTCATTAGTGCAATGTAGGCAGTGTCTGGAAGCCAGGTTCTCTAGAGGTAGCTGTGGATGAGCAGCCAAGGCTTATCTAGGAGGCATGCAAAGCCCACGCAATACCACTGTAGTCACACAGTGCTCACACACATGAAAGAAAACACTCAGGGCCGTATTCATACTTTTTGGCGCACAACTGCGCTAACGCAGTTGTGCGTCAAAAAATTTAACGCTGGCTAACGCCATTCCAAAGCGCCATGCGGGCGCCGTATTTATGGAATGACGTTAGCCGGCGGAGCTGCCTGGTGTGTGTCAAAAGAAATGACTTACACCAGGCAGTGCCGGCGTAGGGGAAAATGGAGCTTGGGCACCAAAAAATGGGGCAAGTCAGGCTGAGGCAAAATTTTCGCCTCAACCCGATTAGCGCCATTTTTTTTAACTCCCAACCCCCATTGAAATGACTCCTGTCTTAGCAAAGACAGGAGTCATGCCCCCTTGCCCAATGGCCATGCCCAGGGGACTTCTGTCCCCTGGGCATGGCCATTGGGCATAGTGGCATGTAGGGGGGCACAAATCAGGCCCCCCTATGCCACAAATTTTTTTTAAAAAAAATACTTACCTGAACTTACCTTAAGTTCCCTGGGATGGGTCCCTCCATCCTTGGGTGTCCTCCTGGGGTGGGCAACGGTGGCAGGGGGTGTCCCTGGGGGCATGGTAGGGCACCTCTGGGTTCCTTCCGAGCCCACAGGTCCCTTAACGCCTGCCCTGACCAGGCGTTAAAAAATGACGCTAAAACGGCTGGACGTCATTTTTTTTGACCCGCCCACTCCCGGGCTTCATTTTTGCCCGGGAGTGTAAATACGGCGCACATGCCTCTGAGTCATTTTTTAGACGGGAACGCCTACCTTGCATATCATTAACGCAAGGTAGGTGTCCACGCTAAAAAATGACGCAAACTCCAAGATCTTTGGCGCTAGACGGGTCTAACGCCAAAGTATAAATATGGAGTTAGTTTTGCGTCGGATTTGCGTAAAAAAAAACGACGCAATTCCGGCGCTCAGTGTTACAAAAATAAAGGTACTTTATTTTGGTGACACAAATACAAAAAATACCATAGAGGCCATACTCCCTTAGGAGGTAAGTAATACACAAATTATATACACTAGTATGCAGAAACAAGTGTAAAAACAGTTAGAAAACAGTGCAATTAGTGAAACTCACAATAGTTATAAATGGACCTGGGGGAACACAAACTATATACTAAGAAAGTGGAATGCGAAAGTCAGGTTCCCACCTAGGCAAATGCAGTGTGTAGAGGGGAGCTGGGAGTACTAGAAACCCCAAAGATAAGTACTAGAACCCACCGCAATGCCCGGGAAACAGGAGTAACACACAGTAACTTTCCCAGAACACACACAGAAACGAGAAAGAAAATTATGCAAGAACCAGAAGAGACTGCAAGACACCAACAATGGATTCCTGGACCTGAGGATCTGTGGAAGAAGGGGACCAAGTCCAAGAAACACAGAAGAGTCCAGAAAGAACAGGAGCCCCTGCTGACCCGGATGACGGTGCAAAAGAAGAACCACCAGTGAAAAAGAACAGTCAGTACTGCACCCAAGACAGGCAGCACACACAGGAGTCCCACAGCACAGTAATAAAGAAGGTGCAGAAAGGGCCCACTACGACAAGGGCACGCACGTCCCCGGAGAACCACTCAAGAAGCTGTGCGTCGCAGGATGGAGTGCTGGGGGCCAGAGCTACAAGGTACACAAAGAACTTTTGGAAGAATGCCAACAAGCCTTGGCAACTTCAAAACACGTGGTGCATAGGGGTACTGTCTTGAGTGGGGAGGCAGGATCTTACCTCCTCCAAAGTTGGACAGTAGGACGTCAGGACCATCGGACCACTTCAGTCCACTACCCTTGATGCAGGATCCATGCAGCTCAGCAAGAGAGGGGATCCACGCAGCTGGTCATCATTGCAGTAAGGTGCCTGCTGAAGCACAGGATTGACTCCTTCACCCCAAAGGAGATTCCTTCACTCTTCTGGTGCAGGCTGTCCTCAGAGGATGCATGACTGGGAAACAGTTGCACTTGCTGGAAGGAGCTGCAGATCCAATGTTGCAGAAGGCGTCTTGCTCTTTGTTGCAGTTTGTAGAGTTCCTGGAGGGTCCAGATGTAGTTTCTTCAGTGGAAAGTCGAAGTGGAGAGTACAGAGGATTCCTGCTGGAGTCTTGCAATCAGAATCTGAAGAACCACCCAAAGGAGAGACCCTAAATAGCCCTGAAAGGGGGACTGGTCACCTAACCAGGAAAGCACCTATCAGAGGAGGGCTCTGACGTCACCTGCTGGCACTGGCCACTCAGATGCTCCCAGAGTTCCCTGCCAACTTGGAATTCAAGGTGGCAAAACCAAGGGACCCTCTGGAGGAGCTCTAAGCACCACAACTGGGGTGGTGATTGACAGGTGAGTGGTCACTCCCCTTTTCTTTGTCCAGTTTCACGCCAGAGCACAGACTGGGAGTCCCTGAACCTGTGTAGACTGATTTATGCCAGGAGGGCACCAAATGTGTCCTTCAAAGCATTGCCTGTGGCTTGGGGAGGCCACCCCACCCAAGCCTACATCACCTATTTCCAAAGGGAGAGGGTGTAACACCCCTCTCCCAAAGGAAATCCTTTGTTCTGCCTTCCTGGGCTTGAGCTTCTCAAGCAACAGGAGGGCAGAAACCTGTCTGTGAAGTAGCAGCAGCTGGGCCTGCCTGGATAACCTCAGAAGGCTGTAATGGCAATACTGGGGGTCCTCTAAGGAGCCCCGTAATTGCATGGAATCATTCAACCAGTGCTTGAAAAAGTCTCTGGGTATGATTCCAACATGTTTGACACCAAACATGCCTATGTTCGGAGTTACCATTATGTAGCTGGACATAGGTAGTGACCTATGTACAATACACGCGTAAAATGACGTCCCCGCACTCACGAAGTTCAGCAAAATGGTCCTGGAGGTCGTGGGGTACTTCTACTAGTGCAGGGGTGCCCTCACACACAGGTAACTTTGCACTCTGCCCCTAGGGCTGGAGGGCCTGCCATCGGGGTGACTTATAAGTGACCTGGTGCAGTGCAGATGGCAGTGAAAGGGTGATTGCACCTTTTCACGCAGGCTGCAATGGCAGTCCTGCAGAAGCCTTTGCATGGGCTCCCTATGGGTTGCAAAAGATATGCTGTAGCCCACAGGGATCCCCTGGCACCTCAATGCCCTGGGTACCTAAGTACCATATACTATGGATTTATAAGGGGGCACCAGTATGTCAAACGTGGGTGAAATACTGGGTTACCAGTATGCAACAACAAATATTAGAGGAGAGAGTGCACAATCACTGGGGTCCTGATTAGCAGGATCCTAGTGAACACAGTCAAGCATACTGACATCAGGCAGAAAATAGGGGTAACCATGGCAAACATTTTCCTTTAATCTCCCATTTCACTTTAGCACATTGCCCCCACCCTAAACCTGTGTCTCTAATGCCCACCAGTGAGGAGGGATAACCTCATGATTGTCTTACCTAAGCCTGCATCTTGGCTGAGAAAAAGATTGTAATTGTGTCACAGACTCAAGGTATGTTTTTGGATTCATGCATGACTTTGAGCTTCTCTGTGTTCAAAGGGAGCTCTTGATTTCTGCATGTGGCCTCATAGAATACAGATTGAATCTACCATTTTTGTTGAAAGCTTTACTATTACCTGAAAGGGTTGCAATTGTGAAATATGCAGCATTCCAGCATCCTCATGATGAAGTGTCTTGAGGGGATGCCGTGGTTAAGACCACTGTTAAACAGCTGCTTTGTCTCAAAGCAGTGATGCTGCTATGTATGTTGTTTGTGCAAACCAATTTGTTTGCCATACTTTCCCTAAAATATTTGTCTCTTACAGGAGCGAGCCTCTAAAAGTGAGAAATAGTATCGACTAAGCAGAAGTGTAAAGGAGTATAGAGAGACAGTGCAGGGTATGTGATTGCATCTATTTCTACTCCCCAGCCTTGCCTGATTGTTTCATGGAGCTGCCCATGTTTGTTAGGGATGGCATGATCTATGCTGCTACAACCCACTGGTATGTTCCCTTCTTTCCTTCTATTACCCAGAACTATTACCATTCTTGTGTCATTTGCCAGTTCGATAATGTTGGGAAGAGCATCAAGAACATTCCTTCTGCTAACCAGCCTCTTTAAAGGCCTTGTTTATCTCCAGATGACTTTATTCAGATGCTAAAATGTGATTATTATTTCTGAGTGCTCTTAGCTATTCACATGTTTTTGGGGTGGTTGGAAGCTTATGACATCCAAGAGATGTGATTACTGTAGCAGAATGCCATTGCAAGCCTTCTACTCAACCTCCCACGCTGAACCCACATCTCACTCCATCTTAGAGAGCTCCACTGACTCCCCATTCACAAAACACAGCCAATTTAAACTCCACACACACACATATACAAAGCATTAGTCAACACTGGTCCAGCGTATACCTACAGCCGCACACACTTTCACCAGCCTGACAGACACCTCATTCGCCCACATCCCCAGCAGTCACATAGAGCAGAACAGGAGGCTGTTCGTTCTGATACATTGCACCAAAAATATGGAACGGCCTCCCACGACACATTAGAGCTTCCTCCTGACTTCTGGAGTTACGCAGGAACCTGAAGACCTGGCTCTTTGGATTACTCTGAGGGGGACTCTCACCTACACACCTACTCAACCACCTGGATACCATCACAGGTATTTAGGGGCAGACTTAAAAGCTCCTAGTGCCTCCTTGTGCCACATTAGCAACATTTTTTTTATAATGCCAATGTGGTCCAACAAGGCCAAAATCGCCGTGACAAATTTACAGTGATGCAATGCATGCAAAGCACCACTTTGTAACCCTTTGCACTAAGTTATGCCTGTGCCAGGCATAATGTATGCAAGGGGGACGTTCTCCCATTAGGGGAGCTGAAAAAATGGCACAAAGAAATCTAACAGATTTCTCTGCATCATTTTTTTGGGCACTTTTAACACCTACTCAGAGCAGGCGTTAAAAGGAGGCACACCATTGTTTACAATGGGCGTCAATGGGCTTTGCAGGATTAGTGTCAAATTTCTTTACACTAATCCTGCAAAGTGCCAAACTAGCATCCAAAATTATGGCGCTAGTTCCCTAACTACCGCCATTGTCGTAGTTTGGACTCTTGCTCTGAGCAAGACTGCTGGTCTCAGGATGACAGTACTTTCGTTCGTAGGTGACTAAGGGGGTTATTCTAACTTTGGAGGAGGTGTTAATCCGTCCCAAAAGTGACGGAAAAGTGACGGATTTACCACCAGCCGTATTACGAGTCCATTATATCCTATGGAACTCGTAATTCGGCTGGTGGTATATCCGTCACTTTACCGTCACTTTTGCGACGGATTAACACTCCTCCAAAGTTAGAATAACCCCCTAAGTCTCTTCCTACAACTATTTGTAACTGTTGTCCAAACCTTACCAGCTTCCTAGCAGTACCTCACCGAAAACACAATAGTAAAAGGTGATTTGTAGCAGTCGCTTACGCATGGACTCAAAATACAATATCTCAGGGTTGTCGTGGTTAAACGGAAATTACCCTTTTCTCACAGATTTATAATGTCTCATACAAACAAAGGCAATAACACAGATGCAGTAAAGTTATAATAGTTTTTATTCAACATAACTGCAATTTGTGATAAGTTGCATGAACTGCAATGATTAGGATAATGAATATACCAAGCAACAGTATTGTAAAGAGGAGAGTCATTGTTATAAAGACCCCCACCATTATGTAATATAAGATAAAAATATATGTATATGTAAAAGATGGAATAAGCCCTAATACCCTAAGGAGAGTAGGTCTAACCTCCTACCTAAAAAGGAAGAGCTGGGTTCGTTAAACCTAATCTGCCAAAACCGTGTCGATGAGAGGAGCCCCCAACCCTCGTTACCTTGGAATGAGGTCTCTATCTCAGACTCCGCAGGGACACGAAGACTGGATCAGTGTCAAGATGACTGCAGCATCGGTATCAGCGATGGTGGCGATGCCCTCTGGTCGGAATCCCTCTGATTATCTGTCTAAAAGTGTGTTGTATTTATACAGATCTACAAGGTCCCCTGACATAAGTGTTATTCATAACAATAGATAACAGGCATGCTTGGGACGGCAATTAATATCAACAATCCCTCGAAAGTATAGAGAGGGAAAATCCCTAAGTGTGAATGCCTACTGTATGTTTGTCTTTCGTGCTTGATCTTGACGCCTTGGCGCAATGACACTGATAATAGAACCCATAACAAGTGGCCTAACTATAAACAAGGCCGCCATTTTAAAGGAAATAAATAATTAAATGGACTATGACAGAGCAAGCTAAGTAGGTTAAAAGTCACTGGGTGACGGGGGCACGAGTTTACAAGCCTACGGCTAAGCTAACTCCTGTTATCCCGCTAAAACAAACTAGGATTCACTACACCCTCCCCATTGCCGTAACAGGTATGATGAAGGAAAGGAAACCCAAGCGCTAAAAAAGCTGCTACTGAACCAAAAAAGCCAAAAAACGAAAAATGAAAACTCAAGCTAAAAAAATGTACGTAATGACAAAAATAAATGCTGTGTGTTAAAATACGTTTTTTTTTTTTTTTTTTAAGTTAAAAAACATTCAGAGATGTTAATATCAACCATGACAAGTATCGCAAACTTTCAGTTAAATTGCAATATTTTTTTAGAACCGGGAACTGGCAAGCGAATTCACCAAATTATGTGCTATATGCAGGATCTTGAAGAATGTAATCGAAGTCACCATTTAAGGATCTTAAAAATGAATCAACATCGTCTGAAGTGAAATTGAGAGCTGGGCGGACAAACGGATCCACAGAGCAGAAGTGAGCCATATTCATCGGTGTATCGACACTCGCTGCAGCGTCCTCATCCATGTTAGTTTGTATAACAGAAGGCTCATAGGTGGCCTCGCGGAGCAACCTCAGTCTCAAGGGGCATGACCGTGTATGAACCCTCATCGGGGACATCAGCAGTTCGTGGTCCACAGGAGATGTTGGTGCAACAGCAAGACAGACCATAGGCAGATGTTCAAAGAGACACCATATGCAGCGGAACACCGGTTGTACACACCAGAGTAGAGGCCGGAATGACAATGACCAGTCAAACTCTAGTTCCACCAGCAGAGGTGTACCGAAGATCCGAACCATGCGTTCACGGCACAGCGGGGTTGACGGGAGCGGCTCCATTGCTCTGTGTCGCTGGAAAAAAACAACCACCGCGAATCAGAAAAAATAGCAGTAGTAATCCGCCAATTAAAGCCAAAATAATTGGAAAGCCACCAAACACACTGGAAAAGAGAGAATGGATGGCTGATGGGATGACTCCGAAGACAGTCTGGAAGATGGACACGAAACCAGACCCGACAGCCTTAAAGAAATGAACAATCCCAGTGGTGCTTGAAGCATTGAATATTCTCGATACCAAGGGGGTCATTCTGACCCTGGCGGCCGGTGACCGCCAGGGTCACCGACCACGGGAGCACCGCCAACAGGATGGCGGTGCTCCCTCGAGCATTCTGACCGCGGCGGTTCATCCGCGGTCAGAAACGGAAAGTCGGCGGTCTCCCGCCGAATTTCCGCTGCTCGGGGGAATCCTCCATGGCGGCGGAGCGCACTCCGCCGCCATGGGGATTCTGACACCCCCTACCGCCATCCTGTTCCTGGCGGGTCTCCCGCCAGGAACAGGATGGCGGTAGGGGGTGCCGCGGGGCCCCTGGGGGCCCCTGCAGTGCCCATGCCAATGGCATGGGCACTGCAGGGGCCCCCGTAAGAGGGCCCCGCAAAGTATTTCAGTGTCTGCAAAGCAGACACTGAAATACGCGACGGGTGCAACTGCACCCGTCGCACCTTCCCACTACGCCGGCTCCATTCGGAGCCGGCGTCCTCGTGGGAAGGTAGATTTGCCCTGGGCTGGCGGGCGGCCTTTTGGCGGCCGCCCGCCAGCCCAGGGCAAATCTCAAAATACCCTCAGCGGTCTTGTGACCGCGGAGCGGTATTTTGTCGGGGGAACATTGGCGGGCGGCCTCCGCCGCCCACCAATGTTAGAATCACCCCCCAACTCTCCAAAGTGTATGGGGAAATCGGTATTTAAAAGGGATTGTATCTCGGCTGATGATCTCGCAACCTGGAGAGCATACGTCTCTTTTGCGGATGTCAAGGCGACCTGTTTTTGAAACAATAGCGCCTTCAGTCTACTCAACTTGTCATAGTTCACATTAATAGTATCAATGTGGGGCCACATTTCAGATACTTGTATCTCTCGTGTGGGGGGAAACAAAACATGGCCACAACACGTAACGACCTTCGTGACTGAGATTGCGTAGGCAATTCCAGGTCGCAAGCCGCAACAGCTGTCATCGCTCAGAAGAACATAACTCCCATTAGAAAGAACATGAAACACTGAACGAATCAAGGGGACGGGAGTACCCTTCAGAAAACAGGCCAAATTTGCGACCCCCGCATTGCAAAGACCGTGAAGAGACACCTGTTTGCATATCATGGAATGACGAACATTAGTCTCACATTCACTTCCGCTAAGAAAGACCTCTTGTTCGCCGTTCAGACATCGATACTCAAAGGGCAACTCCCACTCTTCCTTAATAAAGCTATCTCCTAGCCGTTCATATCGTCCCACTGCAAGATGTTTCAGGCAGCTTGAGAGCTTGAGAGTTGAAGGACTCTCTGCTACCGTGAAGGGCAACTTATCTAATTTTTCTACTTGAAGCAAGGTGAAACGAGCCTCTCTTTTAGCCATTGTCACTTGTTCCCCGGAAAAATTAAAAGCAGCAAATAGTTCACTCCCATTAAGGTATTTCCATGGAATGTGGCCACTTTTCAGCGTCTGTAATGCCCAACTCAGCTGCATGATGGAACGCAGCTGTGTTTGCCCATGATATAACCGAGACAAATCAGTCTGAGTGATATCAATAGCAGATGACACTATATTCGACAGGGAATAAATCCTGTTGGAAAGCGTGTTCATGCCATTGTCGACAACAGCCAATGTATTTTCTAAATTCTCTTTATCAAGTTGCCGTAAACGTGCAGCAGCCTCTATTTGAGAAAGTTTCCAAATTTCATTATACATGGCATATAAAAAACGTTTTGAGCGTTGCTTTCTAGGACCTAATAGGAAATCTTGTAGGTCTATACTGTCAGAAAGAGTATTCAGGTGTTGTTTCACCGCTGTTAAGGTGTTCTTTTGTACCCATTGTTGGCACAGCTTGCCCACACTGTAAGTTGTAATTATACCAGCATGCTGACCTGACAAAAAGCGAGGGTCTGGTCTATGAACGGAAAAACCCCCTGAAGAGTTCAAAAAACACCTTTGACACTCATCAGTATTGGTGGGCCATACCAACCATCCCCCGGGACTGGAAAGTGAAGAATTATAGTCACCAGCCTTAAACAATGCATCCAGCCTTTCCTCAGAAACATTTAGAAAGTGTTGCCAATCTTTAAATTTTATAGGTGTAGGGATACTGGGTGTGTTTAGAACCTTTATTTTAGCTAATTCCCAGACATGATGTCTGCTCAACAGTGTCATTTAAAAAAATAATTTGCACAGGAATTAAGCAAGCTCGAAACAAAGCCTCCCTACCCTGTATCTGCCAATCTTGCGTCCCCCATACACTCTTCAAATCGATAGTGTTCTTCCAATATTCATAACCCTCAATTGAAAGTCGGGAAACAAAGGGATCTGAATAAATCAGTTTTGTATCTGTTAGCAACAGTTTTCTAATGTGTGTCTTAGGTAATTTAAAATAATAAGATTCAGCTTTTGTTGTATCATGCCCAGAAAAGTATGTGAATTTGTCACTGTAATACTTTGGACTCCCCACCCGTGGTGTTGAACAATGTTCCCATTGTGTGTAGTTAAAAAGAGGCCTATATCTAGTTGCACGGTGCAGGTAGTGATGTCCCCAATTATTATAGCAGAACATTTCACCATAATTCATTGTAAAATCATATACATCATCACTTCCAAAAGCGGATTAGTCCTTCATTTCAGTTAGCATGGAATCCACTGTTTGGACATCCCAATCATCAGAGACAACATTAGGTGTAATAACATCAGACATAGAAATTTTGAACACGTATGGTGTTTGAATTATCTCTGTAGGCCCGTATATATCGAACGGAACTTTGTCCCAAACAATCCCATCAGAAATTGGAATAGCTGTAATATTGACAGGGGACAAATCACGTCGGACCTTATGTGATGAATGATGCGGTGTTAAAATTACATCAACAGGCTCCATTGAGGAGCGATCAGCAATATAGTGACCATTAATTAGTAAAAAGAAAACAGTCACAAAACCAATCCATAAAAACAATGCAATAAATGTCAAACAGAACCAGAGATAGTTCCATGGATATATCAAATAGTTCTTTTTAAGCCATTGATAGAACTTGCTACCTCTGGAAAGTTTGTCAGTCTCAGTTGAGGATGAATCTGAAGAAAAATCATCAATGTCCACAAAATAGCCAGAGGAAGTCTCCGCAAACACAGGACTCATTGAATTCCCATCCACTGTTCGTGGAGGTTCATGATAGATGACGTCACCAGTCGTGGAAGTGTTTGTGTAAAATACAGCCAAATCCTGTAGCGGTGTGTTCTCCGAAGTTGTTACAGGAACCAACAAAAGTTCATTTTCTGCCCTCCCCATGGTCGAGGAAGTGTCTGGAACAGCAGCTGACATAGTTGCATAGTCAGTAGTAGCGATGGTCATCCTACTATGTAGAGGGATGTCCTGTTGGGTAGTGAGAGGGGATCGGGAACCACCCAAGGGACCTCCTGGTCTACTGTGAAGAATCGGCCACATGGTGTAATTTGATGTCATCAATGGAGATGAATCTGTTTGATTTGGAACCAGACAATGGCGGAAGGATGACAGTCCTGGTGCCTTTTATCCCCAAGACCGGTACAGGTGCTCTGTATGCTGGACCAAACTCTTTTCTCACAGCGATCTTCTCACGAACCAGATCCCCAACGTTAGGAATCCAGCCAGTCGAAGTTTTCGCCAAATCCCTTATTCCCAAGGTGGCAGCGCTTGCAGATGATTTATCATCACGTAATTGTTGAAGCTCCTGTAAAACAGCGAGACGTTCTTTTATGTCAAATGGTGTTTCTGCTGCCACCATACCAGGGGCATCAATATCGGGAACATACATAGTTGTCCCAAAGAGAACCTCATATGGAGACTTGCCCCTCAAGGACTGTCTTGGCAGATTAGTCAGTGCTCTCTGGACCCCATATAGGTGATGTAACCAACTACGGCCTGAACCTAATACTCGAGCTGTTAAGGACTGCTTTAGATCACGATTCCGCCTCTCCACGACCGAATTTCCCTCGGGATGGTATGGTGAGGAGTAATGGAGTTCAACACCCATCGTCCTCATGGTGTCCCTGAAAGCCTTAGAGGCAAATGCAGGGCCCTGGTCCGAATGGAATGCTGCAACCGCTTATGTACCGATAAAGATCAGCAAATCTTTTCTAACAGTCCGGGCGTCAGCCGACCGCTGTGGCCATTCCCACAGGAATCTAGAACAGGAATCTACAGCCACTAAAATGTATTTGTATGCACCATCAGGTTGCAAAGGACCACAATGGTCCAGGTACACACAATGGAGTGGTTTGTCTGACACTAAGAGAGATGTCTGCGGAGCGCGTCTGATATTCAAGCCCTTAATCTGCTGACAAATGTCACAGCAAAGGACATACTGTTTAGTCCGTCTGCATAGACCAGGCCACCAGTACCGTTGTTGTAGAATGGTGATGGTGGCCTGTATACCAGCATGTGCAGAAGCGACACCCTCATGTGCAGCTGTAATCAATTCCAATCTCTGATCTTCATTTGGGATCACTCGATCACCAACATCTGGAATTGTTGCAAAAGCAACATTCTGTGCACTGATATGATATGTATAGTTCGTAGGGTATCCTTTCGGAAGGGGCTTGCCTGCAGCCGAGTCTTTAACGGCAAGTAGTATCTCATTATCCAACCTCGTCCGAGAACGAGTCACTGCAGCCACAGAAGCCGTAGCTACTGAAGCTTTGGCTGCTTCGTCAGCCAATGTATTACCGGCAACATGTATTCCTACACGTTGGTTCCCCAATGTATGAACTACATGGACACATGGCAGCTTATCCTTAAGATCAGCCACCCTTCCCCACAATATTTTGTGTTTAATGGTGTTCCCTTTAGAATCTCTAAACCCGTTCAGTATCCAATGATTGAGGTATTCATTGTATGACTGGACGCAGTAATACGAATCACAGACGATCAAAGTCTGTGTTCCTGGCTCTGAATGTTCGAGCGCTAGAAGAAGAGCCTTAAGCTCGGCCAACTGGGCTGTGCAGTCCCCTAAGGTCTGAGTGTACGTGTTATAAGGATGAAAAACTCCGTCTTCCATTACCCCGCACACGGCTGCGCAAGCTGCCGAGTATTGATGTTTAGTACCCACAGCCGGTTGTGCCGATCCGTCAGTGTAAATGATGGTATCATAACTGTCTATTGGCAATATGTGTAAGGGAGCGGGGTACTCCTGTTCATACTGGAGAAATTCTTGTGTCTGAAGTCTTGGGTCAAACACATAATCAACATCAGTGGCGGTCAGAGATGTTGCCCATTGAATCCAGCGTGGATGCAATGCCTTAGCGTTAGGAACGCTCGCTTTAGTGACAGCCTCTAAGGCCGGAACCGGGGAGACAACAACAATGCGTTTCCCCTGGGCAAGCGGTCTCTCCTTTATGACGGCAATCTGAACTGCCGTCAGAATTTTTTCAGTAGGAGCAAAACGTTTTTCTGCATTGGAGTACAAATGTGATTTGTATGCTATTGGCATCGTGTCACCCTCATTAAAGGTGACATAGGTAAATCCTAGGGCACCAGCTATTATTCTGATGATCAAATTCGTTTTATTGTCCCGTGTGTACAAGTGTCTAGCTTCTAGCATGTCTCGTTGTATGTCCCTTAGGATGTGTGTGTGTTCAATTATCCATCGCCTGCTAGAATAATTGAGCTGAATTAAATCATATAGTGGCTTCACGCGTTCAGCATAATCTGGAATATATGTTCTGCCAAAATTAAAGAAACCCAGTAATGACTGTAATTTCTTAAGCGTGTTCGGAGGCTGTAGCTGAGCACACTTCTCTAGGAAGTGTGGGGCCAGGCTCTTCCCCTCGTTTGATAGTTCATATCCTAGGAATAATACACTAAGAAAGGCTATCTTGCTTTTCTTAAAATTAAATTTATATCCGAAGGCGGCAAATCCCAAAATTATCCGATCGACCCTGGCAAGATGAATGTCAAGGGTGTCATCAGTGAGATAGATATCATCCACATATGATAATGCCTCGGAATCAAGCTCCTGTAATATTGATGTGACACGGGCCGAAAACAGTCCTGGGCTGTTTTTATAGCCTTGTGGTAAACGACAAAAGCGTTTCTGAGAACCATAGGAAAATGCACTTAGGTCTCTACTTTCATGTGCTAAATTCTGGCAGAAAATCCAATGTAGTTTTGTATTTTTATTTTTTACGCACTATATTATTAATTAGCGCTGTGCTGTGTGAATTTTGTATAGCATAAGTGCGTGCATGACTATTCAAGTGCCTATAATCAACCACTATTCTATATGAATGATCAGGTTTCGCAACGGGAAATAGCGGATTATTCATTGCCGATGTTCAGGGCTCAATTACTCCTTAGTATTCAAGTTGTGACAGTATCTCCGTCACTGGAGCTTTTGCTTCATGTTTAACAGGGTATTGTGGCTGCGGGTGTGGCGTAGACCGAACGGGAATAACATGGCAAGGAGAGTCCTTGTCCCATCCTACATGATTACGGTATAATGCAGGTGCCTGCGCTAAAGCCCATTCAGCAGCTAATGCTCGTTTGTCTGTCTCCGGAACAAGATCGGAGAAAGAAGGCAAAATGACATCTTCCCCATGTGGGAGCATGCGGACATGTTCAGGTGTCCAGTCTCTCTCGGCCAACAGGATATCACTAGTAAGTTCATCCCAGAATATTACACTAATAATGCGTTCCACGTCTACCTCTATCTGAATTGTTAAATCAAAAACCCGATCGCCATTTCAACTGCGATGTAATCGCTAGTTGCTGTCGCATCCAGATGATCTTTCAGATTCTGGCGACATATCGTGACCTCTGCCGCGCTGTCCAACAGAGTCACTGCCCACTTCTTGTTCCTCAACAGTGTTCTCAATACTACTGGCATTTTTAATGGTCAGTGCAGCCACTTTTTTCTTTTTAAATTGTGGCTTTTGTTGAGGAGTCTTTTCTTCTTTTTTAACAGTAGACTGTGGCGAGTCTTTCTTTTCTTTCACGTATTCTGGACGTCGATCTTGACAGCCCCCTCTCTCGCTACGTCTATCCGGTGCGTCCTGAAAGGAACGAGAAGGACGTGAATCAGTATATCTGTCTGAAGTTCTAATGTTATCACTATTTCTGAGATTATATCTCCTTTCGGAGTACTCCGGATGAGGAGAATCTGCTCTTTTGTTTCTCCTATCCTTGAAATCTTTTTGTTTTTCCCAGTGCTTCTTAGAGCCCTCTTGTGCCTGCTTCGTACCTTCCTTATGGGTGGTACTTGGTATGTCCAATTTTTTAGGTTTGGCTCCCAGCCCATCCCGTCCTATACTAGTATAGGTATCAGAGATTATTTTGGGTAGCTGTCTCTCTTGTTCCTGGTGTGGAGTTTCCCGGAGACGCTGGCGTATCGCCAGTGCTACTGCTTCCCCTTTAATATTACTCAATATTATCGAGGAGACGGCGTCAAAATTACGCATCAATTTCATCCCCAGATCTAGGGCTGGTGCAGCCCCATGCTCATTTTGTATTTGTTTCAATACTTCCGGCAAATTGGCCAGTGTAGGGGTACCATGCGTGGTAGTGTAAACGGCAGCGAAGACTGTACCCCAAGTGGCACATTCATCAACCGAGGGAACCATCCCGAATGGCAAGCACATAGTGAGCAATCTATGTTTCTCCTGTGGCCCCGTATGGGGGAACACAGCTTCCAGCTGATTTGTTTTCTGAGCAATCCAGAACGGTATTTTTTCTCGATCCGAGGGCACTTTACCCATAATGGTATGCACCGTTTGTGGATTAATCCCAGTAGCCAATTGATATCCACCAGCTACTGGCGGTGCTGGACGCGCTGGTGTAGTGTTCAATGTTCGCATTACGAACTGGACCAATCGTCTATATAATGCCACTAATTCATTATATAATATCCTTAAATCTACAAGCGGCATAGTCTGTATGCCTGGGTGAGGTGTATATGTGGCAAACATGGGCCACGTAGGCCCTTCATTACTTAAAGGACCTAGCCTCACCCGCCGCAGTATATGTGGTAGGGCGCCTTCAAACCAGTTTTGATGCTCCTGATATGTGAGCGATATTTCATGATACTGGTATGCTTCGTACCTTATGGGTACGTCCGCAATGTCATAAGTGTGAAATGTGTGCGTTCGTTGGTCAGCCTCAGGAAAGGCAACCCAACAATAAAATGTTTCCGTTTGGTATGCTTCAGTTGCTTCTATAATCAAAGTAACTTCCCCGCCCTCTTCTGTAAGGCCATGCGCTAATAAATGTTGTGTAAGTGCATGTCTAGCATTTGCAGGAATGTCTATGGTATTAGCCATAGTTGTTTAGAGAAACGGAACACCAAAATAGGGGAAGTTTTTCCTTTTGTGAGTTCGAGCTCGAACAACCTACAGCCTAAGCAGGTGTTACCTGTTTGGCTGAGGAGGATTCTCCCAAAGACCACGGACGTCTCCGTATAATGGTACTGAGGGTACCTGTTGTCTGTGAGACAGTAATAGTCAGGGTATCCGTAAATTAGTGCCTAAACACCATCGTTGGTGGCGCCATGTCGTAGTTTGGACTCTTCCTCTGAGCAAGACTGCTGGTCTCAGGATGACAGTACTTTCGTTCGTAGGTGACTAAGGCCCTCATTCTGACCTTGGCGGTCTTTTCGCGAGACCGCCGAGTTACCGCCGCGGTGAAGACCGCCGACCGCGGCGGTATGCCGCTGTGCGCATTCCGACCGCTGGGAGCGTTCCGCCGGGAAACCGCCAGCAGCCACACTGGCGGTCGGCGGAAAAGTGGAGACTGGTCAACCTCCAGCGCCACGCCAGCAGAACACCGCCCACAGAATTACGACCCACATATCTGTGTGGCGGTCTTCTGTTGGCGGTGTTCTGTTGGCGGTCACCTCCCCATGGCTCCCGTCGCCTCCCGGAGGACAAACGCACAAGGTAAGTGAGGGGAGGGGGAGGGGGGGTGTTGTGTGATGTGGGCGTGCATGGGGGTGTGCGTGTGAGTGTGTAGAGGGGGTGTGTGAGTGCGTGTATGCGGGCGGGGGGTGCTGCTGTGTCTATGGGTAATGTGTGCTGTTCGGCAGGTGCGCATGTCTGCATGTATGTGTGCGGGTATGTGTCCCCGTTGTGTATGTGTGTGTAGGGGGTGTGTATATGTGCATGTTGGGGGTGTGTGCATGTCGGGGTGCATGTATGTGCATGTCGGGGTGGGGGTGGGGAGGCGGTTCGTACCACCTCTGGGGGGTGGCAGGGGGGTGGAGGGTGTGGGGGGAGAACTCGGGTGGGTAGTGGGGGGTGGGGGAGACCCCTATCAGTGCCAGGGAAGGAATTCCCTGGCCCCGATAGTGCTTACCGCCATGGTTCGCATGGCGGTTCCCGACTGCCAGAAACCGCGGCGGTAGGCAGGGTCATGATACCGTTGGCGGTCTTGGGACGACCGCCGGGCCGGAGTGCGCAAACTCCAGCCCGGCGGTCATGACCGCCGTGGCGGTCGGAGTGGGGAAGTGGCGGTCGATCGCGGCGGTGACCGCCGCGGTCAGAATGCCATTTTTCCGACCGCCGGTCTGTTCGCGGTCCGACCGCCGCCTCTCCGCCGACCGCCAAGGTCAGAATGAGGGCCTAAGTCTCTTCCTACAACTATTTGTAACTGTTGTCCAAACCTTACCGGTTTCCTAGCAGTACCTCACCGAAAACACAATAGTAAATGTGGTAGGGCGCCTTCAAACCAGTTTTGATGCTCCTGATATGTGAGCGATATTTCATGATACTGGTATGCTTCGTACCTTATGGGTACGTCCGCAATGTCATAAGTGTGAAATGTGTGCGTTCGTTGGTCAGCCTCAGGAAAGGCAACCCAACAATAAAATGTTTCCGTTTGGTATGCTTCAGTTGCTTCTATAATCAAAGTAACTTCCCCGCCCTCTTCTGTAAGGCCATGCGCTAATAAATGTTGTGTAAGTGCATGTCTAGCATTTGCAGGAATGTCTATGGTATTAGCCATAGTTGTTTAGAGAAACGGAACACCAAAATAGGGGAAGTTTTTCCTTTTGTGAGTTCGAGCTCGAACAACCTACAGCCTAAGCAGGTGTTACCTGTTTGGCTGAGGAGGATTCTCCCAAAGACCACGGACGTCTCCGTATAATGGTACTGAGGGTACCTGTTGTCTGTGAGACAGTAATAGTCAGGGTATCCGTAAATTAGTGCCTAAACACCATCGTTGGTGGCGCCATGTCGTAGTTTGGACTCTTCCTCTGAGCAAGACTGCTGGTCTCAGGATGACAGTACTTTCGTTCGTAGGTGACTAAGGCCCTCATTCTGACCTTGGCGGTCTTTTCGCGAGACCGCCGAGTTACCGCCGCGGTGAAGACCGCCGACCGCGGCGGTATGCCGCTGTGCGCATTCCGACCGCTGGGAGCGTTCCGCCGGGAAACCGCCAGCAGCCACACTGGCGGTCGGCGGAAAAGTGGAGACTGGTCAACCTCCAGCGCCACGCCAGCAGAACACCGCCCACAGAATTACGACCCACATATCTGTGTGGCGGTCTTCTGTTGGCGGTGTTCTGTTGGCGGTCACCTCCCCATGGCTCCCGTCGCCTCCCGGAGGACAAACGCACAAGGTAAGTGAGGGGAGGGGGAGGGGGGGTGTTGTGTGATGTGGGCGTGCATGGGGGTGTGCGTGTGAGTGTGTAGAGGGGGTGTGTGAGTGCGTGTATGCGGGCGGGGGGTGCTGCTGTGTCTATGGGTAATGTGTGCTGTTCGGCAGGTGCGCATGTCTGCATGTATGTGTGCGGGTATGTGTCCCCGTTGTGTATGTGTGTGTAGGGGGTGTGTATATGTGCATGTTGGGGGTGTGTGCATGTCGGGGTGCATGTATGTGCATGTCGGGGTGGGGGTGGGGAGGCGGTTCGTACCACCTCTGGGGGGTGGCAGGGGGGTGGAGGGTGTGGGGGGAGGACTCGGGTGGGTAGTGGGGGGTGGGGGAGACCCCTATCAGTGCCAGGGAAGGAATTCCCTGGCCCCGATAGTGCTTACCGCCATGGTTCGCATGGCGGTTCCCGACTGCCAGAAACCGCGGCGGTAGGCAGGGTCATGATACCGTTGGCGGTCTTGGGACGACCGCCGGGCCGGAGTGCGCAAACTCCAGCCCGGCGGTCATGACCGCCGTGGCGGTCGGAGTGGGGAAGTGGCGGTCGATCGCGGCGGTGACCGCCGCGGTCAGAATGCCATTTTTCCGACCGCCGGTCTGTTCGCGGTCCGCCAAGGTCAGAATGAGGGCCTAAGTCTCTTCCTACAACTATTTGTAACTGTTGTCCAAACCTTACCGGTTTCCTAGCAGTACCTCACCGAAAACACAATAGTAAAAGGTGATTTGTAGCAGTCGCTTACGCATGGACTCAAAATACAATATCTCAGGGTTGTCGTGGTTAAACGGAAATTACCCTTTTCTCACAGATTTATAATGTCTCATACAAACAAAGGCAATAACACAGATGCAGTAAAGTTATAATAGTTTTTATTCAACATAACTGCAATTTGTGATAAGTTGCATGAACTGCAATGATTAGGATAATGAATATACCAAGCAACAGTATTGTAAAGAGGAGAGTCATTGTTATAAAGACCCCCACCATTATGTAATATAAGATAAAAATATATGTATATGTAAAAGATGGAATAAGCCCTAATACCCTAAGGAGAGTAGGTCTAACCTCCTACCTAAAAAGGAAGAGCTGGGTTCATTAAACCTAATCTGCCAAAACCGTGTCCATGAGAGGAGCCCCCAACCCTCGTTACCTTGGAATGAGGTCTCTATCTCAGACTCCGCAGGGACACGAAGACTGGATCAGTGTCAAGATGACTGCAGCATCGGTATCAGCGATGGTGGCGATGCCCTCTGGTCGGAATCCCTCTGATTATCTGTCTAAAAGTGTGTTGTATTTATACAGATCTACAAGGTCCCCTGACATAAGTGTTATTCATAACAATAGATAACAGGCATGCTTGGGACGGCAATTAATATCAACAATCCCTCGAAAGTATAGAGAGGGAAAATCCCTAAGTGTGAATGCCTACTGTATGTTTGTCTTTCGTGCTTGATCTTGACGCCTTGGCGCAATGACACTGATAATAGAACCCATAACAAGTGGCCTAACTATAAACAAGGCCGCCATTTTAAAGGAAATAAATAATTAAATGGACTATGACAGAGCAAGCTAAGTAGGTTAAAAGTCACTGGGTGACGGGGGCACGAGTTTACAAGCCTACGGCTAAGCTAACTCCTGTTATCCCGCTAAAACAAACTAGGATTTTTTTTTTAATGCCAATGTGGTCCAACAAGGCCAAAATCGCCGTGACAAATTTACAGTGATGCAATGCATGCAAAGCACCACTTTGTAACCCTTTGCACTAAGTTATGCCTGTGCCAGGCATAATGTATGCAAGGGGGACGTTCTCCCATTAGGGGAGCTGAAAAAATGGCACAAAGAAATCTAACAGATTTCTCTGCATCATTTTTTTTGGCACTTTTAACACCTACTCAGAGCAGGCGTTAAAAGGAGGCACACCATTGTTTACAATGGGCGTCAATGGGCTTTGCAGGATTAGTGTCAAATTTCTTTACACTAATCCTGCAAAGTGCCAAACTAGCATCCAAAATTATGGCGCTAGTTCCCTAACTACCGCCATGGTGTGCAGTATATTAAATACGATGCACACATGGTGGCATTAGGGGGGTGCTAAGTGATGCTTGTAAAGTGGTGCTGCAATAGGTGCAGTGCCTTTTTTCATAAATCTGCCCCTTAGTGCACTAGATAAATGAACATAACATACGTAGGGAATTAATCCCCTGTTCTGGAATACCAAGTTGCCTTTTGAGTGACCGAGGAACACACTTCATTTCAACCATTGTGCAGGAGTTCTGCAAAGCATTAGGGATCAGTCAACAGTTACGGTCATAGCCTATGCTGAGCTGGCACAAGATCTCCAGAACAGCAGCTCTTGTATCATGGACACTGATATGCAGGTTTGGGGGCCAGGTGGTGGTGCAACTCAAGGACTGCAAGGGGTAGTCCCTGGCTTTGAGGGGGAGAGTTTAAGAAGTGATAGGTTGACAGGGCCCTCTTTCTGATAAATGAGCAGAACGAGATGCATGTTTAGAGGCTAAATGAAGGATAGTTACCTTAGTGGTCAGATGAATCATGGGCAGGAGTAGGGGAGAGAGTTCGGAGTTTATTTGGTAAGAAAATAGAAGTCCTTGCTATGTTACTGAGTTTTACAGGGGCTGACTGGTAAAAGATGATATGTCTTCGTATATGGTAAAGTTAAAGGGTGATGTTTGAGGGATGGGAAGCGTCCTTTGCTTAGGTTTCAGTTATGTATGTAGAGGCTTTGATGGTAGTATGTATGGTGAAATTCCAAGAGTTGTTGATGTGATATGCACCTGTCTCATTAAAGTGGCCTTTTTCACAAAATGTAATGTCTCTTGAGGGTCTGCCATCTAGCCAGATGTGCTTGTGTTGCCGTGGATGTTACAAGAGGAGGGATGTGGCTGCACAGGATTTCTGTTGCCCTGTGATCTCCCACAGTTGGAGTCAAAAGGTAGCAGTCATGTTTTGCCATACATGCAGGTTTGTAAAACCTATTGCGCAGGCTATGGGATGCATTGTACAGCTTTTTAGTAATCCAATACATAAGAATACACCGTTCCAAAAAAGATAATGGAATTCACTGGGCACTTCTATATCTAGAGCAAATACCTTCACACATCCAATGGATGTCATGCTTCATCAAAGGGCTTGCTCCTCATCAGATTAGCGCTGCAATGTCTGACCGGCCCCCCACAAGGGGGCGCTTTGCTAGAGATCTTTACTGATAATCCATGCTGTGGTTTAAAGAAAGTAGGGATGAGTTTAAACCTACACGCAAGGAAAGAGCAGGAGAGAGAAAAAAGGATAAAATTGGCTCAAGAACCCTCCAAAAATCCTACAATTTATTTATCAATGAATGGTCTTGGTCAACGTTAAAAGAATGCTAGGGAGTGAAAAAGAGATAATGCTCAACCACTCTACTGGGAGAACACAGGGATGGGTGAAGAGATTATCTTCAACCATCACAACTGTACTACTAATCTATTTTTGAATCAGCTTTATTTCTTACACCAGCATCCAAGGGGAAGAAGAGAGCAAGATCTGAGGCGGGTCCGGGAGACGAGGGTGCCAGTGCCACCACCAGTGCAGCAGCTGGCAGAACTTCAGGCACCAGTAAGTCTTCCTGATATATTATTATTATTTCCCTAACTTTCACTTCTCATTTAGAATATTTTTTCTTCACTGTGCCTATTTACCTTTTTCCCTACTTATTTTCATTCTATCTAAACTTTGCTAAATTCTTGTTATCCCTGCATTTTTCAATTTTTCATGTTTCTGTTCCTGACTTCCTCTTGTCTGTACTAGTAATATGTAGCTTTCTTCTGCTTTGTTACTAAGCTTGGCTTTCCTTTCTCCCCTTATAAACCATAACAGCACTTCCGATGACAGTGCAGCATTTCTGGAAAGCAGTATGAGGACGGCCATTGCATTTGCCAACCAAGTCCTCAAGATAGGCCCTCCTGGATTGACCAAATTCCACCCCTTTATTGCACTTCAGTGACTTAGCTCTGCCCCTCCATAATGAAACATTTGCAGTTGACTTGAATTCCTGGCTTTTCTAATATAGTTAAATAACAAAATTCCTAAAGCAAATGACAGAAGAAGATAGAACTGGTGTGACCTATTGCAGTAGTATTTTGTTGAATTGGTTCTTAAAGATAACAAGGGAAAGCATATTTGGCATCTAAAACATGTATTGTTTTGTTCCAGCTGCACCAACCACCAGTGCAGGGGCCAGTTGCAGTACCAGTGCGCACAACGCGGCTGCGGTCGGAGGGGGAGAACTGGCGGCAGCTGGGACAGCACTGGTGAGTCATATTGCTTGCTTATTGACAATTAATGGTATACTCACTGCAAGTGCATTGCTTGTGAACCTCCTGCTTTAGCAGCTGCAACAGGGTTGAGTTCCTAATTTCCTCTTCTATCTGCAACTCAGCAGACAAAAGGTCATAATGAACGGAACCTACAAATGATGGGTTGATAGAAAAGGGAGCCAAGAATGGATGGTTAAAAGAAAGGATGGGTGAAATGGTATATGAGTGAAAAGATGTGTGGATGGGTGAAAGGATGCATAGGCGGGTGATAGGAGATGCCTGGGTGGGTGAAAGGCTGGATGAAAGGGTATATGGGTGAAAGGATGACTCATGGGTGAAGGGTGGATGGGGAAAAGGATGCTCAGTAGGTTAAAGGATGCATGGATGGTAACGAACAATGCATGGGTGTCATAAGGACTCACGTATCTCTACAAGACTGCTGGGTTAGGGGCGGCTGCACCTCTGCTTGTAGGTGACTGAGTCATTCCTATACCAGGTGGTAGCTGTCAGCCTAATCCTTCCAGCTTTCTTACAGCACCTCACCAAAACCCAAAGAGTAAAGGTGATTTCTGGCAGCCTAGCACATTGACTCTGAAAATCTCTCAGGGAAAACCGTTGTGGAACAAGTCTTACCCCTTTCTCTTGTTAGCAATAAGTCTTTTACACACACACACACGCACACACACACACACACACACACACACACACAGGCAAGAAAGAAGATGCAAGATAGTTTTCAATACACTTTTTGAGAAGTCTGCAATCTACGATAAAATAAATGAACTGCAGTGATTAGGAGAATGACAAGAGACAAGATCAGTATTGTGAGAATAAGCAATGTGAATATGAACAATGCCAACCTTTTGCGATAAACATGAATACACAAATTCTTCCCTAAGGCGTATTGTATACCCTAAAGAGAGCAAGGCTTGATAAACCTATTGTGCCCAAGACATGTCCATGAGAAGCTCCCCAGCCCTTAGAGGAAGGTCGGCCTCCGGTCTCCAAATCAGGAGGTGTAGATACACAAAGGATGAGGTCTGTTGCAAAAAGACATGTAATATGGGTGGAATATCCTGGGTGTAATCCCCTCTAATGACATTGGTCTCAAAGAGTGTTTTTATAAGGCCCATGTTATTGTCCATGCAGACATCCTGATGTAGGCATGTACCTAAGCGTTAGATTGGACGCGCAAACTTGGATCAGCACTATCATAATAAAAATGTCTGACATGTTCATATTCTGTTCTTGTCTAACGTGAAGCAAAAGGACATGATGACATTCTAATACGTACATTGCTGATAATGATGCTTTCACAGAATGGCAACTGATTATGAAATAAAAACATTTCTTTAAAAAATGCAAGAACTGCAAATACAGCTAAAATTAATAAAAATGATAAATAGAGCATGGTTAACTAAATAAAATGACACAGGCCTGTAAGCCAAAGCTAAGCTAAATTCCTATTCCCAAGCAACTAAAATGGATCCACAACATGGGTAAATGGATGGATGGGTTTAAAGGTGGGTGGATACTTGATAAGTGAGTGCATGGATGGATGGGTGGATAAATGGATGGATGGACTGGAATGGTGAAAGACTGGATGAGAGAGAATGTCAAGCTTAAATGGTGGGTATCAAAAGGTGAATAGCACAATGAAAAGATGAATGGATAATTGTTTGGATAAAGAAATAAGGGAGATCTTCTGGAGAGGGACGTGTCTGTTCACCTACTCCAGTTGGTTTGCTTAGTTATCAAAGCTTTGGTTCAAAATGGGGTGTATTTTAATTTCCTGTCTACTCCCTTAACCCACTGTAGTTGTTAATCAAGGCAGATATGTATCCTCCCACCCATCATCATTCGTTACCTCCCTAGCCATGGTATTTAGGGCTGCATTTATGAGGCCTGTGGTGCAGGGTGGCTCAGCAAGGAAAGGGCAGAAATTAGCTTTATTTACAAGATACAGCGCATTTCTATCCTCTCGCCTTGAGCTGGTGAACAAATTGCTGCCTAGTGCCAACGCAGGCACCCTTGCACAATGGTGCAAGGATGCCTACATTGCGGGAATGATTGTTTTTATGCAGAAAGGGACACCTTCCTGCACAGGAATAATCACAAGAGGTGTTTTGCTCTTCCTGGGTGTGCTGCAGAATGCAGAACACATATAAAGAGGAAAGAATGGGGAGAAATAAAGATATTTCTCACCGTTGCATCATTGTTACACCACCCTCTAGGTATCCCCTATTAGTGAAGTATAGGCAGCGTCTAGAGGCCTAGCTCTCTAGAGGCAGCCGTGGATGAGCAGCCAAGGCTTTTCTAGGAGACATGTAAAGCTTATGCAAAACCACTGTAGTCACACAGCACTTACACACATGAAAGAAAACACTGAGTTGTAGAAAAATGTAGGTACTTTATTTTTGGAATACAATGCCACAAAGTACTAGAAGGGCAACCCTCCAATAGGAGGTAAGTAATACACTAATTATATACATTAGTAAACAGTTATAGGCATAGAAAAGGTTAGGAAACAGTGTAAATAGCAATAACCAATAGTGACCCTAGGGGGAGCCCAAACTATGGGGGTCATTCTGACCCTGGCGGCCGGTGGCCGCCAGGGCCACCTACCACGGGAGCACCGCCAACAGGCTGGCGGTGCTCCCACGAGCATTCTGACCGCAGCGGTTCAGCCGCGGTCAGAAGGGAGCCCGCCGACTTACCGCTGCTCGGGGGAATCCTTCATGGCGGCGGAGCGCGCTCCGCCGCCATGAGGATTCTGACAGCCCCTACCGCCATCCTGTTCATGGCGGGAAACCCGCCATGAACAGGATGGCGGTAGGGGGTGCCGCGGGGCCCCTGGCCAATGGCATGGGCACGGCAGGGGCCCCCGTAAGAGGGCCCCGCTAAGTATTTCAGTGTCTGCCTTGCAGACACTGAAATACACGACGGGTGCAACTGCACCCGTCGCACCCCTGCAACTACGCCGGCTCAATTCTGAGCCGGCGTCCTCGTTGCAGGGGCATTTCCTCTGGGCCGGCGGGCGCTCTTTTGGAGAGCGCCCGCCGGCCCAGAGGAAATGTCTGAATGGCCGCCGCGGTCTTTTGACCGCGGTGCGGTCATTTGGCGGCGGTACTATGGCGGACGGCCTCCGCCGTCCGCCAAAGTCAGAATCACCCCCTATATACTAAAACAAGCATTTGCAATGCAATAGGTCTCACATTTGCTTGAGTTAGAGCTATTGGCATTGTAAATTTATAACTGGACTTTTCTTGCCACATAAATTGGTCAACCCTGCCACATAATTCCAGTGGCCCTGCATATAACTAAAGCATTTCCATTTACCTTCTTCCTCTATCTGCAGAAAAAAATGAAAATATTGCCAATTACCATCCTAATTTTATTTTTCCATGCTAATTAGAAAAGAATAGCACTTGCACCTCCCCACCATCGGAGTTGCTGGCTGACTAACAGAAATGCTGGGGAAAGGCTAGGAGTAGAGTTATTGAGAAGGATGTGTACAGAGGAACGCAGCGTAAACAAGTGTAACGTAACATAGCTTTGTGTCCCTTTTTGCCACTTGTGCGTCCGCTTTGACCTGGCCAATGTGCTGCCAAAAGCTCACAATTAAAAAAACAAAAACATTAATTTGCGTGTGATTAATTGCACTTTAACATTATGCAACGTCCTTCTGCAAGGAAACCATGCTGCTTTAAAAGGGATCCAAAATTTGAAAAATAATTAGCTTTGTTTGCATTGACCTTTGGGTGGGTGCCCTTGTTCCCTGGCCACGTGTGCGACGGCTGGTGCTGCACACAACCAACGCTGCATCCCGTGGCGGCCGCTCTCATCGCGGTGCTCGTGCCACGTGGACTGCAGTTCACAGCCCACAGTTGTGCAGGGAGCAATGGTTGTTTTTTTGTTTTTCTTCAAAAAAAAAACAACATGAAGAAAGTTGGACTGCCTGCTGCCGGTCCTCTCCCCCACGTGGCCCCTGAGTGAATATTATCTCACTGTTCTGCAACTAGCACAGACATTAGAAAAGGGTCCAACAGCCCCAGCAGCAATTGTTGCGCAACTTGCCTGGTCACAGCGTGAACTTACTCCAGCACACCGTGGAGGTTGCGTTGCCACGCTCACTGCCTCCAGTGCCTTGCCAGGTCCTCCAGTGCCTATCCTACATCAGCACTGCTGCGCCCCCCACCGCCTTTGCTGTGCCTCCTTCTGCGGACCACTGAATCTGCGCGCTGTACGTTTTCTGCACAACAGACGTTTGGTCCCTCTTCCATCATGTCAGCCATTCCACCTATTGAGCCTTTTGTGGTGGAAGGTGCCCCATCTTCGCAGGCTCCAAAGTGGAAGGAATGGGTAGAAAGAGTTCTGTTGTTTTTCGAAGCGACAAAAGTAGAAGATGATCAGAAACGGGCCCTGCTCATTCATTTGGGAGGAAGAGAAATCTACAAAATTACAAAAAACATCCTCATGTCACGTTAATAGCAGCCCTTAACAGGCATTTCGAGCCCATGGCCAATACTGATTATGAACGGTTTGTTTCAGACAAGCCCAACAACACATGGAAGAGTCTATTGACTCTTTCCACATGAGACTGCGTGATCTAGCCAGCACGTGTAGGTGAGATAAGGGGGCAGATAATTCAAGGGTGCGCATCAACAAAACTGAGAGAACACATTCTCGAGGAGTCCGGAAGGTCCTTGGCAGACATCCTCATGATGGGACGCATGAAAGAACTTTCAAAAGCCCGAGCATCACATATGGAGGCAGCACTACAAAGGCCAATCAAGGAAGAAACTGTCAACGCCATGGTGGTGCCACCCCATAAAGCAAAGCGCCGTACATATAAGCCATCGGCAAGAACATGCGGCTATTGTGGTGGTCCGCCACACAAACCGGTGAAAGGAAAGACAGGTGCTGGTTGTGGGAAACTGAATCATTTCATCAAAGTGTGCAGGTCGAGCGGAACACGAACAAATAAGGCATCCATCAACGCGACAACAAGCAAATCTGAACACGGAAGTGATATGGATGATGACGAGACAGAAGAACATGTCATTCACTCCCTGTTCACAATAGGAAATGCCGCGCAGTCGTCGAAGAGATTACCCAAATGTCAGATCAAAGTAGGGAATCACAACATCATAGCAGTTGTGGACACAGGAGCATCCAGAAACATTCTTGCAGCCAACGAGTACGCGAAAATGAGCCCACTCCCAACTTTAAACAAAGCAAAAGTCAGGGTATACGCATACGGACAAAACACCCCATTAGCCTTGAGAGGAGTATTTCACACGCCCATCACATATGAAGCGAAGACAGTCGGCACTAAAGTGTACGTGGCCGAAGAAGGATATGGAAAGTTGTTGGGTTGTAAAACAGCGGAGGAGCTGGGGGTGGTCGTTTTTGCTTTTGGCATACATCAAGAGTCAGTGGAAGAGCTCCTTACACAATACCACAAGGTGTTTGAAGGGATTGGGTGTTTGAAAAACAAAGAGATAAAACTAAATATTGACAACACTGTGCAACCTGTTGCGTTACGGCACCGACGAATAGCCTTCCACCTCAGACCACAAGTGGAGAAAGAGTTAGACCAGCTTGAGAGAGCTGACATCATTGAGAAGGTGACGGGACCAATGCCATGGGTATCACCAATAGTAGTAGCCCGGAAGCCGAAGCAACCTGGCGAGGTCTGCATCTGTATCGACATGTGTCTTCCCAACATAGCCGCTTGATGAGAGAGACACCTAACACCCACGATAGATTATATCATTGGGGAATTAAGCGGTTCGTGTTGGTTCTGAAAAGCTAGACCTTCGATCAGGTTACCACCAGTTAGTGCTGTCCAAGGAATCACGCTACATCACAACATTCTCCACACATGTGGGTTTGAGGCGCTATAAGCGACTACGTTTTGGAATATCCAGCGCCGCAGAGGTATTTCAAAATACTATACAGCAGCTGTTAGTAGGTTTACCAGGTACCATAAATGTCAGTGACGACATACTCATTCGCGCGCCAACCTTAGCAGAGCACCACTCCAGACTCAAGGGTGTCCTGCAGAGGGTACAAGAATCAGGTTGGACTCTTCACCGTCAGAAGTGCGAATTCCTGAAGAAACAGATACAATTCTTTGGGTACGTGTTCTCCGCAACGGGGGTCGCTCCTGACCCGGCGAAGGTGCAAGATGTCAAGAATGCTCCCCCCCCCTTCCTGTGTGACGGAAGTCAGAAGTTTCCTCGGGATGGTGAATTATTGTGGTCGCTTTATTAAAGATCTCGCATCACTCACCCAACCCCTCAGAATGCTGACCAAGTCCTCGGAACCATGAATTTGGGGTCCCTGTCAACAGGAATTTGAGACAGTCAAGGACTCCCTTTCGAGTGACACCATCCTACAATACTTTGACCCAAAGAGAGACACCAAAGTTGCTGTTGATGCAGGCCCGAAAGGACTAGGTGCCGCACTATTCCAAAAGCAAGATGACGGTGACTGGGCTCCGGTAGCTTTCGCCAGTAGATCCCTCACGGAGACAGAACAGAGATACTCCCAAATCGAAAAGGAAGCTATTGCAGTACACTGGGGATTTAAACACTTCCACATCTACGTCTATGGCCGTCCCTTTTTGGTAACCTCTGACCACAAACCACTCATAGCCCTGTTCAATGGCACCGCCTCCAAGCCCCTTCCGAAAATCGAAAAATGGATGCTCCAATTGCAAGACTACGGGTGCCAACTAGAATACCGCCCAGGAACCAACAACCCAGCTGATTACCTCTCCCGACATCCCCGAGCAGCTTCTCACCATGAAGTATGTGACGGAGAAGAAACGGAAGAATACGTCAAACTAATTTCCGATAGGTCCAGGCCACTGCCTCTTTCAGTGGAAGAAGTAGTCCTAGCAACAGCTGAAGATGAATGCCTCCAGAAGGCTCTGCAAGCCATAAGGGACAATCGTTGGTTCCAAATCAAGAGACAACTCTAGACCATGACAGTAGCCGCTCAGCGCATACTAGGGAGCCTATATTATGTACGGGATGAGCTAACAATAGACGCGGAAGGGTGCCTCCTGAGAGGGTGCTGGCTGCTAATTCCTACATCCCTCACGTCCAGGGTAGTGCAGCTTGCGCATAATAGACATCAAGGAATTGTAAAGACAAAAAATCAACTAAGGTCCAAGGTATGGTTTCCGCTTATGGATGAGTTGGTGGAAAGTGCGGTGAAAACATGTGAGTGGTGCCAAGCATCTGGAGAACCTAGTCGACCGACTCCAGTGGAAACTGAGCCAGATCCCACATCACCATGGAAGTCAGCTAGCCTAGATTTTGGAAGCCTACCGGATGGTCGGCACATGATGGTTATGATTGATGACTTTTCTAAATATCCAGAAGTTGAAGTTCTCCCCTCCATCTCGGCTGAGATCGTAATTCCCCGCATTGAGAAAATTCTGGCCACCCACGGACTCATCCGAGAAATCAAGACGGACAATGGTCCACCGTTCCAGAGCTGAGAGTTAGCTGGGTATCTCGAGAGCGTGGGTGTCAGGCATAAGCGGATCACTCCTCAGTGGCCACAAGCGAATGGTGAAGTTGAACGCTTTATGAGGACATTGAACAAGGTAATACGCATTGCACATGCTGGGGGCAACCTGTTGAGCATGCCATTTACTCTTTTCTGAGGAATTACCGTCAGACTCCTCACTCTACCACCAACAAAGCACTGGGGCTTGTGATTTTTGGAAGAGCATCTGTGGATTCAATACCTCACCACCAGTCCTGGGTCCCCACTTCTGTGGACCTGGACAAGGCTTATGAAAAGCGTTTGGCCGACAACAAATATGCCAGCATCCGTAGAAGAGCAAAACAGTCCGACCTCAAAGTGGACGATTTTGTGCTGCTCAAAGAGATATCCCCAGGCAGCAAATTTTGAATGCCTTTTGACCCTGCCTCGTGGCGAGTTGTGAAATGGCACGGATCTTCCATAGTGGTGCGACGTGGTACGGAGTCAGTGACTCGCAATGTGTCGCTGTTTAAAAGGTTCTGCTCCCCTACTGCATTCTGTCCAGCGGAGGCATACTCTGAGCCAGCAGGTGGTTCGCCATCCGTGGACGGGGATGATGATGACAATGACGTATCCTATCCCGAAACAGGTGATGACAACCTGCCAGACGCTATACGGAAGGTAACCCCACTGACAACGAAACACCCAGTACCAGTAAGGGAAGAGCTGACAGCACCAGGTACTACCTGCGCAATAATCCTGCTCCATCAGTGAAGCTACGTGACCATGTGACTGATGACTAGATGTTCAATGTATTTGTGATTTGTGTAGTTTTGTGTTTTTGATTTTTGGGAGGAATGTAGTGTCGCGCCAGTGAACAAACTGGTTGCCAGGCACTACCATTAAGGTCAAATGTGGAGGGGTGATGGCGGGCTCGCCATACCTGATTCCCCCTCCGTTTCTGTCATTGTTTGCAACACTACAGAAAGAAACAAATACATTCCTTTCTTTTTTGTGAAGAGAAGTAAAATAGAGCACGCACCACTCACAAATTGCTATTGTATTTTCCCTGTTAGGTGAACTCCCAAATGCCTCGCTTTGCGCAACAGAGTGCAGTGTTTGCCGGCTCCGACCATCACAAAAGAACAAATAACTTACAAGCTTATTTACGGAACAGAAGTAAAACTGAGCACGTATTGGGAGCACAGCCATGTTTCACTTCACGGCTCTGCTGTGTACTGCTGTGACAAGCCGAGCATTTTTCAGTGGCTTTCTCGTGCTCGATTATTTAGGAGGCTGCTCTGCTTATGTTCTCTTCTCTGGCGAGGTGCCTATAGGGGAGGATAGCAGAGCAAAGCTTGAAATAGACACCCAGTCACTCCGAGGATGGTGTGCTAAGTAACACAAGCAAGCATGCAGACAGAAATGCACCCACGATGTAAAGCACACAGAAAAGCACAAACACAACTACTCAAAGGTTTATGAACTCACCACACAACCAAAGCGGCTTGTGGGGTGCTGAAGGGGAGGGGTGATGCGCGCGGAAGAGGTGAGGGGTGAAATAAACATTTATTTAATTTAATAAAACACTTACCTTTCCTCGCCGTCACACCGCTCCTCACCGTCGCCGGATGCTGCAGGGTGAGGCTCCCAGCCTGTCCTGCGCCAATCATGACGCTGCTCAGGGCAACGTCAGGATTGACTGGGAGCGCCCAGCCAGGCCCACTGTGTTGCTGGGCTTAAGAGAGCCTACTGCGCATGTGTGTTTGTCCGGCCCGAGACAGCGGGCCAAACATACATGCTGAGCACTCCCCCTCGCTGCTCTTCACCCCCGTGGCCCCACCCCCATTACAAGAAAACAATCATAAACAGAGTTTATGATCGTTTTCTTGCAAAGGTTTTGCAGCTGCCGATGCAGGCGGGGTGGGGGAGGTGACGCACCTGCGCCAAAACAGAGGAGCGGCCACTTCACGCAACCACAAAGATGCTAAGACATACATGTATACAAACAACTGCAGTTCCTCAGCGTGAGTTCACAGTGCACGAAACCTGAAAGAACCATGGAGCACGATGCAAAGGGGAGAGACAAAAGAAACAAGCATTTCAACACAGTGGGTCTCACGTTTGCTCGCGTTAGAGCCATTTACGTTGAAAATTACTAACTGGACTTTTCTTGCCACAAAAACTGAAAATAAAAAGTAAAACAGTTGACATGAGCAAGCTGATTCAAAGCGCGGCTGTGAGCGTGAAGGAGACACACAAAAGGAAAAAGAAGTTTGCTCGCAGTCAAAGTTATCAGCAAAAGTGAAGTTATCCATGTAACAGGGTCGATGGCCAATGCGGTAACAAAACTGCTCTAAGAAGGGTCAAACGTAAAGCATTTACCAATGAAAAAGGATTTTTGAAAGGCAAGCCCACAAAAGAGTGATACTGATGGGAGTGGTTAAAAGCCAAGATACATACCAACACTTTAGAAAAGCATCACTTGCACTGCTATACTCAACCAAAAAATGGAATGGGAACACAGGACCCCCACCTCGGTAAGTGGAATGTGTAGAGGGGAGCTGGGAGTATTAGAAAACCACAGAGGTAAGTAACACAGTACCCCCCAGCGACCAGGAAAGCAGGAGTTAATCACTGGAATTTCCCCAAACCACCCAAAAGGAAGAAAAGAAGACACCCAGACAGGACTGCAAGAAACCAGCAGTGGGTTTCTGGAGAAGAAGACCTGTGGACAGAGGGGACCAAGTCCAAAAGTCACAGTGGAGTCCAGGAGAAGTAGGAGCTGCTACCCATCCAGCTGCACTTGCAGGAGTTGGTCGACAACCAGCCTTGGAGCCGGAGCCGGAACCGGAGAAGAGTTCCTGATGGATGCAGAAGATGTCCCAAGCTGGAGTAAAGATTGCAGATGGGTGTTGGTGCAGGAATGCCACCAACAAGCCTTGGCAAAGGCAAATTCACGCTTAGTGGAAAAGTGGTGCTGCTGGGGACCATCAAGGCCCAGGAGGACTCAACCCATGAAGAGGAGTCACAGGGGACCCTCAGCCACACGGAGGACCCACAGGAGCAGAAGCAGCACCCACAGGAGTCCCACAAGCTAGGGACACAGAAGTTGCAGGAGCTCATGCAGCACTACAGAAAGGGATCCCACGCCGAAGGATAACCTTGCAGAGGGCTATGCATCACAAGAAGGAGTGTTCGGGACAGGAGCTACATGTTGCCTGAAGAACCCTTGGTGGAGATGCAAACGAGCTTTGGCAGTTGCAAGACACGCAGTGCCCGGGGGTACTGTCCTGCGTGGGAAGGCAAGGGTATACCTCCAACAAAGTTGGACAGCTGGCAGAGAGGACCAAGAAGACTATTCAGGACCACCACTGGTGTTGCAGTATGCACGTACCTCAGGATGAGGAGAGATCCATGCAGCCGGTCGTTGTTGCAGCAGGTGTCTGCGGATGCAGGGAAGTGACTTCTTCACTCCAAGGGAGATTCCTTCTTTCTTCTAGTGCAGTCTGAAGACACGCTACCCTCAGTGGATACACATTCGGTGGAAATGTTGCAGTTGCTGGCAGGAGCCCTGGAATCTTATGGCGGTGGTAGTATTAGTAACGGAGGCTAGCGCACTAACAGATGAGACATCACAAGCAAGGTGCCATTCCCACCTATGCAAACTCTAACTGTAGGAGTGATCAAAGGGTTATCCGTCACCGTCAACTTGATTTAAAGAAAACAGAGAGTTAGTGGGTTATATTGTATCATAACTTTAGAAATACTGAGACCAGATTACCATGATGACAGTACGACACAGAACAAAGAAGACCTGATTTGATAATAAAAGCTAGGAATATCAATTTATTTTGAGCAATAGGGAGCTAGTATTTGCTGACAACTAAACTTAGGCCCATATTTATACTTTTTGACGCAAAACTGCGCTAACGCAGTTTTGCGTAAAAAAAATTTGCGCCGGCTAACGCCATTCTGAAGCACCATGCGGGCGCCGTATTTAATCAATGACGTTAGCCGGCGTTAGCCGGCGGCGCTGCCTGGTGTGCGTGGAAAAAAACGACGTACACCAGGCAGCGCCGGCGTAGGGGGATATGGAGCTTGGGCGCCAAAAAATGGGGCAAGTCAGGCTGAGGCAAATTTTTCGCCTCAACCCGATTTGCGCCATTTTTTTTCACTCCCAACCCCCATTGAAATGACTCCTGTCTTAGCAAAGACAGGAGTCATGCCCCCTTGCCCAATGGCCATGCCCAGGGGACTTCTGTCCCCTGGGCATGGTCATTGGGCATAGTGGCATGTAGGGGGGCACAAATCAGGCCCCCCTATGCCACAAAAAAAAAAAAAAAAAAAAAATACCTACCTGAACTTACCTTAATGTCCCTGGGATGGGTCCCTCCAGCCTTGGGTGTCCTCCTGGGGTGGGCAAGGGTGACAGGGGGTGTCCCTGGGGGCATGGGAGGGCACCTCTGGGCTCCTTCCGAGCCCACAGGTCCCTTAACGCCTGCCCTGACCAGGCGCTAAAAAACGGCGCAAAAGCGGGCGTACTTCATTTTTTTTGACCCGCCCACTCCCGGGCGTGAATTTTGCCCGGGAGTGTAAATACGGCGCACATGCCTCGGAGTCAATTTTTTAGACGGGAACGCCTACCTTGCATATCATTAACGCAAAGTAGGTGTCCACGCAAAAAAATGACGCAAACTCCATGGACTTTTGCCGCTAGACGCGTCTAACGCCAAAGTATAAATATGGAGTTAGTTTTGCATCGGAATTGCGTCAAAAAAAACGACGCAATTCCGGCGCAAACAGAGTATAAATATGCCCCTTAGTCTGTACATGTGCCTGACTCATGGTGGGTTCACCAACAAGTACCTAGGAAGCAGTATCCAAATTTCCAGGACATGTGATGGGCAAGTTTTGGACCACTGACATGAACAAGCGTCTGCTATCTATCCGGTGCATGCTTTGTCCTTTGTGGTGTTTACGTTACCCAAAAACTAGGAAGTGCACACAACAGATGTTGCTACATGTATGACACATGTCCTCTCTCATTTCCACACTGACTTGCATCTGAGGGTTGGACACATTGACTTCACATTCATACAAGCATATTTGCAATGATGCATCTTGTGATGCACACACACTGGGTCAAAAACTACATTAGTAGCCAATGCACACACATTGAGCCATAGGCATTGAGGTATTGTACTTATGTGCGTCACCTTGCTATCCTCTCCTGACGCCAAACATGCCCAATTTGTGCAATACAGATATGTAGGCCACACGTTTGGCCATCTAGTGCGTCAGTCAAGAGTGAAAATCCTGTACATGAAGTAGTGGAACATGGTCCGCAGTAGTATGATGTCTCATATGTGCCCATACACCGTCATGACCAAAGTGGGTGCAATCAGCCTATCTCAGTTTTGTCACAAATGTAATATAACATTAAAATGGTAAAATGACCCAAACCCAATTAATGCCTGAAAATTTGACGCATGCGCATCAAAAAATGACACTTATGCCCGAAAAACGACGCATAGTGCCCTGAAATAACCATTGCCCCTGAGCTGCATCTTCCACACTGTACCTCAGAAAATTGGTTAAGTGTAAAACTATTTCCACACATATGGATGCGGTCTCAATTCTACTCCTGTGCGTCGGAAAAAATGATGCGCAGACTGTATGCGTCAAAATCTTTTAAAGTATAACGATAAAAAAGCCCACCATTTTAGGCAGGAAGTGATGTAATAGGATATCCTGTTTACAGATTATGTACAGTAGGTATAATTTCACTTTCACCTTGCAGTCTGTGATACTTCCTGACTGTGTGGCTGTGTTGAGAGTTTTGTCTGGTCAAATTGTGCTTTTGTCTCCTTTGTGGTCTATTTATTGTCTTTTTGTGAATAAAACTTGTTGTTGTATCCTGTCTGAGTGTTTTTGTGTACATTTGTGTTGTAAAGTATTGTCTTTGTTTTGTTGTGAGTCTGTTGTGGGTAGTGTTAGTTTGGGTATAGTTGGGCTGTGTTAGTTGTTTAGTTTAAGTATTTCCTGTTATACTTTCCCCATATTCTCCTTTGTTCCCCTTTATCCCCTATTTCTCTGTTGCTGCAAAGATGTTGGGTAGGCCTCGTCTTGGCAAGATGGGTGAGGAGGAGATAGATGGATTTATATGGCTGGTGTGCCTTTTCCTACCCCTAGTGATTGAGGCAGGTGGGCGGGTGATACAGGGGTATCACACTGAGGCACGGAGGCTCAGATGGGCAAAGGTGTTGCATCATCTGCAACGGATTTATCGGACACCACAGAACGACCACCAGCTGAAGCACCGCTGGGCTGACCTTATCTCCAGGGAGCAAGATCTGCTGGACCACCTGGGGATTGTGATTGGTGGCCCTGCTGGTGAGTATAAATCATGTAAATGTGCACATTTAAATGCCCTGTAGTGACATCAGATGATTTTTACAATATCTGCCGGCAATGTTGTTGAGTGTGTGGAATGCTACTTTTATCATACAGGGTCCTATATCTACTTTGTTAAGGACCACAATTGCTAGCTGTTAGTAAGCAAGAGCTCTGCAAACTCACTGAATACTTTTGTATTATGTAAGTTAGTGCCGCCTTTGTATCAAACAGCAACACAAATCAGGAGCCAATTATGTACAGATATAGGCCACAGTTGCCTGTGAGGTATAGAAATTTCCAAATAATTTCCAACATTTGTTGACGCAACAGCTAGACTGACTTTTTAAACACTACATGAGGCTGAAAATAAGTGCAGGCTTCACGTCAATTGGTGATAGCAATGTGGCCTGAACATATGTCTCATGTGTGTCTGGTGAGTGTGTAAGGAAACCCATCAAGGAAATTACAAAAATCTTAGGGATTATTGTGCCCCTCCTTCATTTCGGATTCATGTCTGATCTGGATTTGGACACATAGGGAACAAGTTCTAGCTGCGCTCAGCTAACATCTTAGACTGGTATTTGGAGTTTGTAGTGCCACATTTCGTTTAGGGATGGCTGGCCAAAGGTATGCACATGGGTTCGTATCTCTATGGTTGGTGTAACACATCATAGCTGGGCCACATCAAATGAAGAAACTGTAACAACATGAGGGCTAACAACTGTCCCTGACCCTCTGTACATTGTACCTGTGTGTCATTAATTTGTCATGGTCACAATGGCTTATTGACTGGTAATGCAGTCCTCACGGAAAGTGGCTTTGGATGTCTCTCTTGGATACACACGATGAGACGAATACACTCCATTATTATGTCTGCTCACTAATTAAAGAGCATGTTTGCCCGCACATGATAGTTTGGGCCACTGCATGTGTGCAGATATGTGTGTAACTCTCACTGGAGACCCATGGTATGTACATGCTAGCCGTGCTATATCGGATGCAGTATCATCATGTCTGAGAGTAATCTTAGACATGGTATTTGTCTTTGGAATTGTTGTACAGTGCACAGACATTGAGCACATTTCTCCCTTCCATGCCTTACAGGTGGACCAGCACCCTACACTGCTGGCGAGGTGGCTCGATTTGAGGACCCAGACAACTCCAGTATGTGTTGATATGTCTGTTATGTGTTGTGTTTGCTGGTGATGTGTGATGGACTCCTGTGTGTTGGACACATAGCAAGGTGTAATACGCTGGCCAAACTTTTGTTCCATGAGTGGAATTTCATTTTATCACCATCTTTGAGTTGGCCAATCCTTATCCTATTTTCCTTATTTAGGGATAATAGGTCAGTCCTGTAGGCCCTGCAATGTGAATAGGGAGGAGTCATGTGGATAACACTTGAATCAGAAAGTGTCGCACTGGACCTAATTTGTGATTTAGTCAGCCAGTCAGACCCAAATTCTCCCAGAATGGGGCTGCCAAATGCCTACCCATAGACTTCTGCTTCCCAATTCACTAATGTACTTATTAAACTGTAGGTTGAACTTCCTAGTAGCATGTAGCTCCACATGTAGTGCTACGAGTATGTGGCACTTGAGTGCAATGGCCTAGGTGTGCATGCAACTCATGGCCAGGGGTTTTCTTGCATCTCCGTGTTTGTTGTAAGTCATGGCTTACTGGTAGGAAATGATGTGGACAAAGGTCTGCATTTCCAAACATGAGTGGCGTTGGGATTGGTCAAGGGTTTGCTGTCTCCTATTTGGAGATCCTGCTTACATGTGGTGTGTGTGTTGAGCCAAACACATGTCCAGCTTTCATAAGCTTCCTGGGTGTCCTTGTTGTTTGAAATTGTTAGTTGTTAGTCCATCTCCCCACCCTCAAACACAGGCATAGGTTTGTGAATAGTGTACCTAGGACTGATGATACAAGTTTGGTACACAGACATGTAAATCAGTGCATCTTTTGTCTGAACCTAGTATACACACTCATGTTTCGCACATGAGTACTATACTAGCAAGTCCATTTACAACTTTCAGATCATTTGGCCCTAGATTTCCATCCCGTACAATGACATTTGTAGCCCTGGCAGTGGTGGAGGATATGCAGCGTGATTGATAGCTGACAACTGACAGAACATAGATGCCAAAATCATTCCAGTTGTTACCCATCTTGTAGGGTTTGGATGTGCTATGTGTGATAGGACCTTTGTAGGCTGGCTTGCCATGTACTTCCTCGGACAATCAATGATCTAAATGATGATATGAGCTGTTACAAGTAAAATAGATGTATTGTCTGATTTACTTCTTGTGCCATTTCACACAATGCAGTACCTAATGTTAGATTTTCTATTTGTCTTCACAGCCACAAATATGACACCCATCCAGGTCAGGGAGTTTCAACGGCGGGCAATGAGGTATCAACACATACTTCAAGTCGAGTCTGGGTACCGAAAAATGGCCCGCAGATATCGGCATGAACGGGCCTCCGGAGCCTGGAGGGCATTTCCACATGGCGGCCCTTCTTTGCTCACCACAACCACCACCAGCACCACCACCACTACCACCCAGGTGGCACCACCAGCAGCTGGAACCGTTGCAGGAACATCCTCAGCAAGTGCTCCAGGCCCAAGCACAGCACTACCTGCAGGGCAGCCCACAGCCATGGACACTACACGGCCCACACTTCCTCGGCTGGCACCCAGACCACCCCAGCTGTAGCCATTGGCCCTGCTGCTTTTGGACATATGAAGCGTAAATTGGACCGTGTCCTGCGGAAGATGAGTCGACTGCGGCAGGAGGTGTGACATGTCAACCGGCGGGTGCGGTCAATCAAGAGGACCCTCTGGAGGGCCAACATGTAGCAGATTAGACGGACATGATTCCCTCCCCTCCCTCCTCTTTCCTGGTTCTTATTCTTTGTGGGTTTAGGGGGCTTAGTGTTAGGTTAGTATATGATGTTAGTTTAGTTAGTGTTAGTGGGTGTGGGGTCCTGAATATTTCTAATGTTTATTTTTAAATGTGTTTTGGCAATGTTAGGGTTCTTGTGTGTTTAAAAAAAAAAAAAATTGAAACTTAAAACAAATAAAAACAAAAAAATATATATTTGTTTAGTATAGGATAGTATGTGTTAAGGTTAGTATCTGTTGTCCTCCATGTGTCCCGTCTCATAAGTGGGGTGGGGGGTTGATGTTTAGAACATTTAGTTAAATGTGATAAGTAAGTTTAGCTTAGGTTAGTTAGGGACAGTTCTGGGTAATGAGTAGTCAGAGTAGATTAGGGTAGGTAAGGCTTTTCCCCGAGTTTTCACTTCTGTTTTTACTGTTTAATAAATATGTAGGTAAACCTTTACAGTATGTGTGACATGCTTGTAGATCAGGGCCTTGGCATGAGTGTACAGTGTTTCTTTTGTATTACATTTTGTGTCCTATGCTGCTAACAAATCCCAACTGAGCTGTAACATTGGCAGCTACCCCAAAGCTACCTTTCAAAGATTAGGCCATTCATTGCAACCACCAATCACAGTTACTATGGATCCCAAAGTGTGTTTTTTTAATAATGTATGTTTTCAATGCCGCATACAGTGCTTCCAGATTTATGATTGGGGACACTGTGTTATGTCTGACTGCAGTCTCATGTCCAAGGAAACCCTTATAAGGTGAGTGGTAGTAAGCTCTCTTGTAGTATAGTGTACAGAACTCACATATATCATTTGTTACACTGTTCAGCATGATTACTTATTTGGATGTAAACTCATACACCTCCATTCATGCAGTTTGGTGACTGTTCGCTTATATTTGTGGGCAATGTTGCATGTGTTAGTTTTGCATTGAAGCAACATTCATAGGCACCATTTTATGGTTTAGATATCCCTTGCGGAAGGGTTGATCTGTCCAACACAGCATTATGGTGTATAGTTTATCTTTTCCTCAGATATTACCCTCAGGAAGGGCAGAGTATGGTAGAATCCAGGCCACTGTGCATAGTTATCAGCCTACATTATTTCAGGACAGTTGTATTGACAAGCTATGATATTTGACAGGAGGCAAAATTCAGTGATCTACTGCACGGTTGATGTGTCACATTACACAGAGACAAAGTGGTTGTGTAAGTGCTATTTATTGAAAAGTACTGTAGTGCTATCTGTTCATTGTCCATGATTGTGAGTCCATTATAGTGACATCTTCCATTGTGATCCTACACAAGTGCAAAAGGACATTCCATTGGACATGCTGGGGTGAAGTGTCAGACAGTGCAGAGGGACAGGATTTGCCAATGAGTTAGTGAGAGACAATCACAGGGCAGGCTGACAAGATAGACAGTGGTTTGCAGAACAGTGCTTGATTACAGTTGTTGCAAGACTGGAATGTTACGAAGCGCAGGACCTTATAGGTGGCCATGTGGCAGGGACTAGTGCTTCTGGGTACTTTTACGTGTGAAGGTGATCTGTTCGTGGTCTTCATCTTCTGATGTGTGTGTTGCCTCCTCTGCCCTTGGTGGTGGTTGTGAAGGGGCAACACACACCTCAGTGTGTGTAGATGTGGAGTCAGACATCCCGCTAGCTGCTACCTGTGGGTGTCTTAAGGGCAGTACTGCTGCAAGGAGGATCTGCTGGTTCTTAATAATAGGAGCCACATCATGATGGTAGGCAGCCAGGTCGGCCCTGAGGGGGTCATGATTGCATTCGTGCATGCAGTGTAAGGTTTGGGATGCTAGGTCTTGTGGCAACTCCCTCACTGCATTGGTGAATTCCTTTACAGTTTGTTGTAGTCCTTGCAGGATGGATGTTAGCGCTTGCATGGCTGCTGCCTGATCTGCAGATGACTTCATGCACAAACGCATCCCCTCAAGGCTGGCTGACATATTTTGCATCCCCACCCGCATCTCCTTGGCAAGCTCCTGCCGTACTCCCACTACAGTCCGGTGAAAGCTGATGCCTGTGTCGTCCTCAGACGTGTTGGAGCTGGCAGGTTGTGCAATTGGGGTGGTGGGTGGATCCTCTGTGATGGCTGCTTGTTCTGTGCTCCTCTTTGTGACTGAAGGTGGGGTCTGGAGGGTTCCAAGGACATCTTGGAGGGTCTGCTGACTGATGTTTGTCAGCTCGTCATCCATGCTATCAGGGTAGTCCTGGACAGGCATATCCGCAGGAGATCCATCGTCCTCTGCAATGAAATAGGGTACAATTAGTGTGTCTGTGTTGTGGCATTTGTGATGTGACATGCCTGCCTTGTGATGATTTCACATTGTGATCTTGGTTCCTGTTCATTGATCTACTCTTTCAAATGGGCATTCTCCCAGGCCTATGCCCCACCTGCATGTCACATGTATTGTGGTCAGTTAGTGGACTTGTCAGCATCACATCCTCTAGGTGTTGGTTTTGGCCAAATTGTGAATTACCACCTTCTTGTCCTACTCAACCCTCCCCCTAATTCCATTCTCATGGTGAGACCTTTCACTGGCTGCGGGTGCTCTGATGGCACTAGCAGCACACTTAACAATCTGGACCAGCCCCAGTCTCTGATCTTTCACATCCACCTGTATGTAGTTGAAATGTAGCGTATACTATGCATAGCATTGTTATGGCACGATATGGATGTCAGCATTGGTAATGTGTACAGCTGATGTTGGGGAATGTGTGGTACAATGAATTGCCCTGATTGTCGTAGCAGTGTGCTATTTCCACCTCTGACTGTGCAGGTGTATTTCAGTGACCAGTTACATGTGTCCTCCCCCTAAATGCTGTTGTCTGAGCAGTATGACATTTGGGATGTTGCATTGTGACCCAGGCACAGTGTGGACCCTGACATATGCAGCATGGGTATGACATTAGTGCTGTGTACCTCCTAATGTTGATGACATTGGCTGATGTTTACGGCAACTATGGGCATTCACATTTGACAGGACTGGAACATTTGTCTTGTTTCAGGGGATTGTTAACATTGTCATCCTAAACCCTCTAATTTAGGTGTGTATGATCCATGGGGACGTTACTGTCATTGGCTACTTGACCAGCACACACAACGGATGTGGTAGTGGCAACTGTTGTTAATGTTACATTCTAGTTGTCGGTATGGCTAGAGGTTGTTAATTGTGCCCTAGTTAATGTAGGGGATATAGTGGCTGACGAGTGACGGGATGTCAGTTTGACGTTGTTCCCTTCTTCTCGGCGTGGCTTTAATTTTGCAACATCGTTGGCATGGCAGCATACCCCCATGGAAAGGTTGTTGGTGTTGTGTTATGCTGGCCCCAGCTTTTCTCTGAACGGGCCATGCCCCAGTGCTGTACCCCTTTACCTATACCACTCCATGTATATGATGACTTACATGCATTGTGTAGTAGGTATTAACCCCCCGGTTGCAGTTAACATTAGTGCATTTTAGTTTCCCAGGTGACTTACCCTGCATGTGCGTTGTCTCCTGGTAGTCTGTGCTGTTCTGTCCTTCAATCCCTGTGACGATCTCCTCAGGGAGGACGGCTGCGACCATATCCTCCATGTGGTCCAGGGGCTCCTGGTGTGCTGGACTCCCACCTCCAGTCTGCAGTGCTGCCTTCCTGTTCCTGGCCATCTTATCCTTGGTCCTGCGCTTGCAGTCATGCCAGCGTTTCTTGCACTCGATGACTGTTCTGCGTACTTCTGCCACACTGTTAATCTTGTCAACAATTTGTTGCCATATTGCCTCTCTCCTACTGATCGGCAACTTTGAGGTGACAAAGAGTTGGTGCTGGTGTTCCGTCACCTCTTTAACCAGAATTTCCTGCTCCTCTGCACTGAAGCGACACTTTCTTTTCTTCTTCTCCCTGTCCTGGGTCTTGTGTGGGTCCTCCTGGCTGGTTCCTGGTCTGTTGTCATCTTCCTGGGGTCTGTACAGGCATTTGGGATCCATTTTGGCTCTCCCCTGCTGAAATGTCTGTGTTTGCAGCAATTTTTTACGCTATTGCGTCAAAAAACGCTGCATATCCGGTTTGCAGTGTCGTAAATCGGCTCACAGTCATTTCCGCTGTGTTAACGTAGTTTTTCTTTACGACGTGACACTGCGGTGTGCGTTAAAAAAAATTACTCACACCTGTGGTTTGCGCCGCCGTCCGTCAATGTATAAATTTGACGCCTGCGCGGCACACAGAAATGGCATTAGCCGGTGGTAATATTTTTGACGCAAAACTGCGTCTCCACAGTTTTGCATCAAAAAGTAAAAATATGGCCCTCAATGTTCTGTGTTCTAGGTTTGAAAAATACAACTTACGGACGAGTGAAGTTAACCCAACCAGTTATTGAAAAAATACAATTTATGGCGGAGTGAAGTTATCCCACTGAGTTCTAAAAATTATGATTGTTAAAAGAAAAATTATGCTGTATTGCCAAAGTGGATGGTGCATCTGCATTCTTCTCGGAATGTCTATCACTCTTGGGTGCCTGGCTGAACCTGTCCAGTAGGTGAGCTGGAGCGTTGAGCTTTCACTATGTTTTGTTCGTGCAGGGGAGAAGAAGGCCTGCATATTGAAAAACAGAAGCTGTATTGTAGAGTCAAGGAAGCAAGGTAACATTCATGAGGAGTCACAAGTGTACAAAGAAGACTCAGATATAAAGGAAGAACATAAAGAGGAGTTTCACAATTGAGCCAGCAGTGCAGCAAACATACACCTAGCAGCATTTCCCACATTAACACACCTCTCTCCAGTCCACAGAGCTGAGTGAGTACTAGGTCTCAGAGTCTTCATTATCATAATCATGGTTTCTCAAGTCGATAACCTTCTTCTTCTAGGTGTTGAGGTAGTCTTGCCCTGAGTCCTTCCATTCTCCCCCTCCTGATTCCAAGTAACCCTCTCCCACTCCCAACCCAAGCGACATAGACCTGTAGTGCAATGCTTTCGAAGAACAAATAGAGAAACCGAATTGGAGTGAAAGATTAGGCTCTCAATCAAGGCATGTGCTTCTGGGGTTTTGTTCACACCTGCGAGTGCAAACCTTTCAGACACCTTCTTTAGCTGATCCTATGGCAGATGCAACAGCGGGATAGCTTGTACCATCATACTGTCTTCCTTGCTAACTTTCTGTGTGAAAACCTCAGAAGGGAGTAGCATCGGTGTCAGGCATTTGTCTAGGCCCTATTTGTCCACACCCATGGTCATAGCTTTCCCAGTTGCTTCACCTCCTCTTTGAATGGCGCAGTCATTTATCTGTCTGTACTGCTCAAACAGTCTTTGCAACATGCAATAGGTCGAGTTCCAGCATGTTGGCACCTCCTGTATCAGGGCTTTAACTGGTACTCTGTTAGCACGCTGAATAATCCGCAACTGCTTCCAGGCTTTGAAAGAACGACTTAATTGAGTGCAGATTCATCTGCAGGTGGTTAGTATGTTGCTGACTATGTCTTCTTTTTTAAAAAGTCTTGCACAACCAGGTTGATGCAGTGTGCCAAACAAAGGACCCTGAAATAGGCACCGTCTGCCATGGCCTTGACTATGTTACCACCATTGACCGTGGCAACAAATCCAATTCTGAGACCTCTGGGACGAGGCCATTCAGACACCTTGCTGTTAAATTTGTCCAAGATGTCTGCAGCTGTATGTGATTTCTCCATGGCGAAAATGGCTACTGTTGCCTGCTGCCGAATGTTCTTAAAACTTTCTTCAGGGGCAAGACCTGTAGATAGCTTTTGTTTTACCCCCACAAAATCGATCCAATGTGCAGTGATGCACATGTAATCAGTCGCTTGACAACTAGTCCACATGTCTGTCGTCAGGTGGATAGTTTGGGCAACACTTTGCTGCAAAGCTTGTCCAAGCAATTGCAGCACATCGTGATACAGCACTGGAACAGTAACTCTGGCAAAATGGGTCTGACCTGGAGCCTTCCATTTCAGGCAGATGGCTGCCACAAATTCAAAGAATCCAATTCCTTCCACAAAAAAAAAGGGAGGAGATCCAGCACTAACATTTTTGCCAGATTCCCGTTCTATAAACGTGCAGTTGGGTGGTTGCGATCGTAGGGCTCCTCCTACCTAAACATGCCCATAATAGTAGCCTGGATTTTCTTATTTTCTAGGGCCACTGACGCACGCATCGTTTGAGAAATAGGTGGTGGTAGACTCAATGTGCACTGTGGGGCAATCACTGTATGCCATGGTGTCTCCACCTGACTCTTCTTGTGCCATTGTGAGGCCGCTGAGGTGATTCTGGTGCTATGCTGGGGACAGAACTGCTTTGTGTGAGGATGTCACCCTCTTCTTCCTTACCTCCCACTGTGATTGGACTTGTAGCTGATGTTCACCAGCTCTTCTTAGCTTTACCACCACAGCCATGTTCAGCAATGTTTTAAGGTGATCCTCCCATCGGATTGTGTGATGTTTTTTCATATGGGTCGTTTGGCCTCCAGTACCATAATGTGAACCAGTCTTACCTCGACAAACATTTACATGGCAAATGGAGCATATTGCAATGTTCTCCTCCTGTTTAATAATCGTAAAAAAGTCCCAAACTGGGGAGGAGGAATTTCTTAGTGTGCCAATGCCTGAAGAAGAACTGGAGGTAGGTGGGTGTGTTCTCAATTGCCTCTCTGCAGTGCATACCTCTAGTAAGGTAGCGGTTGGTGCCGGTCTCAGCTGGGGCTTTACAAATATAGGAATTGGCGGTGCGACCTGTTCTACATCCCTCAGAGAAGGTTGAAAAGTAACATCGGACTCCTCTGTTCCAACTTCCACAATGATTGGCTTGTTGTGGTCATCCTCCTCATCAACCCCTTCCATAATTCTAAGGCTTTCAAGAACTTTAATTTTCCCTTGCTTCTCCTGGCATCTCCCGGACTCTGCCAAGATACACTATGTCCCTATCAAAATCATCATCATCAGAAGTGATGGTTGGAGAAGATGGTGGAGTAGCACCCTTCCTTTTCCTTGCTGGACCTCTGGGAGCAAATAGATCTAAAACAGGAGGTTATTGCTCAGCAGGAAGTCTGTCCTCCTGTTCTGCTTCAACTTCTGGAGGATCTACTTTTGCTGGCTGCGGCTGCTGTCAACTTTGCTCTGTTTTTTTAAGCAAGTGGGTATTACTTTGTAAAAGGGACAAATACAATTCAACATCACTGCTCGTTGGCGTCCCCATGATTGCAGTGGCTGCCTCACTGTCAGACAAGGTCTGGGCTTAGGTTGGGGTGGTGCTGTTGATGCAGGAGTGCTACTCCCCAGTTCCTCCTCAGAGGCTGGTGCAGCAGGCACACGTCTCCTGAAAAGGGTTATGGTCAGCATGCCACCTGTGGAAAGCTGTTTCTTCCCAGTGACCACTTTCTTGGGAGCAAATGTCTTTGGGGCCATCTTAAAGCTCTCAGTTGGCAGTGGTACTAAGCTGCACAGGCGAAAACGATTGGAAGACTGACGTCACTGTACAGGCCTTCTGTTTGACAGTACTGTCTCTTCCTCTCATGTGCACTCAAAAGCAAATAAACAAGAAAAACATTTAGTGAAACATGTCATTGTTGCAGTTTAATTAGTACAGACAAAGGCAATATTAGTGTGGTGGTTACTTAGGTAATAATAAATCAACCCTTTTAAAGTCAAACCACACCACACCATAACATTTAATTTCCAATCAGGATAACACAACATAAAGATATAGCTCTTTGCTTTATGCCCATCTACTCTAACGGAGACACCTGTGGCAGTCAGGGAAGTGCATGGGTAAATGGAGTAATATTTGAAAAAATGAAGGTTAGTGTGCGCCTATGGCAGGCAGTGTGGTCCAAGGGGAAATGGGATAAATACTCATTAAAAATGAATGATGCTGCTGTGTCTGCAGTGCACAACAGTCAGGGTGTCCAGGAGGAAATGAAATTATACCTTCAAACAACTGAATGCCTAAGGTGGCTGGATGGTTGGATAGTTGGATCGAGGGAAAATGCAAAAAAAAAGTTGAATAAATACAAAAATCAAATAAAAAAATTAAAATACAAAATCTAAAATAAAAATTAAAACAATTAAAATAAAAAGTTAAAATTAAATTTAAAAAAAATAGAAAAAGCTAAATTAAAAAATTAAAATAAGAAAACAATAAATAATTGCTGATGTTTGTATGGGAGGATGAGATGAGAAGAAACCTATTGTGAGTCAAGGAGACGCAAAATAAAAAATGCATGTAATATTATAAGCACTGTTCATCATATTTCTAATATGCATATACTACAATGATCCTCAAGCATAATATTAAAATGGATATCACATCCATCCATGCAAGCCTATGGCAAAGGGACACTGACTGGATGCACGAAATGGCCACCAGCCACATAGTCAAACAACAACAGCGAGCAAGGAGGAATGTGGAATAAAGAACAGATGCAAGCCTGTGGCAAAAACACATTGGCTGATGTACAAAATAGGGCCAGCCACATGGCCAAATAACAACAGCAAGCAGGGAGGCATGGGGAACAAAGAACACATGCAAGACTATGGCAAAGGCACACTGGCTGGATGCACAAAATATCTGCCAGCCACCTGGTCAAACAACAACAGCAAGCAAGGAGGCATGGGGAACAAAGAACATATGCAAGCCTATGGCAAAGGCACACTGGCTGGATGCACAAAATGGCCGCCAGACACATGGTCAAACAATAACAGCGAGCAAAGAGGCATGGGAAACAAAGAAAACATGCAAGCCTATGGCAAAGGCACATTGGCTGGATGCACAAAATGGCCCCCACCCACATGGTCAAACAACAACAGTGAGCAAGGAGGCATGGGAAACATAGAACACATTCAGGCCTATGGACACAGACTACACAAAATGTCCCCTAGCCACATAGCATGGAGAACAAAGACAAATGATAGCAGATGACAAACACACACATATACACACATACACACACACACACTCTGGCCAGAAAAAGTATGCCTGGACACACTGAAGAATATACTACCATTAAGTCAGTGATGCAAAACACGAAAATTAACTGAGCTATAAAACCTTTACAACAACATGCATTCTCCTGTGGCATCAAATTTTACCCCGCATATACACTTTTTGCAGAAAAAAAATTAAATGTAACCAATAGCCAACATTTTTAATTTAATCCAGTGCAATCCCTACCCTAAATTAAGTTTTAAAAACATATAGCACAGAAACATTTCTTTCATGCACTGATAACTACTAGTACTGAGCCTACTGGCTACATGGCCTGTTGGAAGTCTAGGCACATAGTAAATACATGGATATTCCAAATGTAACAAACATGGAGAAAGGGTACTGAACTGTGCAACTTTTTCCTTTACAAAAGATAAAAAATGAATTGCAAAAAAAATAACTAAGCCCCTATTCAAACTCCAGGCTACCCACCACAATGAAATGTAAAAAAATAAAGTACAAAGAAATACTGGTGCATGCCCTACCAAATAAACAACACCCTTAAATAATAGTTTTTGAACCTACTGTGATATCACAAAATCAAAGTCCTTAAATTCAAAGGTATATATATTTATATATATATATATATATATATATATATATATATATATATATATATATATATATATATATCAGACAAAGAGTGTGATCCTTCCTCCTCAAAATCCAAGTGAAAAGTGACAAGGAGATGGACAAAGCACTAGGAAGAGCCGGTTTGATAGAAACAGGAAGTTGGAGTCTATGGGGCACGTCCTTCCTGTTGGAAAAAAAGTTTAAAAAAAGGCTTCTTGCACTAAAAAACAACTTGAACGATCTGTTGGAGAAGAAAATCCAATCAAAAACATCTTTTTGAGCAGAATTAGATGCTTTACGAGTAGAAAATCTACTTGAGGTGCATTTGTGAACTGGCACTGTATTGGCCCCATCCCGACTGGAAGCTGCGCAAGCGGCGGTGAAATCTTGTACACTCGGTAGCAGCCTGAGAATATCTTGGTGTGAGCGGGCGAGCACCAAAATTAATCTTGCATGCGCAAACAGAAAAATAATAGTCTGCTTCGCTGTGGATGGCGGAATTCAGAAGCTCTGCTCTACCCTGCGTAGCGTGAAGTGTCCAAATTTCAAAAACTCTACCAGTGGAGCTACGTTTAACGCCCAGGCCTACTTTTAAGTATGCCTGTTGTTTTAACTCATTACAAATCATCCCAAATCGGAAATTTGAATCAAACATATTTGCTCGATTAACCTCCACGAAAAAGGATAGAAAATGAAAAACAAACCTGTTTTTTTGTTTTTTTTTGCTTTTTACAAAGTATGCTTGTCTATTTGAAAACAGCAACGTCTTGCTTCACATGGAAAACCAGACATAACCCAAATCTGTCCCCCAGCTCAATGGAATGTATAACACTTTCAGTTAGTTCTGGATTTTCAGCTGGCAATGCTTTGAATTTTGGGGTTTGCAGGTGGAATTTCTCATAAGTATGAGATTTGAATAATTTCAGCAAACAAAGGGTGCATGATCCTTGGGCGTGTCACAAAACATGGAGCTTCTTGAAAGGTACAGACCCTCATCCATATATTTTATGGGAGTGCACTCGCATCATGCATATAAAAACAATGATCAGCTGTTTCTGGCCTAGGCTCTATGCATTCATCTAGGCTGCCAGTGAATACTTTTATCTCCTTACATCTGTTTCAAAACAGGATCAAAATCCATGTGCCAACTGGGGGTGCATCAGTCTGACAGATTGATAGAAGGGAGTGAGGGGGAGATAAAGCCATAGAAAAAGAATCCAACATATATTTGGTGAATTTTGACAAAGGTTAAGGAACGTACGCTGGTGCTACATACAAACCATATATACAATACTAGGAGCTGATACAAATGTAAATTATCACAGCACGACTCAGTCTAAGAGTACAATGTGTACATTATTGTCACTCGATCAATCAGTTTTTGTTGAACGCAACTGCTCACCCGTAAAGGTCTCAAGGCGCTGTAATTGTAATTAATTAATATCCATCCACCTTAACCGCACCATTTTGTTGGAGCATATGAAATATGATACCATATGATACAATGTATTTTTTGCATAATAATGAAATGCTTACACAGTGAATAAAATAAACTGTAAAGTTACGATTCAATTGGTGTTAATATCCTTTGGCCATTGTCCTTTGTACCCTTGATCAGCCCAGGGTCCCAGGAATACAAGTTCCTTTCTTTATATATAGAAAAAGAAAAAACACAACAGGAAGACATAGAAGGGAAGAAACAGTGACAGGAAAATAGAGCAAATTCACAAAATAGAATGTGCAAGAGTGCCAGAGTCTATCTGCAGGTTATAAATTTAAAGAAACACAGTTTCCTTTAAGGGTGTCACATCTATACAGTGGTGATCAATACAGAGTGGCAATGAAAGTTTCCTGTACACATCGCAGTAATGGGATCTCAGTGTCAGTCTTTGGACATTAAAGCATGGAGGAAGTGAGAGTAAAGGTGCATTATGTGAACTGTTTTTGTCTTAAAAATGGAACAGCTGTCCACCTTGCAGGTCAGGATGTGTGTGGATTATGAAGGGTCTGTGAATCTCTTATTGCAGTGATTCTTAACCTTTTGACTTTTGTGGACCCCCAGGGACCCGAAGTCAAAGTAATTTCTAACACTTGAATCTCGAAACAATAGACAAACCAACAGAAACAAGTATACTACAAACAAATAAACAAATTATTAACAGTCTGATTTAAGAGCCCCTAGCACCTCCTTACACCACATTAGTGTAATTTTTGTTTGCTAATGTGACCCAACAAGGCCAATATTCCTGCACCAAACTTACGAAGTGGCGCAATGCATGCATTGCACCACTTTGCAATCCTTTGTGCTACATTATGGCTGTGCCAGGCATAATGTATGCAAAGTGGGCATTCCCCCCGTTAGGGGTGACCGAAAAAATGGCACAAAGAAATCTAAGAGATTTCTTTGCCTAATTTTTTTCAGCACTTTTAATGTCTGCTCAGAGCAGGCGTTAAAAAGAGGCACACCATTGTTTTTAATGGGCCTCACTGGGCTTTGCAGGATTAGCATCAACATTTTTTAAGCTAGCCCTGCAAAGCTCTGAACTAGCGTCACAAATTGTGGTGCTAGTTTCCCTAACTACAGAGATGGTGCGCCATATCTTAGATACAGCGCACACATGGTAGCATTAGGGGGGCACTGAGGGGCGCAAGGAAAGTGGTTGGACCGCCAAAGGACTGCCATCCTCCTGGGGAACATGGTTCTCAACAGCATGACAGCGGTTGGGCTTGTAATCAGCTATGGTGGCCCTGAACTCAGTGCCAACAAGCTCATTACAACCCCTCTTCCCGCCAGCCTTTTTATGGCGGGTACCGCGCAATGACTAAGGCTGGTGGAAAGGTAGTGCAGGAGACCACAGAGGGGCCTTTGCACTGCCCATGACCAGGTCATAGGCAGTGCAGGCCCCCCCCTGCCCCCTCTGTGCTACTTGATAACAGTCTGCTCCTTTAGGGGATAACACTCTGCTCCTTTAAGGGAGCCAAGTGCTATCTCGTAGCACTGTTTCTGCCGACTGACCGGTGGGAACGATCTAGTACAATGTTCCCACTGGTCAGACTGGTGGGAACATCGTAATAGGGCAGGACGCCACCGCCACGGTGGCATCCGCCCCATGAGTTTGGCGTTCCCGCGTTGGGACCGCCAAACTCCTAATAACCCCATTTGTCTTTTTTGCTCCTAAATGCATGTTGTCTTTTTGCCGGTGCATACCAGTGCTTCAAAAGTGGCCACCAACCTTTTATACTAGATTCCATTTGCTATACTTGCTCTGCTCCTGGGAATCATGATAAGGATGCCAACTTAATTGTTAGACTCCAAATACAAATTCCTTTATGTTTACATGACATTTTCAATTTTGCTTATTTATGTACATATACTTTATTATCTTTCTTATATTATTTAAATTTATAAACAGTCACAGACCTCCTGAAAAGGCGGCACTGGTCTCCAGGTCTCCATGAACCCCATATTAAAAATTGCCGTCTTAGTGAAAGGTAGACATGAACATAACTGACACTGTGACAGCGCTGTGTATGTTTCAGTTGTGCAACAGTATGACAGTGTGTTGTGTGAGCCCTGTCAGTTTGTCAATAAAGGAATATTACTATAGGGTTCAAGTCCTTGTAGAGAGGCATGCCAATGTCTCAATACTGAATTACCAGTAAATAGTGCAAGCTACATATGAAAGGTATTCTAAAAGCTGTGCAGGTGTCTTTTTGCTGCCAGACTACTGCCTGCAGAAGTATATTAGACAAACATTATGGACTTTGTTGGTGTTTCATTTCTTGAAGTCTTGAAGACCGGAGCGCTGTGATGGTCTGACTACGTTGTAGGAGTATTGTGAATGTACCAGTACTTATGCAGGGGTGTATTTAAGGTCAACACGTTGGTGCATTTTCAGAGATCTTAGGGTGTTTCTGCCCCGTACTAACAGTGCATGCATGTATGGCTATGCCTCAGCCCTGGGATATCAGTGTGAGGTGCAAATAAGGGTGAGAGATGTACTGGCTGAGGGTCTCCCTTGTCTGAGGTTCAGTACCAGGTTTCTCAGACAGCTCTGTAAATGCACCTCACCCATGTTTGAAGATGTTAGTCATCAGTACTGCGACCTGCAGATGGTGCATTAACTCCTCTGTTAGGGCGGAGGAGCGTCTCCCCACCTCCAGCAGTAGAAGCTGCAAACCTTTCAGAATGAAGGGTTAATAAACATAGTTTATGATCTTTTCATTCTGAAAGTGGCGGGCCATGGGGGTGATGAGCAGAGCGCATGTGTGTCTGGTCGGCCCTGCGGCCAATCCTGTCGCTGCTCACATTCAGGATTGGTTGGAAGTGCCCAGCCAGGGCAGACTGGGAGCCTGTGCCTGCAGCGACACTGGAAAGGAGAGCGACCCGTTGCGGGTTGGTGGATCAGGTACGTTTTTTCAATTAAAAATAAAAATGACCCCCACTCCCTCCTCCCCTCACCCTCTGTGCCACACCCAACCCACCCCTTTTTAGAGCTGCGAGCCACAACTGACACGCCAATGCAGGCCATGCATCAGCCAAAGTTATTGTGATATTGAAATGTATAAGCATTCGCCAAGCGGCATGCGTTCTGACAGGATGGAGCACTTGCTTTTCGTGGTCAGAATTCTCTGCCCATGGTAAAAAAAACAACAAAGGGCAAGGCCTGGGCTCAGAAGGGCCATTTTCAAGACAAATATTTCCCTGAACAAAAACAACAGTGTACTTCTCTGCACTGTCTTTTTGTCTCCCCTTTTTCTACAGCATTGTATCCTTCCATCCTCTGTCTCACATGTTCTCTACTTTCTCCTGAATTGTTCTTGAATACTTCTGTCCCATTTATTCTCATCCCTCTTTTCACCCTCTCCACTTTCTCACCCGTCACCTTTCTCATTTCTTCCTTTATCCCACATACTTTCCTTTCTTATCCTCATATAGCACACTCTCCTCTTTCAAACACCTCATCTTGCTCCAGCCTCTGACACCCAGCTTTCAGCTTCCCACACTTCCTATCACTTTTTTCTAATGCATTTCTTTAATGCAGTATTCTTCCACTGTCATAGCTTTTTCTTTCATAACTTTAAGCCAGACAACTTTCTTCACTTTCTTATCACAATCTTCTCTCCCTAATATCTCTTTACGGCATACTTCTCTTACTTACTAGTACTACTCCTCTCTAGCGCACATTTGCACCATCCTCTCTCAGTAAAACTCCTCTCTCATGAATCCTCGACTCTCAAGGCCTCCTTTACCAATTCCCTCCACTTGCTTAACTTTCTAATACATCCTAGACTCTTCCTCCCCCTCACCTGATTCTCAGACATTTAGGCCCAGATTTACAAGAATCTGGTGCATCAGTACCCCCCCCCCCCCACCACCACTAATGACACCATATGTGCGCTGTATTTACAATACGGTGCACCATGGCACTCGTTTCCACAATAGCATCATAATTTATATCTCTATAGAGCTGCGTTACTGAAAAATTATGGCGCAAGTGCAGCAAAGCACTAGGGAGGCCCATAGGCTACTATAGGCCTGTCACTTTAACGCCTGCCCCGAGCAGACATTAAAAATTACGAAAAAGATGTTGCAGTGAAATCTTCTAGGTTTAATTTCACAATTTTTTGCTGCCTCTCTGCATGGGAACGCCCACTTGCATACATTGTATCTGGTGTAGGTATAATGTGGCACAAGGGGTTAGCACTGCACCACTATGTAAATATGGTGAAGGAGAATGGCCTCCTTAATGCCACATTAGCGTCAACGAAAATGAAGATAATTTGGAGTTAAGAGGGACTAGGGCCTTGTAAATCTGGCCCTTAGACTTTCTCTCTTCCTCACACAGATACATATATGCACATACATAGAGACAAAGAAACATGGCAGTGATGGTTGCTTCTTAAGCTGCCAATCAGTGCAAGTGTTGGTCAGTTTTTCACAGTTGCACTGGTGGGAAAGCAGTGAAAAGAATATGATCTACAGTGCACAATATCAAAGTAAAAAATATAGTTGACATATTATCTCATAATTCCTACCCCAGGCTAAACATCAGTAGGGTAAGTGTTGGAAAATACTTAACATCAAGCAACAGGGGTCGGCCAGTGTTGGACTTTGAGGGGTTAAATTTACTATCCCCACTCCAAACAGCTCAACAGTAGGGAATGTGTTGGATTTCAAAGGAGTAAAATTTACTATTCCCAATCCAAACAGTGCAAAAGTAGGGAAAGTGTTTGACTTCGGCGGGGTAAAATGTACTATTCCCACTAAAGTCTCTGCAAAAGTAGGGAAAGCATTGGATTTCTCTGTTAACTCAGCCCCACCTGGCTGATTACAACTCAGCTTTCCACTAGCCTTTTCATGGCAGAAAGCCAGTGTCAGGGGCAATGGGAGGGGCCTGCAATGCCCATGCCAGCAGCATGGGCAGTGCAGGGGGCCCCACTGCCCAGCACCCTCTGCATGTGCGCATTCCAAGGGTGCTGTGTACTACAATATTGGCCTCGGCTCCCATAAAGGAGCAAACGCCAATATTGTAGCATGGTTCCCACCAGGCAGCCCGGTGGGAATTTTGTAATACAATGTTCCCGCTGGTCAGCCCAGCGGGAACATTGTAATACAGTCCGGGAGGGGGGGAGTGCCACCACCTTGGCCTTGGCGTCCTCCCCGCGGGTTTGGCGGTCAGCTTGTCTGACCGCCAAACTCATAATGAGGGCCTAAGTCACTGCACTAATTATCCCCAGTCCAGGGATGGACCGCAATTTGACCGAAAGAATACACACTGTATCCACAGACGCAAGAGACCTTATCGGACCAAACCAACTTGTCAGACCAGAGGAAGACAGCTGTCAAGAGGCACCCAATACTTCATAGACAGACTGGAGCGGGATGGTAGAATCCAGAGTAGACATTCCCGTTGCATACAACCAAACGGCTGACCAGCTGGGGGTATACAAAAGCAACTCAAATACTGCATCAAGAATATATCTTCTGTGGTCGTTAAGACATTTTAAATAGAAGTAATATACTTACAATGGCCTATTGCCTTCATACCCAGGAAAAGGATTATCCGAAGCAAAAAACTGCAGTTCTGTTAGGTGGAAATAGCTAGGAGGCCAGTCAGAGGCACTAGCACAATGGAGGACTGCAATTAGCAAATTCACAAAACCAAAATATCCATGGATTCTAGCTAAGAAGCACCATATGAAGCCACAGAGAGAATCTGTCCTGTGTAGCTGAAAGTACTCAGAAACTTCATGCTTTGGAACCCAGTTGATACAGATCAATAAGGGCCCATAGACAATGTAAGGGTCGGTAGGCTAATTCACATTAATGTGCACGGTGAGAAGCCAATGTGGACGAATCCACAGTTTCATTCCTAAAACTACATCTCCAAATTACTGGACAACTATGCAGTTTTGCTTTTGGAACACTTGTGGCCTAAACAGTCTTAAAGCTAATGGAGACGCCATAGAGGAAATTAATAAAAATAAAATAATTTGCCTTCATGAAGCATGGAAATTAACAGAAACGGCATGGCATGATTACCTTGAATTTTAAATCATAAAACCTTGGCAGTGAAAATATCAGAACTGTTGAGTGGTCTTGGTGCTTATGTGTTTGTAAAATTAGAGACTACAAACAAACAACATCATAAAGAAGTATCAACAATTATTGTTGGAAGCATTTACATAAATCCAAAACAACCAAAGAAAAGAACAACAGCTGCAGCAGTCTTGAAAGATATAAAAGTACACCAATGAGCTATGAGGATATTTGCAAAGGATTTCAACATGTATCATTTAATGACTGAAGAGCCCTCAGTGTAGCAGCAAGGGGAAGATAATGCATGTCATTATTCCTGAGACACACTTAGTGAAAGATAAGAAGGACATCTAAGGAAAAAAGATTGCCACTTCTCTTAACCATGGCTTCAGAACTTTATATAGCAAAAATGTTTTAGACCAACAGCCTGCTCCAAACCGCAACAACTGGAGCAACCTTCAAGTGCATCTTAGTTTGCTTAGTGACCATGCAATGTTGATCAGCACCCTTTCCATGAACACGCCCAGATTAAGCTAGACAGACACTTGGGCCCATTTTTATACTTTTTTAGCGCCACATTTGGTGGCGCAAACTCACAAAATATAATTGTAGCTCATATTTATACTTTTCTAGTGCTGCATTTGAATCATTTTTTTACACAAATACGCCGCAAACGTACAAAATATAATTGAATTTTATAAGTTTGCGCCACTTTTGCATCAAAATTTACACAAATGCAGTGCTAAAAAAAGTATGAATGTGGGCATTGGTCAGCAGCTTGGCATAAGTGGCCTACGTAGAATGAAATGGTCCACTGAGATGTCCACATTAAAGACAGCAGAACTCAAGGAATTCCTTCACGCACGGAAAAATAACTGGGTATCAACACTGCAGCAATAGTCAACCTCCCGCACAACTATTAGGTCAATTCTCGAGAAAACCGAGCCTCAGAAATCATGATGGGGCAACCCTTTAACCCCTACTGTGCCCTGGACAAGGTGATCTCGGACGAGATCACCTCGTCCTGCACCCGGAAACTGGGTGGAACCACCACCCCGACCCCCCCACACCCACTGTGACGTCAGCGCACGATCGCGCGCTGATTTGTCACAGGGCCTCCTCCCATTGCTTTGCATTTCTCTTTCGATCACGTGGGGGAGGCCCAGAGAGGCTTCAAATGGAAGGAAATGTATTTCCTTCCCTTTGAAATCTCTCTGAGCGTGCAATCCGGCTTTTGAAACGCCCACTAGACACCAAGGATTTTTTTTGTTTTGTTGAAATTGTCATAAGGGAACAAACCCCTTGGGCAAGGGTCGCTCCCAATGGGGGGCATTTTTTTTGGAAGGCCTTTTCTGCCCCCCTGGGGGTAGATCGGCCTATTATTAGGCAAGGGTTGCTCCCCTAGGGGGCAAATTATATTTAGGCCATTTCTGCCCCCCTTGCCTTTGCAATTTTGTGCCGCTTTTGTGTAAAAAAATTATGCAAATGCGGCGCTAAAAAAGTATAAATATGGGCCCTGGAGAGGTTCAATACTAACCCCTATATATTAAAAAAGGCTCAATGAACCTGCCGGCTAATTTCAGACTGATTGCACTTCTCAATGTGGATGACAAGTGTTTTGCGAAAGCTCTAAATTGGGAGCTAGAAGAATAGGCAACACTGAGAGCATTAATTCCTATTAGCCAATCAGGGTTCAGACATGGAAATGGCACTGAGGACAATTTGTCTGTTCTTTCCTTCTTAATTGAAGCCTCAACAAAGAAAAAGGCTCCACCACTCTGCACAGCATTTATTGATTACACCACTGCATTTGATCAAGTGGACAGAGACAGGCTTTGGCAGAAGCTTCAAAACTGGGGGATCCTGGCCATCCTTTTAAGAGCTATTATGAGCCTTTATGTAAAAAGTTAAAGTTACATCCAACAGAGTAATGTCAACAAAAATCCCAACAAAGCAGGGGTACATTTTGGCACCCCTGTCGTTCAATCTATATTTGGTAGATATAAATAGTGCCCTAGCTAAAGGAAGGGCATTTCCGCCCAAGCTAGCAGGCATCCATCTCCAGTGTCTACAGTATGCTGACCAGACGATCATATTTGGCCTATTGGCTGTTGGTGTGCAACAAACCCTGGATGCGCTAGCCATATATTGTAATGAGAATAAGATCTTGAACAATTCCTAAAAATCTAAAATAATGGTTTGCGGAAACAACATCATCAACAAGACCAGATTTTACTAAGACCAGGTGAAATTAGAGCAATGTTAAGCATGGAGTACCTAGGAATTCATTTCTGTCAGCGAGGTTTTCACCAGGTACAGCTCTTAGCATTGAAAAGAGTGTCACATCCCTAGTATCACTTCCCAAAAATTGCTAAAAATATGGCAGCACCAGATTTAACAGCAATGGGCTGTGTCATTAACACCAAGCGTTTGCATTCATTGACGTATGACACGCTGGTATTCAAGGATCACCTAGCCACTTGGACAGGCACAGCCCAATGCCGGTGCTGTAGAAGATTATTCCAGCTGCCAAACCCTACCTCAACATCTTAAATCCAGCTGGAATTCAGCCTATGTAAGCAATCCATCATGGCAAAAGCCACGTTGCTTGGCTATTATGCTAGCTGAAGGTGACCCTGAGTGAATACTTAGGGAACTGATATGCTTGATCATGCAGGATAAAAAGTTGCAATGGGAGGCCTATCAAGTGATTGAAATCTTAAATTTGCAGGAAATCAGTGCACTCAATCTACCACTATGTGCTCAAATACGTGTAAAGAATTCAAAGGCAAATCATTTGCGGATGATTGGCACAATTTGGAATTGAAAACCCATTCAGACGTATTCAACTTTTAGCCATCTGCATAGAGGGCACTGTATTTATCTAGACCTCTGAGCCTCGCTCAGAAAAAAGATCTAACGAGGCTGAGGTGTGGAATAATACCATTAAAGGCCTTTAGCTATGGGCGTTTGAAAGGCTCCGGTGCCTTTCACTGCAGCCTGTGTGACTACAAGGAAGAATCGTTGCACATAGGGGCATATTTAAGAAAAGGGGCGCTGCATCCACTGCAGCAGCACTTTTCTAGGGCTCCTTATCACCCCCTACCACCACCATGTGTGCGCCATATATAATATACCAGAGCACTACAGTGCAGGGTTGGGGCAATAGTGTCAAAATTTTTGATGCTATTGATGTATTTGTGGGACTAGCGCCAAAGATGTTGGCACTAGTCCTGCAAAGTACATAGAGGCCCATTTTAATAAATGGTGCACCTCCTTTTATCGCCTGCACATAAAATGCTGCTAATAATGGCACAGTGGAATCTCTTAGATTCCACTGTGCCATTTTTGTGGTCCCCCTAATGGGGGAACGCCCCCTTTGCATACTTTATGCATGGTGCATGCATAAGGTGGCGCAAAGGCTCGCAAAGTGGCACAATGCATGCATTGCGCCACTTTGTTAATGTGGTGTGGCGATTTTTGATTCTTAAATCTGGGCCATAGTATGCTTCTACAGTGGTTTAAAGGCAATAAGGTGTTTTGGGTTAACACCAGTATTTATTTATTTAGGAATATGGCCTTGTAAACCAGCGATAAAAATGCATTTGAATGGGGACAATGCACAGTTGACATTCAGGTTTTTGAAGTTCTTGACTGGTGCATATACGATAATTAATAAGACTGCTCAATGAAGCCCGGGAAAAGAGTTCTGTTTATTTAGATAACACTGGGGCCAGACAACAGGTCGGAATTTTGTGTAATATCCACTCGAGATTGTATGAACTACGCCTGTAGGAGGCCAACAGAACAACTATGCCCTGTCAACAGTCACAAGCATGCCTTTTTACGGGCGAGCGCAAAGCGCTCCGTCCCGTGTTGTAATCTCTCTTTGGGCTTCAAACCACACCAATGTCACGTCAGTTTCTTTCATTGGTTCGTGAGCTTGCCTTTTAAAATCTGCTTGCTTTTATTAGTGAAAGGCATGCATAAGTCATGCCTTTTCCGGTGTTTAGCCCTCCTCGAGCGCAGCGACCAAGCACTGAAAACATACGAGACTCCACGTTTTCTGTCCGGTTTCTGGACTACTTTTTCTCTTTTTTCGCAGCTTGATCTCGCTGGGCAGAAGTTGAGCGCTTTGCATGACCCTGTTACATAGTTAATTGCACTTTTGCCAGTTACGTAGATAATTGCACTTTTGACGGTTACATGGATAACTGCACTTTTGCCGATAGGTTTCACTACGAGTGAACTTTTATTTCCGTTTTTGTGTCTGTTTTGCACTGATGGTGGCTGTCAGATCGCTTATGTGAAACTTTTACTTTTCAGTTTATATGGCAAGAAAAGTCCAGTTAGTTATGTGAAACTGTTTTATTTTCATTTTCAATTTATGTGGCAAGAAAAGTCCGGTTAGGAGTTTACAATGCTAATTGCTCTAGCTCAAGCAAACGCGAGACCGGTTGCTTGTTTAAGTTATATTGACTTGAGTGCAAGTGGCAGGCTGCTAGTGAGCCCCAACCTTTAAATAATGCTGTCTTACTATCCTGTCTTTTAAATATCAAACCACTTTATTAGTATTTTTATGAATAGTGCCATTGTTATTTTTACCTTTGCGTGTTGCACTTTATTCATTGGCCTCTATATCATTTTGTTTTTCTATCCCTTTGTTTAGACATTCAAGCACTTTGGGGCATATTTATACTCCGTTTGCGCCGGAATTGCGTCGTTTTTTTTGACGCAATTTCGACGCAAGAAACTAACTCCATATTTATACTTTGGCGTTAGACGCGTCTAGCGCCAAAGTCCATGGAGTTAGCGTCATTTTTTAGCGTGGACACCTACTTTGCGTTAATGAGATGCAAGGTAGGCGTTCACGTCTAAAAAATCGACTCCGAGGCATGTGTGTCGTATTTATACTCCCGGGCAAAAATCACGCCCGGGAGTGGGCGGGTCAAGAAAAATGACGTACGGCCGCTTTTGCGCCTTTTTTTAGCGCCTGCAAAAGGCAGGCATTAAGGGACCTGTGGGCTCTGAAGGAGCCCAGAGGTGCCCTCCCATGCCCCCAGGGACACCCCCTGTCACCCTTGCCCACCCCAGGAGGACACCCAAGGCTGGAGGGACCCATCCCAGGGACATTAAGGTAAGTTCAGGTAAGTATTTTTTTTATTTTTTTTTGTGGCATAGGGGGGCCTGATTTGTGCCCCCCTACATGCCACTATGCCCAATGACCATGCCCAGGGGACAGAAGTCCCCTGGGCATGGCCATTGGGCAAGGGGGCATGACTCCTGTCTTTGCTAAGACAGGAGTCATTTCTATGGGGGTTGGGAGTGAAAAAAAAATGGCGCAAATCGGGTTGAGGCGCAAAAATTGCCTCAACCTGACTTGCCCCATTTCTTGACGCCCAAGCTCCATTTTCCCCTACGCCGGCGCTGCCTGGTGTACGTCTTTTTTTTTAACGCACACCAGACGGCGCCGGCTAACGTCATTCAATAAATACGGCGCCCGCATGGCGCTTCAGAATGGCGTTAGCCGGCGCTAATTTTTTTGACGCAAAACTGCGTTAGCGCAGTTTTGCGTCAAAAAGTATAAATATGGGCCTTTATTTTTTGTGAACAGTGGTACAGTTACTGTTAAATCTTGCACATTGCTTTTTGTATAGCTATTCCTGAGCAGAAGCAGATTACTAAAACGTTTCTTAGAGAGCACATGCTAGGGTCTTAGCGCAGATGTATCACTTGTATCATGGTTTTATTACTGCAGCTTAGTTTGGTATGGTTATTCAGAATTGCAGACCAATGCATTTTCAAGGTGGATTTGTATCTCGGTTTTATTTTGTACAGCGCCTTGGCAATTGTTTTGTTTTCAAATAACTGAAAACAATAACATTCTGTACTTACTATAAATTATAAATAATTCAAAGTCACTTACAATTACAATCTATGGTCCACATGTATACTTTTTGACGCAAACCAGCGCCTGCGCTGGTTTACGTCAAAAACTTTACCGCCGGCTAACGCCATTCCAATGCGCCAGGCGTGCGCCTTATTTATGGAATGATGTTAGCCGGCGCTGCAGGCTGGTCAGAGTAAAAAAAAAATTACTCTAACCAGGCAGCGCCGGCGTAGGGGAAAATGGGGGTTGTGAGTCAAAAAATGGTGCAAGTCAGGTTAGAGTAAAAAATCATGTCTCTAACCAGACTTGCGCCATTTTTTGACGCACAACCCCCATGGAAATGACTCCTGTCTTAGTAAAGACAGGAGTCATGCCCCCCTGCCCAATGGCCATGCCCAGGGGACTACTGTGCACAGTGGCATGTAGTGGGCCCCAAGTTAGGCCCCCCTACGCCACTAAACATTTTTTACAAAAATACTTACCTGGGATGGGTCCCCCCATCCATGGGTGTCCTCCAGGGGTAAGTGGGGGTGGCAGGGGTGTCACTGGGGGCAGGGAAGGGCACCTGTGGACTGCTTCCATGGTCAGAGACCATGGAAATGAGCCCACAGGTCCCTTAACGCCTGCCCTCACCCAGGCATTAAAAAACAGCGCACATCAGGCTGGGCGCCGTTTTTTAAGGCCCGCCTCCTCCTGTGTGTCAAAATGACGCTGGAGTATAAATAAGGTACACATGCCTAAAAGTCATTCTTTGGACGGGAACGCCTACCTTGCATGTCATTAACGCAAGGCGGTTTCCTGCATCCAAAAAATGACGCACACAGAGGAATTTTGACATTCGCGGGGTCGGGCGTCATAGTATAAATATGGTGCAAGGTTTGCGCCGAATGTGCGCCAAAATTTCTGACGCGCATTTGGCGCAAACAGAGTATAAATATACCCCTATATATTCTAAAAACACTAACATTTATATAAACAATAGTAATGCATAAAATTAATATAGTAACGAAAACACATTAAGATCATTAAAAAACGATATTATTAACCACTATATTAGTGAAAACGAAATTGAAAACATCAATGTTATTTACAATATTACTTACCTCAAAAAATGATATTCTTGTCAAAGATATTTGTGCATCACGATATTTGTGTGTCACAATATTTAATTTCCTTTACTTCTTTCTTCTAATATTTTAAAATCGATATTTTGTCCAACCACCCAAATGTTTTCCAAGTTGTATAAACATTTTTTTCTTTTCCCTGTACTTTACCCTGGTGAGACTCCACGATCAAGGCAGAGATCTCTGAATGGTAAAGCATAGGGAAACATTTCATAAACTTTACCCAAGGGAGATCTTCACAGTCTCTGTAACCCTTAGGCGATATAGAGACTACATTCATCAATTCCAGTTCTTTGATGTTAGCAGGGCACTTATCTTTAAAGGAAATATACAGATACAATAACATTGGTGAGTCCCTTAGTTCCAATACGTACAGCTGAGCTACAATTTCCAAACTTTCCTGGAACTATTGATGAAGTGGAAAGAATTCCACTGTTAAAAGCAAACATCAATGGTACCATCACACAGAAAGCCACCTTAGAGTTCCTGGAAGGAGCTGATCTGGAGAAGTCTTTTCATATTCATCTAAACTCTATTACCGTTTGTCCAATTTCAGAAATATAGGTTTCGAAAATACTTAACATCAAGGAACAGAGGTTAGTTTTAGGAGCCATATTGTACTTTTTTAGGTCTGGCTTTAGCTGTCTTGCCAGACTCATGTTTCCAAAACATATTATGGAAAATGTCATATATATATATAGAGGCGCTCCCCATCAACACTCTTTCACCATTGGTCTGTTGATATGTAACTCAAATTATACTTGCTACCATTCCAGCAAAAGGTGTAGATCAACAGACCAGCTTACTCCAGCCATTGGATGCTTTCTCTATAAATGACTGCATATTGCCCTGCACATGTACACATACTCCTAACAAATAGTTTCCCAAAAATGGAAATTGTTAGAGACTTGCAATTCTCAATAACTGATAGTCCTTTTGTGTAGTAGGGTTTTTAAACTATTTTCACAACTCTCAAGACGTATTGTAAATGACAATGTTCATTCCTTGCTATAAATCATTGTTGGTATATTTATCCTACCTAAAATGAGCACAAATAAATGGGAATTTCTAGATTGAAGCTGCATTCCTCCACAGAGGTTTGTAATGAACATTTTATCCATTTGTAACTGACTTGAGAGAGCCCTCTAGCAACTACATGTGGAACTGCATCTCCCTTACTGAAGCCTTACACCCATCAAAATATAAACAGCCAAAATAAGTTTAGGAAAGTAACCCCTTTCTTGGCATGGTTACCCCCATTTTGTGCCTGTTGTCAGTGTGTTTGACTGTGTTCACTGGGATCCTGCTAACCAGGACCCCAGTGATTATGCTCTCTCCTTTCTAATTTTGTAACTTGTACCATTTTCATCCCATATTTGGCATACTGGTACCCCCATGTAAGTCCCTAGTATATGGTACATAGGTACCACAGGCATTGGGGTATCAGGGGAACCATATGGGCTGCAGCATGTATTATGCCACCCACAGGGAGCCCATGCAAAGTGTTCTGCAGGTCTGCCACTGCAGCGTGCGTGAAAGGGTGCATGCACCCTTTCACTACCAGGTCACTGCACCAGGTCACTGTAAGTCACCCCTATGGCAGGCCCTTCTAGCCCAGAAGGCAGGGTGCAAGTACCTGTGTGTGAGGGCAGCCCTGAACTAACAGAAGGGCCCCCACCAACTCCAGCTCCATTTTCCTGGACTTCTGAAGTGCGGGAATGCCATTTTATGCGTGTACTGGACATAGGTCACTACCTATGTCCAGAAGCTATTGCATGTCCTTGTATTCCCATTGAATAAAAGTTGCTATACATAGTGGGGAGTGACCACAAGCTTAAACAAATCAAGAAATGTATTAAAATCTGTAATTTTGACTCATTCTTATGAACCAGCTTTGGCAAAAAAATAATTATATGTAAAACAAGCTCAAATTATTAAAATAGCAAAAGTGTATATGCAAATTTATATACTAAAGCTACACACCCTCACTTTGGTGGAGGTCATTTGAGGCAGTTGCTTCTGACTTGAGCTGGACTTTTATTGAACTGTAGCTTCATGAAAAAACTTTTAAAGGACACCTATGGCCAGATGTAGCAAACTGTTATGCAACACAGTGCAACGCAATGCAGCAAGACACCTTGCTGCGCTGCGTGAAAGGGAGGGGGCAGAAATGCACCATATTTCAAATTATATGGAGCATTCCTGTCCGCTTCTTGTGCTGGCTAACAATGTGCTGCAGTGCTCCAAAGAATGCATCCTTGTGCCACGGTGCAAGGGAGCCTGCGTTATAGGCAGGATTGTTTGTGTGCAGGAAGGGACAACTTTCTGCATCCTCTGAGGCTTTTTCCTCTTTCTACTTCTGCAGCACATGTAGAGAGAGGAAAACACAAGGAAAAATAAACATATTTCTCCTCGTTGTACCTTAAATTCCTCAAGTCCTTACTAGTGGTCCCTCTCGAGTCAAATGCTAAATCTTCAAAATTATTTTCCAGAGCAGCAGTTCCTCCAGGTCTTATTAGAGCTCACTCAAGTCAGATGCACAAGCACTGAAACTCTTTCATAAAGCTGTGGGTCCGCTAGTAGTTACTAGCTGTCCTCACAAGTTAAATGCAAAAACATTTATATTCTCTTTTGTGAAGGTGCAGTTATATATATGTATATATACTGTATATATATACAAACAGCAAGAAGTGAATACGCTCACTCAGGAATTGCGGTGAAGGAATTTTACTGCAATTCGGGCAGTGCATGATTTACTTCTTCAGAGAACCTGACATTATCAGCCGTAGCAAAGCAAGCTTCCCTCCCTCACAGAACGCAATACATGCAGTCTTCCATTTCCTACGAAACAGACCCAGCAAGGCAGACTATTACTAGCATTCATTGCTCACCAATATGCCCAGTGAAGGAATGAGTGACATGTAAATTACAGACAGATGGCTGGATTGGGTGCTTAAGACACTGAGGTGAATGTGTTGGCAGATGAGTTAATGAATATGCAAGTTCTGACACCTTTCTTGCATAGGTGATATTCCAAGTCAGCATCCTGAAAGTCCTGCTGCTGTTATTTGGAGACCTGTTTATGTGGCTTCTTTGGTGTTCCAAGAATTAAGATGTCACCTAGTAAGTCAGTGTTATTTGGAGCAGCCTCGCCACAGTGTAACTAACTATACTTTACACAGGTAGACATGTGCCAACCTCTACAAAAAGGTTTGGAGTGCATGCATGCCAGGCACTGTGCCATCCCAGGCTCAGAGCTGCACCTGTTCACAATGCCAAAGACCACCTGTGTTTCTTCAGACTCGAAAAGGACATCTAATAATTACTTGAGGAATTCTAGTTATGGGAAAGATCAGACCAATTGGCTTTGCCAGTGCTTGTGCATGTGGTAGTTGATATTCAGTCTATTCTGTCTGAATGTCACTGCACTTTCATTCTTTTGCGTCTGGATGTCAGCGTGCTTTATCTGTTTCTTCTGAAGTTCTTTCAGCATGATGATTATGTTGCTGATCTCCTGCAGTTTTATATCTGCCACAGTTCCTCCACCAAACTAAATATCTCTTTGTATGTTCATTCTCACTGCATACTGAAATGTGGGGCTCAGAGCCAATATTATTCAACATAAAGTTATCTTCATCATGCAAGAGTTAAAATGCCCATGATTGGAGTATCATGTTGTGTGGTCGCCCTAACCTGGTAGCTGTTACCTAAAAAGATGGGCCAAAAAAAGGACACTAAATTAATATAAGAGGAGCCAGTTTACCTCTGTACTAAGTCCCCATCCACCACATTTGTACTATTGTGCTTGACACAAGCCTTCATACAAAGGGTGGGCTCATCGCGCTGTGGTGTCCAATGATTTGAAAATGGGATACTTGAAAAGGGACAGTGAGATCAGAACAGAAGTGTCAAGTCCATCCAAAGTGACAAGCATCTTTAATTATGGCACATTATTTATATATGACACAGTTGTGCAGGAATAAAAATGCACAGCATCATTAACATTGACTCGGTAAGTGTCTAAGGTGTAGTAGGTCTGTGGCTCTGTCACTCAGACTCAGTTTGCGTGGGACACCATACATGACATGTGGGTGAAGATTATTTAAAAAAAAAAAAAAAACTTGCCTGATGCCTTTCGAGTCTTGAATTGGAGAGACTCCCACACAACAGGGGACCCAGAATCAACAGCGTACATGTTAAGTGATATCAGTAATTGGTGTTGGGAAGACAAGTAACACTTGGGAACCTATTCAGACTGGAATGACAGGTTTCTGCTCATTGTGATACAAATGGATATGTATAGTGAAGACAACTGTGCTACGGAGTACGCTGGTGTTGTCGCTCCCACTGCCACACTCAGTGCATTCGTGGTCAGGATGGATCTGTTCTTGTGAAACAATGTACTGGAAGAATGATCTGTTTCAGCAATTGTTCATATTGCTGGTTTAGGGTTCTTGAAGGTTTTATTTTCCAGTTCCTCTGGAGCAAACAGTTAACATTGAAAGTCACCATGCATTCTGTCACACAAACCAGCGCTATACATAGAAAGGACAAAAGCCATTTTGGGAAATTTGTAGAGCAGACACACAAAGTGTCCCATATCCTCTTCTTGGTAGTCTCTTCTTTGAGGAGTCACCAAGGCGGTTTGACGTAGAGCTCACTTACTCAACTATCATACTCCTTGGTGTATCCAATATGTACTGCTGGAGATGTAATCCTGAAGAGTTAGCAAAGTTGTCTATGCCTTCTGGCAAGACTTGTGAATTTATTTTACATGACTGAATGAACAAATGGAAGGGTTGACACAAGTATGCATGAGATCCGTCAGCAGTAAGGTGCCTCTCACATGGGATCTCCACCTCTTCACTCAGCCGTCATGCTGACTTTTGGTTTCAGACACTGAAATTAAAGAAAATATCTGATCATAAAACAGTGGTAACCATTTGTTGTATGGAAAGAGGGAGCTGTGTCCTTTGAGGGTGTCACTATCTGCTGTCTGATCTCTGCTTCGTGCTAGCACTGTACACTGATTGTCACATTCTGTAATCATGCTCCGGTGTACTGTCTATCCTTGGGGTTGATGAGAGAGGTGCAGATTGTGCTTCCCATGACTTGATGGCGCTGTTGTGTGACACCTGTTCCTAGGGTAGAAACCAGTGCTGTGATCTATGAACCCTATTACTTGATAGTGCTGCTGTGTATTATCTCTGGACTGCTGTGCACTGCACACTTTGTTACTTGATGGTGACACTGTTGACTGTGTCTGACAGACAGGGCATTGTTGGCCACGTTGCATGATGCTGCCACTAAGCGTTTCATGCCTCTTGGCTTATTACTAGTTCTGCGTCCCCACTCCCAATTAGTTGATTGTGATTCTTTCCAAACACTTGGGCCCTGATTCATACTTTTTGGTGCCAAACTGCACTAACACAGTTTTGCACCAAAAAGTTTAGCACCTGCTTGCACCATTTCTGAGCACCAGCCAGGAACCATATTTATGGAATGATGCAAGCGGGTGCAAAGGATAGGGTAGCGTAAAAAAAAATGATGTTAACCGGGTGTGGCTGGCAGTATGGAAGAAGGGGGTTTGACATTAGGCAGGTTAGAGTAAAAAAAAAAAATTACTCTAACCAGCCTAGCGTCATTTTCTGACACAAAACCATCCATGCCGCATGACTCCTGTCTTAGAAAAGACAGGAGTCATCCCCACCACCCCAATGCCAGCACAGGGGACCAGGGTCCCATGGGCATGGTTACTGCACCCAGTGCCATATGGGGGGCCCATTTCAGGGCCCCCAATGGCACTTAAAAAAAATACTTACCTGTACTTACCAGGGATGGGATCTACCATCCTCTGCTGTCCCTCTGGTGTGGGTGGGGGTGTCCCTGGGGCCTGAGGAGGGCACCTGTGAACTTATTCTATGGTATTCCACCATGGAAATAGGCCCACAGGTCCCCTAACTCCTGCCCTGACCTAGGTGTTAAATAATGGTGCAAAGCAAGCTTTGCACTATTATTTGACCCCTCCTCCCCCTGTGTGTGATTTTATCAGGGGGGCATAAATGTGGTACTAAGGCCATAGAGTCACCTTTTTGCACTGGAATGCCTACTTTGCATCTGAAATGACGCAAAGTAGGTTTCCACGTCCCAAAAATGACTTTAACTCCATAACTTTAGCGCTAGACTGGTCTAGCACCAAAGTATAAATATGGAGTTAGTTTTGCACGGAATTTGTATTAAAAAAATGACCCAAATTCGATGCAAAACTAGTATAAATATGCCCCTTGATGCTTTTACTGTGCACGCCATGTCTCTGTGCTGATTGCCAGCATTGTGTGCCCCTCACCCCATCACTTGATGCTGCTGTTGTGTGCTACATGCCTCTTGACTTCATGGCAGTGTCAAGCATTTCACAACCCATTGCTTGTTGCTGTCGGTATGTATTGTGTGCCTCTGGGCACTCTGTAGGCTTGTGCTTTGTGTGCTATTAGTCCTGTAGCTCGAAGCCAATGCTGTATGTGTAAAGTCCAGTGTATGGGTAGCACTCTGTGGGACATGCTTAGTCATGCTTACCTCCTGGGATATTGACTCGATTTGACAAAAGGATATCAGATTTTACAGCATCAAGGTGCACATAAAAGGTCTCAGCATTTCCCTAGTAAAGAACAAAGAAGAATGTCTTATTAGTACTAGTTCAAATAGTCAGGGTACGATTTTTTTCAGAGTAGCATTTTGAGTTTTTTAACATCACACAACTTGTAGTATTTTGTCTTTCCCCTTTCCCTGCATATTTGAGCAGGTATATTGTATGCAGATAGTGAATGAAGATGTCATAGAATGTGTGTGTGTGTGTGGATTGGACGCCGGTATATAGCTGTAGTTAGTGAGAGGATGATGCACTGACTAGAGCTATGTACTCGACACTGTACCGAACGGGCTAATATGGAAGAATATAAGATATCCTCCTCAGCCTCACTGGCTCCTGACTGATCTTTGAAGAACCTTCTTCAAGACTTGACAGGTTGGTGAGGAGGTGATAAGAACCATGCGTGGCAATGCAGGAAGGCTCTGGGGAACTATGAAGATGTTCCGGATAGATGGGAGCCTGCTATGTGATGGAGAAAAGCCCCATTATCAGGAAGATGTAGTCTGGGATCGCCCACCCTCAACTATGCCAGCAACTGGTGTCAGTGTGCACTTCTTAGAAGGAGGGTGAGCAGAGGACTGGAGCACTTGCAGTGACTTATTGGATATTGTGCAGGGAGCAGTGGAGATCTGCACTAGATGAGCTGCAAGAAGTGTCAAAGCAAAGACGTTCGCTGAACATTGATAAAGCAGTGGAAGCAGTTACTGTGACAGAGGTAATTAGTGAGAAGCGCAGAGACTGAGCAAGAATAAACATATTTGGGGACTTCTGTTCCGAAAGGAGAGCAACTATCCCTCAAAGGGACGCCCTTATTGTTCATCTGCCCAAACCGGGAAGACCCGTTACTGTTGTTAAGCGTCAATTATAAGATCCTCAGCGGAGTATTGGCGCAGACTTTGTTACCCCACATGCAGGACTTCATCCGCAAGGATCAATCTGGGTTTATCCCCAGCCACAGCACGGCAATCAATATTCTGCGACTCTTAGGCCCATATTTATACTTTTTTAGCGCCACATTTGCATCATTTTTGACGCAAGAGCGGTGCAAACCTACAAAATACAAATATATTTTGCAAGTTTGCGCCATTTTGCGTAAAAAAATGACGCAAATGCGGCGCTAAAAAAGTATAAATATGGGCCTTAGTGGTTTGGTAGGTGCCCCCTGCCTAACAGATGGGGCCAAGCTCATGTTTGTTGACACAGAGAAGGGCTTTGACAGGCTGGACTGGGACTTTCTCTGTGCTGTTATGCTCTGTATGGGGTTGGGGCACCAATATGTAGGGCGGACCTTCCTGCTATATGAACACCAGATTGCACGGATCAAGACTGGGTGAGTGATTTCCTAGCAATGTCTAGGAGAACAGCGGGGCCCCCGCCAGGGTTGCCCGAAGTATCCCCTGCTTTTTGCACCAGAGGTGAAGCCCCTGGTGTGCAGGGCCAGGAGTGGACACCCATATTTGGGCATTGCAGCTCGAGGCCTATCACAGCTATATATACCTCTGCCAACACAATGATGCTTCATCTTGGCAACCTGCACACAGAGGCTTCCAGGACGATACAGCTTCTCACATCCTTTTGGTGGGGGGAATTGTCCTTTCTGTAAGTTGGCTTAAGCCCAGGCTATTCCTGGTCTGCGAGGGCAGGACTGCACCGCCAACTTGGTGTGGTATGAGATTGGCACCCACTGCCATGAAATATTCAGGAGTCAGGGGATATCGAACACTACCTGACTTGTTGGAGGGTGTGGGGGTGGCAGTGGCAGCCTTCCTGGTGACCATGGGCTTCTGTAAGATGCTATCCTTGTCAGCTGCAGGCAGAATTCCCACAGCTAAGATGATAGTACTTGCACACCTCCTGTATTTCTTTGCGGTCCTACATGTGGTGGTACCGCAGAGTAAATTTCAAGCCCTAGACTCGATCCCGATTGATTTAGTTTGGAAGAGACACTGGGGGTGCGTCACACTCACCAAGTTGCAACAGCCAACAGCCTTCCATGGATGGTGGGATGAGTGCCCTAGACTTTGAGGCATACTACCTGGCAGTGCAGTTACAGTAGTGCATGGGGATGCTTCGTGGGCAGGGAGCCCCCAGGCAGCTGTAATTGCCAGATGCCCCTGACCAAGCCCGATTATGGACTTTCATGCTTAGCCCTCAAGAGGGCCTCCTCAATCGAACGGCATGATCTACAGGTCCTGCGGACCTGCTGGCTGAGGGTACTTCGACAGGTGAGGATCTGGACCCCATAATCCCCAAATATTCCACTTTGGGCTCTCCTTACGTGTGTGGAAGGGATCGAGAATAGCCACCTTCTAGAATTGGCTGAAGCCAGGTACGAGCCCGTGGGGGCGATCTGCACGGGAGGCATGCTGCACCCTTTTGTGGATCTGTGCAAGGAGTTCAGCCTCCCTGCGGGGCAGTTCTTACTACAAGGCACATTAACAGCATTGGCACATGGATTGTGGAGTCGGCAGGAGAAAGGAACCGCAGCTGCATCATGGATGCTAGTTTCTCTGTGATACTACTAACACCCGGAGACTGGTCTCGGGATTATATGGGGTGATATGGGCAGATGTGCTCTCACCCTGCACACAACGGGGTGAGCACTGGGAGACAGACATTGGCTCCACTGTGACTGATGGGTACTGGGTTAGAATGTAGTAAGTGGAACCTAAAATCTCCAGCAACACCCAGTTCAAACATATACATTATTACATACTGCACAGAGATTACCTCACTCCCCATAAACTTAGCATCTATTTATCGTCGACTAGCCCCAAATGTCCACATTGTCATTACAACACTCGAGATCTCATTCACATGTAAAGGAGCTGTCCTCATTTAACCTCTTACTGGACAGAGATGGTGTGTCTCCTGGCAGAGATCATGGAACGCCCTTTGACCCCTTCTCCTACATTTTGCCTCTTGGGTCTCTACCCCCAGCCAGCTAAACTAGAATTGAAAGAAACCAGCAGGATCTAGTGTTGAGCGCAAGAAGGTGGATCTCCTGTGTTGGGCAGATTGGGAAGGAGGACGATGGGAGAAGTGCATCAGGAAAGAAGGGATACAGAAATTGCACAAGCCTGGGAGGCACTCCTGCATGACCTATGAAGGGACATGACTGGCGGTGAAGGCTCTCTGTCTTAATTAGAGGCGGGAAGTAGTGGGTGATAAACGTTTAGGATCTGGATGGAGCGCCCAGCCAGTGCGCTCCGAGGCAGAGTGTGAGCCTCTGCATGCTCTCTCCAACCCAGCAACACAGTGCCGGGTTGGAGAGAGCCCAGTGCGCATGTGTGTTTGGCCAGCCCGAGACGGCCGGCCAAACAAACATGCGCACTCCCCTTTCATGCTTGTCACAGCCCCATGGTCCCACCCCTTTTACTATAAAACGATAATATAGTTTACAAATGCAAGCATTGTGCCACTTTGTCAATACCGCGCAGGAGAAAGGCCTTGTTAATGTCACTTTAGTGTAAAAAAAAATAACACTACGGTGGTGCAAGGTGGCGATAGGGGCTTGTAAATATGCCCCTATGTTTTTACAAATATAGGCCCACATGAAGACATTGGCGGTATAAGCCGCCTACGGCTGCGGTGAAAGGCACCAAAAGACCATCACTGCGGCTTCCATCCGTTCACCAGATTATGACCACAGCCGGACTCCCATCCCAAGAAGGATGGAAATCCGGCTGTGGCCATACTGGTGGATGGTGGTAAGGTGATCCAGGTGATCTTCCGGCAGGGAACGGGTCGGGTGCTGCTACCACCTGCACCACCACACCAGTAAACCGCCGCCAGCCGTATCATGACACATGATACGGCCTGGCGGTGTTCTGCTGGCGGGCGCTGCTGGCGGTAGCAGCACCCGACCCGTTCCCTGCCGGAAGATCACCTGGATGCAGGTAAGTTGGGCTTCCGATAGGGGAGAGGGTTCTGTGTGCGTGGGGTTGTGTGCATGAGTGTGTGAGTGTGTGCATGAATGTGTCTGTGTGTGTAGTGTTGTTTGCGTGGCTTTATGCATGTGTGTGAATGCATGTAAAAATGGAAATGTGAATGCATGTCTGCATGTCAGTGTGAATATGTGTACGGATGTGTGCGAGCATGGATGGATGTATGCATGAATGAATGCGTGTATGCCAGTGTGAGTGAGTGGGTGTATGCGTGATGCGTGTTTGTCAGTGTGTGCATGTATGGGGGTGTGCGGGATCAGAAGGTGGGAGCATGGATAGAGGGGGGCGTCTGAGGAGTGTTTGGTGGGGTGGGTGAGCCTCCTACCAGTGACAAGGAGAGAATTCCCTGTCACTGGTAGAGCCTACCGCCATAGTTTTCGTGGTGTTGTTAGGAAGGCGCAAAATGCCGCTGGCGGTACAATAGCGGCTGCCGGCCGGAGATTGTTATCTCCGGCCCGGCGGCTGCTAACGCCATGGCAATAGGAATGGTAAATTGGCGGGTTGACTGCAGCCAACCCGCCAATGTCATAATGTAGCGGTATGTACCGCCCGCCTGTTGGCGGTACTACTGCCACATTACCACCTACAGCCGGGGTCATAATGATCCCCATAGTGTACTTATTTTGCACCAAAAAGTCTACAGAGTGGTGCAGAAAATACCTACAAATTACAGCCCTACTTACAAAATTGTTCTGTTCTATAAGGACTTCCACAAAAATATATATATATAAAATTATAAATACAAATCTATACCTATTACCAGTTAAATAAAGTGGCCATAAGTAGTGAACAACACTCAAACTTAATAATTAACAGGCCAAACCCCAGAACGCAGCAAAACACAGACCGCAAAATGCAGCAAAACTGGAATAAAAACTATATGGTAGCCTTTTACCTTTGGTAAACACAGCCATTAGCCAATCACATAGTGACTTATGTTATGCATGTACTGAGGTATACCACTGCTATTCTACTGTACAGTATTACACTGTACAACACACTCTGCATGCCATTCCACTGTACGCTGCTCCTTTGTTCACAACTACACTCTATGCTATTCCACTGTAAGCTACTACACTCCACATCATTCAACTGTACCCCACTCCACTGTATATTACTGTGCTGCACCACATCACTCTAAGCCACTACACTCTATACCAGTCCACTTTACACTATTTAACTTTGTAGATCACTCAACTGCGCCAATCCACTCTACGCCACCCCACTCTGTACTATTCCAGTGTATGCCAGTCCACTCTACCACACTCCACTGTATGCTATATCAGTGTATGCCTTTTCACTCTACACACTCCAATCTCCACTACTGCACTGTATGTCAATTACCTCTACACTCTTCTGCTGTACGCAACTCAACTGTACAACACTCCACTCTATGCTATCTCACTCTATATCACTCCACTGTATGCCACTCAGCTCTACACCAATATATTATACATTATTTCTTTGTACACAACTCCATTGTATGCCAGTCCACTGTATGACACTCCTTACACCAGAACTGCACTATGCGCCACCTTAGTCTACAAACAATTCTGTTACACTATTACACTGTATAACAGTACATTCTACTCCAGTCCATTATACTTCATTCCACTGAACACTACACTCTATGCTATTCTACTGTACGACTATGCTCTGAGCCACAATAGTCTATGCTACTCCACTATATACCACTACATCACTAGACTGTTCGCCACTAAACTCAATGTTATTCTACTGTACACCACTGCACTGTATGCTATTTCACTATATGCCACTACATGGTACGCAACTTCTCTCTGCACCACTGCACACTACGCTATTCTACTGTGCGCCACTCCACTCTACCCAACTCCACAGTACACTATTACACTATTGGCCCAACAGTCTACACCACTACACAGTACTCTACTCCACTCTATGGTATTACACTGTACAACATTCCAATATATGCCATTCCACGGTATGCTACTCCACTCTATGTCACTTCAGTCAGTTATTCCACTCTACGCCACTACGGTGTACATCACTACACTGTATGGTACCCCACTGTATGCCACTGCACTCTATGCTACTCCACTCTATCCCGCTACCCTGTATACCACTCCACTCTACCAACCTCCACTGTACGCTATTCCACTACACTCAATACCGGGCTACTCTATGTATTCAACTCTATGCCACTACACTGTACCTCACTCCACTGTATGCCATTCCATTATACAGCACTCGACTGAGCACCACTCCACTCCGTCACTCGACTCTATGCAACTCCACGTCACTACACCACTCCACGCCTCTACAGTCCACGCCACTCGACTCTACGATATTCCCACTCAACTTTACACCACTTTCTGGGCCACCACTTTAGAGTACACTACTCTAATGTATGCTGCTGCATTGTACAACACTTCAGTATACGCTATTCCTGTGTATGCCACTACACTGTACCCTAATCCACTCTAAACTGTTCCACTTTATGCAACAGTACTTTACAACACTCCATTTAATGCTATTCCACTCTACACCACTCCACTGTACGCCACTTTGCCACACAACATTAATTATAACTTGCTACTCTGCCATCTCATTTCAGATGTGTTGTAATGAATATATCTTTTCACATGCTAAAAGTTATGTAATATGGAAGGATATAACCAGTGCATAGAGAAGGTGTGCATTATAGTCAATGTAGTGTGGCGAGTGAGCTGACAAGACTCTGTACGATGGTCTGCGCCTTGCAGTAACTTATAACTATGACTTATAGTCATTTGAAGGTGCTGCATAAATTATAAATTAAAGGTTTAACAATCACATAGTAATTTGAAGGTGGTGTGCAAATGATAAATGTATGTGATAACTACAGCTTCAGCATTTGTAATGTTTGTATGTTTTAAGTAGGGTTTGTATGGAAAGAAGAAATAAAGTTTTCCTAAATAACATATTCTTAACATTTTTTTTTAGGGAATACCCACACACACACACACACACATATATATATATATATATATATATATATATATATATATATATATATATATATATATATATATATATAGTTGTGCTTAGCTTATTGTTCTCAAGATCCATAACAAAAACAAATTACAAAAAGTCTGTTTGTATGGGAACTGTGTACAGGTCCAGTGTGTTTGTACATATGGGTACATGTTGAGATTCATGCTCAGTGTGTAGAGAATATATATCCAAGCAGGTTTGGGTTGTGCGTATATGGAAAATGCATATAAGTATTGACTTATATTTTGATGTGGCATGCGTGCAGATACTAATCTATTTATTTTAGTGATGCTTGTGTGAATACGATGTGAAGTAGTGCTGGTGTGTGAGTGTTGTTGTGATGTCAGATTGAGTGCTGAAGGATGGCCACGAATGGTTTAAGAGGAAGAAAAAAGTTACTTACTGTAACTGTAGTTCTTGAGAATTGAGATCTTTTATCGATTCACATGATTCAATAATCCCTCAATCATCCTTCAATTATCCCTATCATTGAACTGAGAGCCCCAGTAACATTAAAACAGGAGTTCCATAAAAACATAGACTTAAGGCTGTAACAAAGGATCTTGAGTATTATATTCATGCCATTCAAAAAAGAAACAAACTTCAGCCAGTCACAGACAATCAGCTTCAAAACCACACCCTGAGAGGCCACCAAACTTCAGATTTAATAAAGCACGTGTGTGAAGGAATAATACAAGTAGGTGATCCTTTGATGGGGATAGAGAGTGGGTCAAATGTTAATCTATGAAATATGCCAATTTGGAGAATTACAGTAGTAGCATGGAGCTGAGAGAAAGCGAGAAAAGAAGCCAGCATTTCACTGTGATTCAGGCACTAGTTCTATGGCCCTCTATTTTAACATTATGGAAATCCCTGCTTGAAACATTTGTAGATGTTGATGCAGTTTTCTGGATGGTAATGTTTGAGGAGGATGTTCTATGAATTCCAATGTATGCACCAGACCTATGAGGTCTAGGGTCCAGTGAACTTGTGTTATAAGTTGTCAAGATGAGATCAGTAGCTGTCTGATAAGGAGTGGTCACTGCCAGAAAGCTATCAATGTCCTCTGGAAGTTTCTTGACTTTTCCTTGATTGGTGACTCTTCATTAAGAAGCTGATGGAGGTGGTCAGTTATGGAAGATAGGTCTGCTGATGTATTTGGTGTGTTTTTTATTTATACCTTCCTGTATAAGGGTATTGGATCCTTCCTCTAGCCCCTTGAAAGAAAAAGGTTTGATGTTGTTGTAACAAACCTAAAGAATGTGTTTGCACAGGCCAATTAGTGGAACCTAGTGATTGCAATATCCATGGCAGTATATGGGAATGGAGAAGATGTCCTTTCTCCCTCATGTTAAATGGCTTTGACTTCATCTCTTTTGTCTTCAGGTAACATATCTAATGATGGTGCAATGTTCATCCACAGTTGTCTGTTATAGCGGGCCAAAATTACTAAAGCATTAGAAGCCATAATAGATATTGCAGCCATTGCTGAAATCTTTTATTGATACCCAGTACCGATTACTAGCCTTTCTCTGTCCATTTGTGCAGAAGAGGGTCATATTGATGTTAAAGGTTTCTTTAAGCAGTTTGAATGACCATGAACTCTGCACGTGGCTGCCCAATAACAGTGTACCATGTGGGCTTTATTTATTTATTTTTTGTCAAGTCTTGGTATAACGGCTGCTACTGATACTGTTTTTTCATTGTTTTAAGACCTTCTGGCCCGATATGATCAACTGTTGGTATATCTTGCATCATTTTTCTGGGTGGATCTTTAAAATCATAAAGTAAACAATTTGTTTCTTTTGTCGATTTTGAGGGTCAAATCTTTTAGATGCTTTTTTAGTCAAGCCACCTATAATGGCCAGAAGCGAGCCCGATGGAGTTGGAGTTGTATACCCTTCAACTGGAGCTATAGATTCCCAATCAGGAATAGTGTCACCTGGAGAAAAGGGCAATTCTCCCTTGTCTTGTTGAACATCAGTATAGACACGTCAGAATGTTCTGATTGTAAAATGTGGGTTGCTACTGGAGAGAATATTATTGTAACTAATCTGAGTGGAACACCCAGAATAGTGTGTATTCTGCAAACTGTAGATATTGTCAATGTGGTTAACTATTGTGTTGCACCCAAGGTTCTCATCTCGCTTAAAGTCATGCAGTAGATCCTCCCTGGCGCAGGCCACCTCCATTGGGACTCGCCCGTGTTTAACATTCTTCATCAGGGTCATACTCTCATACTAGGCCTGACGGATGAGGTCGATATGCCATCTTGTTAACTGGGCCCCTGGTGTTATTCCAGTTAATGGTTATTTGTCTTTTGGCTAAGATCAGAGCAAAATCTGTAAATGTGGTAGTTACTTTGCGCTTTGCTAGTTTAGGATAAAGGCAAAAAAGGCACATCGATGGCGACAATTCTATATTGCGGTCAGTGATGTCATTAGCAAATATCAATACGTCTGCCCAGAAGCCAGTAAGAAGTCAGTAAGATGTGGGCAGTCCCACACCATATGTAAGAACTTAGCACTGGTATGAAACCCATCTGGTCTGCATGTATATTGCGTTGCATAATGGACTGGAGTTGCGTGGCCAGTATTCTGGCCAGGATTCTGTAGTTGACATTTAGCATCAACAGGGGTCTATACGCTGCAACATCGTGTATCGGGTTTCCCGGCTTGATCCGGGGGACAATTAAAGTCTCCCTCATAGACAGTGGTGGGGAACGAGTATCTCTCCCAGGCGCGGCCCGTCCATTAGGGCGGAGGGGCCACGCCCCCCCACCTTTTGCCCCTCATGAAGAGTGTCTGTCAGGCTTTACAAAGGGCAGCCTGACAGACACTCTTCATTTTCAGCTCAGACAGCCAGGACAGACATGTGAAATTTGCGCAGACTCCTGGCTGTCTGAGCTGAACTTTGCTGGGCTGAGGAGGTCACAGCTCCTATGGGCATGACCTCCTCAGCTCAGCAAAGGTGCCTCGAGGCCCTCCCCTGGTGACGAGGAAAGCGTCACCCATTGACTTCGACCTGGGCGCTTCAGGCTGAAGGTAAGTGTGTGTGTGTGTGATGTTTTAAAATGAATGTTTGGTGCGTGCGTGCATGCATGTTTGAATGTTATGAGTGTTAATGGATGTGCGTGCGTGTGTGAAAGAATGATTGTGTGTGTTATGTTTTAAAATGAATGTTTGGTGCGTGAGTGCGTGCATGTTTGAATGTTATGAGTGTTAATGGACGTGCATGCGTGTGTGAAAGAATGAGTGTGTGTGTGAGATGTTTTAAAATGAATGTTTGGTGCGTGCGTACATGTTTGAATGTTATGAGTGTTGTTAATGGATGTGCGTGCGTGCGTGTCTGTGTGTGAAAGAATGAGTGTGTGTCTGTGTGTGCTGCCGGCGGCCACTGATCTCTCCCCAGCTTATACACCTCAAGGAGTTGAAAGCACCAATAAATTGCTGTATGCAGTGTAAAACTCCACGAGACCCTGTCAGATTCTGGTAATTTTCCTCAAAACATGGCGGTAATAGCAGATAATATTTATTTGCTACTAACATTGGCCCCCAGTCTCTCTGCTGCATCGGGGGAAGAAAAAGGCATGTGGATCTGTGCGAGATATGAGAAGGCGGACACTGGTGGGGCATGGTTGAGTCAAGTGTACAGGGTGGTTTCTTAAACAACTTGTCAATTTCGAGCTGCCTGTATACCCTGCCAACCTGGTCACTGTCTAACTCCAGTACTGGGGATCCCCTTTGCAGCAGGTTTGCTGCCAGGCCAACAGAGATCCTGAGGTATTTAATGACTCCCCCATCCAAACTAAATAGAATAACAAACAATTTGTAAGCAAATTACACAAAGAACTCAAGTGAAGACACGGGCACTGAAACCATAAAAGTAGCTATCAGTATAAATAGGAATAGTAGATATGGAGAAAAGTATGGAGAAAAATAGAGGCCCCAGATCAGGCTCACGAGGGGCTCAATAGAGATAAAATAGTAATATAAAGTAAAGGCAGAGGACATTAATGCACCCTAATCAACAGCCTGTTCCACTTTGTGAATCAGTTATCACCTCAAATTGCGATAGTAAACCATTGACACATACCATGGTGACTCTAAAATAGAAAGGGGGCAGACTTTCAAGGCCTTTTCTATTGGTGATTAGTAATGGGTTGCTAAAGCCCCTTTGCAAACCAGACAGACTTTTCTGACTTGAAAAATAGCTTTTGCTACTGCAAAGCAGGTTGTGTGACCGCTACATTCCTCTGTTCATCAGGCCTTCACTTGCTGCATCAGTGGGTATCCAAGACCAATCAGAATGATGCAGTCCTGGTCTGCACATCTACCCAAACAGACCAGGTGTCCTCTTTTGTAGGATGTTGTCTACCCATATTTTCATTATTAGGTTTTAGAATTATTTCCCTTCCTTGATGGTTAGGGCCTGATTACGACCTTGGCGGATGGGATACTCCGTCACAAACATGACAGATATCCCGTTTGCCGTATTACAAGTTCCAATATATCCTATAGAACTTGTCCATCCCATCCGCCAGGGTCGTAATCAGGCCCGTAATGTAGGGAACGATTTTGGAGAAACTTTTCATAATCCTGGCTGAATAGAATTTGCAAAGCGCATACAAATTTATAACAACAATAATAAAAAACAAACTAATTTACCAGTAGTAGACGGTATAATTTCTCTCCGATTGCTTTCTCTACGTGTTCTTCCACACTGGGGAAAGACCGAATAAAAAACTGCAAAGAAAACATATTCTTGTCAGATGTGTGACAGGTTTGCAGTAGATGGCAACTAATGCACAATTAGTCAAATAGGTTTGTCTCATTCGCCCAAATACCTTTTTCCAGGTCCTCCCTTGGCAGTATGAACGTAATAATTGGTCTAGCAGAAACAGAGTGCCCTCACCTCCTTACTGGTGAAACCATAGGCAGTTGCCTATAGCTGCCCTCATGCTGCCATAGTACACACAAAAAACCCTTCCATGTCCTGTGGAAAACATTATTTGCACTAAGAAGAAAAAGATAATAGATCATTTGGTAAGATCACATTTACAAACTGTACATGGCAAAGTACGTATATATATTAGAGTGACCACCCGTCCGTACATTTCATGGACTGCCCGTAATTTCGCCCTTCTATCCGTTGTCCGTGATGAAAGGCTTAACGGATGACATTTGTCCATAATTTTAGCCTTTCCCCAAAAGGACAACGGAGGCAGGGCGAAATTATGGGCAGATGAGTTTCCCCAGCTTGATTGAAAGGCAGGGAGTCTCCTGTGCTCTGAGGGAGGGAGGGGCAGACAGTTAAGAAAAGGCCTTCTTGCCAGAGTGTCTCCTTCCCTAAAGAAATGCAAATGTGCACAACTGGTACATCTGCAAATACAAAGGAGCTTGAAAACCTGCATTGACTTTAACCAAAGGAGTCACTTGAGCTTTCTGATGGCAAATATATTTTCTTTTAGAGAGGTACTGTAATAGTGTTCCAAAGTGAGCTGTGGAGTGTGTGGTTTTAATGGAGTGTTAGAATTTTTTTTAGTACTAGGTATAAACTGTATATTATTCAAATCTGTGTTTGAGAAGCACTTTTTTTTATTTAACCGAAATGAATTTGCGCATTTTGTAGCAGCCTATTTCATGATGTAATTGTATTTATATAGCGCTTACTACCCCTGATGAGGCGTCAAGTGCATGTTTAAAATAAGGACTTACACATTCACAGTTCTTCCAGGGACCTCTGTACCTCATAGTACTACCAAACATTGGCAAAGCCAATAGGTCTCATCTATGCAAGAGTTATTGGCTTTGCCAATGTGTTTTAGCCATATTATACACCAGAGTGGCTGCTGTTCAGCATGGCTAAAAGTTAGTGGTATAGTGGTGTGGGATGGAGTAGAGTGGCCTAGGAACAGTGGCGTACAGCCCAGTGGTGCAGAGTACAGTGCAGTGGGGTACAGTGCAGTTGTTTAGAGTGCATTGGCATTGAGTGCAGTGGTTTAGAGTGCAGTGGCATGGCGTGGCGTGGGACAGAGTAGAGTGGCATAGGGTGTAGTGGAGTAGAGTGGCATACAATAGAGTGGCAGAGAGTGCAGTAGTGTAGAGTGGTGCAGTGACAGAGTGCAGAGTACACTTGCGTGGCAGAGAGTGCAGTGGCATAGTGTAGAATGGTGCAGAGTACAATATAGTGCTGTAGAGTGCAGTCGCGTAGAGTGGAGTGATGCAGAGTAGAGTGGCATAGAGTGCAGTGGCGTAGAATGCATTAGTACAGAGTAGATTGGTGTACAGTACAGTGGCGGAGAGTGCAATGTTGCAGAGTAGAGTGTCAATGCAGTGATGTAGAGTGGAGTGGACTGGAGTGGCACAGAGAGCAGTGGTGTAGAGTACAGTGGTGCAGAGTAGAGGGCAGTGGCGTACAATGCAGTTGTTTAGAGTGCATTGGCGCAGAGTGCAGTGGCATAGAGTGGCATGGGATAGAGTAGCATAGAGTGCAGTGGAGTAGAGTGACATACAATAGAGTGGCAGAGAGTGCAGTAATGCAGAGTGGTGCAGTGTCAGAGTGCAGAGTAGACCCATGTGGCATAGAGTGCAGTGGCGTAGAGTGGTGCAGAGTGGAGTATTGTAGAGTGGTGCAGTGCAGAGTAGAATATAGTGCCTAAAGTGCAGTGGCGGAGAGTGCAGTGATGCACAGTGCAGTGGCATAGAGTGCAGTGGCATAGAATGCAGTAGTACAGAGTAGAGTGGTGTAGCATGCGGTGTTGCAAAGTAGAGTGTCCGTGCAGTGGTGTAGAGTGGTACAGAAAACAGTGGCATAGAGTACAGTGGTGCAAAGTAAAGGGCAGTGGCATACAGTGCAGCTGTTTAGAGTGTACTGGTGTAGAGTGCAGTGGCTTAGAGTGGCATGGGGCAGAGCAGAGTGGCATGGAGTACAGTGGTACAGAGTGTATTGGTGCAGAATGTAGTAGTACAGAGTAGAGTGGTGTAGAGTATAGTGGTGGTCAGTGCAATGTTACAGAGTAGAGTGTCAGTGTGCAGTGGTGTAGAGCGCATTGAACTAGAGCGCAGTGGTCAGAGTGGCATAGAGTGCAGTGGCATAGAATGCAGTGGCACAGAGTGTAGTGGCGTAAAGTAGATTGTTTCACAGTAGAGTGAAGTGGCTTAGAGTGGAGAAGTGCAGGGTAGAGTGGAGTTGCATAGAATGGCATAGAGTGTGATGGCATAGAGTAAAGTGGTGTAGAGTAGATTAGAGTGATGTACAGTGCATTGATGCAGAGTGCAGGGGCTTAGAGTTGAGTGTTACAGAGTCAAGTGCACGGGCATAGAGTGTATCAGCTTAGAGTGCAGTGGCGTACAGTGCAGTGTTGCAGAGTGGCATAGAGTGGAGTTGTGTGGACTAGATTGGTGTTGCCTAGACTGGAGTGGTATAGCGTGCAGAGGAGCAGAGCGCAGTGGTTTAGAGAGGCATAAAGTGCATTGGCATAGAGTAGAGTGGTACAGAGTAGAGTAGAGAGGCACAGCGAGAAGTAGCATAGAGTGCAGAGGCATAATGTGGAGTGGTTCAGAATGGAGAAGAGTTCAGTGCAGTTGCATGGAGTGGCGTAAAGTGGAGTGATACAGAGTAGGTGCAGTGGCACAGAGTGGTGCAGAGCAACGTGGAGTGGAGTGTCCATAGTGTGGTAATACACTGCCAATACAGACAACACATTTTTGATTGAAATAACCATTACATTTGCACAGATATACCGTTTTTCAAATCAAACTATACTGTGCACAGACGATGATGTGTGGAAATTCTTTATCTTTTATGATCTTTGATTAGTAGTCCAGGCTTCCATTTCTGAGATAAATATAGAGTCCCAGACACACACTTGAATGCTTTGAGACTACAGACAAGTTGTGAGTACCTCACATCCTGACATTAGGTGTGAGACTGCCGCCCACACCATCTGCCCCGCCTCTTTAATTTTTGTTTTAGGGTGAAAGTCTATGGGCGGTTGGGGTAAGCCAGATGTTTGTATTCAATTTGCTTAAACTAGCATAAGGTTAATTACCTTAATGTTTCCCAAACTGTTTGCCAGGGGTTTTAAAATGTTCAGAAACATAATTAAAATGTTACTGTTACTTTCTCTTCAAGAAAGATTGGGTAGATTTGGGTAGGAGTGATGGCCCTGCCACAGTACAGAAGGGCATTCATTTACAACTGAACAAGGACGTAATGTGACACATGAATGTAGCATACCAGGAGACAATCACAAAAAGACCACAGTGAATAAACAGTGCTCTTGCATGTGTCTGTAAAACTGATGTTTGTTCTTGAATTTTTGTCCTGAATTTTGACCCTTTGTCCTGAATTTCTGTCCTGAATTTTGACCCTTTGTCTTTGAATTTTTTACAGTCCTGTCCAGAATTTGCCTCAATGACAGGTGGTTACCCTAATATATATATATATATATATATATATATATATATATGTATATATATATATACACACACACATCTAATGGAACAGAATGGGCTCTTCAGGATACCACCAATCCACCAATGCTGAGCATCTTCTGTGGTCAAACCCTCACAAGTTCGAAATTTCATGCATTGGGGACTAACATTCAGACAAGACTCTTTCATCAAAGCAAAACTAAAAGTGTTATTTAAGGGATCATCTTACCATGTGACAGACTTTACACGGGAAAGATGACTCACAAAAAAAAAAAAAAAAAATCAGACAACATAAATCAAGAATTAGTTATAAAATTATGACGCCAGTAAACAAACGTGTAAATCATCACAATAGTGAGAAAACGAGTTAAGCCACTCAAGCTAGCAGCCACAAAACAGAACCCCATACCAACACTGAACGCATGGCGTAAAGCCAGAGGTATGCACAGGAGAAAGAAAAAGGGGAATTCCACAGATCCTGCTGAACGAGTATCAATCTTCAGGTAGAAATGTCCATTTGTTCCAATCAAAATAGCTCAGTTTACAACATGTGACCAAAAACGTTCAAGTGCAACCAAAACAATTAACGGTTTCATTTTTATTCGATTGTAGGACTGATCGCCACCTCCTCCACTTGCAGGAAGGTCCTAATGTATGACAGGGGGCTGAATCGTTCACTTTTTGCATAAGTCAGTCATTAATTAAGATTATTCTATATCACCTCTTACATAAGGGAACATTGCCAAGTCATCCCTCGATGAGATCCTGGCACCATAGAAGAGATCGAAACGTTTTGACTACTTGACACATTTTCCTTACAATCACTGCATCTTCCACAGGCAGAAAACGGACAATTCCCCTGTGAGTGCATTTCCTGATGAGATCGTGGGAGCCAGGAAAAGGTTTAAAACGCGTAGGTGACAAGGCAGTCGTGGCAATGGGTGCCCTGACATAAAATATAATTTGAAGCAAGGAAAACTATTTAGAACTGCAGATCTTGTTTTTGGGGCCAATAAATATGGCTGACAAGTCAAATTAGTGAAACCACAAAATAAGAACATTATTGCTTTAGGTACCCCGAGATATAATGAACTAGCTGGATGATTCGAACACGTGACGTTTTCAATTAACTATATCTGGCAGATAAGTATACAGTTTTCAAACCACAATGATTTTCAGTAGCTGGTTGATTGAAACTTTTGGCACATGAGGTTAAATGTTCATGTTTTCGTCAAACAATGTGTGCTTCTCATTCCTCCCGCGTTTAAAACCAAGAGCTTGAACTGTCAGTGATGTTCATATATTATGAAACATACATGTGAGCAAACACAGGAGCAGTACAAGAGAAGTGTCCCTAATTCTAACATTTGTTTATATGAGACCATTGGTGTATTCTTGATTCTAGTAGTTACTGACACTGGTGGAACTTCGTTGGTCTTTAAATAAGCAGAGCATCCTATAGTATGAACCCAGCGCACAAAACGCAGAGCTAGGAATGCAGGTTTCAGCCTGAGAACCATAAAGAACCTCTAGATGCTGCAGCAACTGGGAAATTGGCCTTATTATGGTGGTGTTTTCTGCAATCTCTTTCTATAAATCTTTGTAACTAGGGGGCACTTCTAAATTTCGGAATATCATTTCAGAATGTATACCCATTGATGCGCATGCCCAAGACGTATGCACTCTAGTCGCCATATAAAGCAAGGGTCGCCAACCTTTTCTGTAACAAGAGCTATTCATGTCCAATGGAACTCACAGAGAGCTACAAATATTATTAGTGTTGTAACAGCAGCCACATGACACAAGATTACATTAGTGGTTACCATATTCAGGATTACTTCCAGTCATCAACTCAGGGCATCAGACATTGTTGCTAGCAGTAAAGTAAAAAAGGGTTTATCAACATGGAATGCTCCTGCATGAGTAATAGCTAACAGCCATAGGTACCATGCCTCTGGTACCAAGTTAATAACATTTGAAAAAAGTTTCCCGGTGCCATAGGTTTTATCACTCAAATATCCAATTTATATATATTTTGGAAAGTCAGCTATTTTTCTCCAAATAGAAGCAAATGAGTTCTGAAAATGAGCACATTTTCATCTTAAATATAGACTGTCAATTTTGGTATATGTATATTAATTCAACCAATCAAAAGCTTCTAATTTAGTAGACTGGGGTACACAGAGGATAGCTACTTACATGTAGCTGGAGAACTACCAGTAGCTCTCGAGCTATTCGTTGAAGAAGCCTGTTCTAGAGTATACTCTGTTGGATAATGTACACACTGTTTACTAATGCTTTTTGCATGATAGTCTGAAGGTACCACCCCAGTGGGTATACTTCAGTGGGGCCATGCTTTAGAAGCTATGTCCACTAAACAATTGGTCTCAGTTAAGAGACTTGCAATAAGGGTATAAATGAGTACAATGGAGGTGACGGTAATGGCTTAAGTGGCTTTTCGAATCAAGTCCTTTTGCATCACACACAAGGCAAGCAAGAGTATAGCCCTATCAATTTTCAGAGCTGACTCAACCAAAACTACCGACCACACCTCTCAGACACTACACCGTCACTGTCCATATTAGGTCAAGATTCTTCAAATAGTGCGGTAGACTTGCGCCGCTAGCTCACATCCGCTATATACAACTGCGCAAAACACTGTTCACTTTTCACTTTTGTTGGGTTTTTTTCAACTCAACAATTATCATTTTTTTACTTAGAGGATATATTGATTCAGACCACATAATTAGGAGAAGACATACAACTGTTTACTGGTATCTTTGAGGAATATTTGTTCTACTTAGAGGCAACCAGTTTCATGCCAATATTATTTTTCTGGTTACTGCGAGGAACTCTTCCGTCTGCAGCAGTATTCCCTGGGAGAAAGCAAACGTCCTTCTCATACATGACTGTTCCATGAAAATATTATTTTGTAGCATATGATATTTGTGAGAATCCAATCTTTCTGAGTCAGTTTTGACAACCCAATCCATTCTATTTAAAAAAAACAGTTTTATATACAATATCAGTTCATAACTGAGTAATAACACCACTGCATCTTTTTTCCACTTTTCACTGTAGCTTTACCGTACCCCCTTAGATCTTTATGCTCTTCCTTCATTGCGACCCCCTGCTTCTGTATTTGTATTGATCTATTGAGTTTTCCTTCAGAAATGCCAAACATGGAATTATGTGTGTGATGGAGCAGGAAGTGATACAATAGACATGGCGGCTGGTGGGAAGTAGATGGTTTCAGTAGGCGAGCGACAAAATCATGAGGCATTTCACAGAGTTCTAAGGCGTTGAGGAATGTCTAGGTGGGAGTGCCAGAGTCTATCCTATGTAGCCGGGGAGACTGCTCATGGGCCTATGGGAAATGTTCCTAGTTTTGTGAACTCTACTGGTTTAGTGATCAAGAGCAAGGGTGAAGGCTGGAGCCGAAGGATGGTGATGGAGGTCTAGAATGGTAAGGTGATCCTGGATCTGGGATTGGATGGTGGAGAGAAGAAAGAAAGGAGATGTGTGATGAAGGAACAGATGTACAATGATATATATGGACCTCTGTTCCATTATCCAGAATTTGGTGTCCATAGAAAAGCCAGTTGGCTGTCTCCCTCAGTGTAGAGTAGGGAGTGGATGTACAATGGTAGAAGAGATTGTCATGGGACTTTAGAAAGTTGTGGTGAGCTGCTACTATTTAGTTACAGGAGATTCTGGTAATTCAGTACAGTTTTAGTTGTCAGGAAGGGGAAGCAAGCGGGGATTTTTCAAAATTTAGTAGCTGGTTGTATGCAACAGAGGCAAGGCATGTTATGATGCTTGGGAGTTTCAGGAAGGTGTCCTAGTCACTCGCAGGCACATCCACTGTGTACTATATGGTGAGCTGCATGAGACGGCAGAATAGACATAGTGAGGGATTTCCATTTTAGTGCAGTGATGCTATCCAAAAGCAGACTACCAACAGGCAGTTATGTATATGTACTGGGAGTTCAATTGTAAGGGATGGACATGAGAGCTTGGTATCACTGAGAAGTGGTATATTTCTCTAGTGGTGTCTTCGCCGCGTGTGGCTTTACACCGTGAACTCTCATCTGGTGTGGGATATTAAGACGTGGTTTATATTGGATTCGTAATTGAAAGGCAAAAAGTATTTGGATGAATTTTCTTTGCTTTAAGTGAACTTAAATAAGATGATGAGAGGAAGTTAAGCAGCCATGAGATGGTGTCAGATTGGACTTTTTGGACTATGACAAGTCATTGATTGCAAAAACAGTGGCTTTTGGAAAATTTTAGAGCCTTGAGGAAGTTGTGGGGCTAGACGCCCTAGCTATGAAACACGTGTCCGCAGTGGGCAGCAAACCAATAAAGATCAGAACTGTGACAATACTGAGCATTTATTGAATTGTGGGACTCTTTGTTTACGAATGCTTGAGGATTTTGTTTATTGTTGTATATAAACCTTTGGTTAAATTTGGGGTGTGGGTGAACACCCTACCTATGAGCACTGTGTATGCCTTGTACTTATATGTTATATACATATGTGGATTTATGAGTGAGCGTGCGCCAGTTTGTTTTCCCTTCCCCCGTGTTGGATGGTATATGATGCGTCAAAGGATGTGATGATATCCCAGAGGGAGAAGAGGTTGTGCAGAGGGAGAAAAGTAGGGGAATACTTTCCTCCCCAGAGTAAGGCCCTGGTCTGGGGAGCTCAGACTGGTAATAGAGTACTGACAGAGTTGGAGAAGTTCCAGGATTCTGTGAGTAGTTACGGAAGGTCAACAAAGACTATGATGGAAAACCTTCCATTGAGATAGGAAGAGTCATGAACTTGGTAGGAGATATCTCTGTGGGCAGTGTCTGTTGGATCCAGAATGGAGTTAGCTGGGCGGTAGTAGGTGATAGGTAAGTAGGTGAGAGGAAGAAGATGAATCCGATGAAACTTTGTGGTGTGAGGGTTGGGGTCTGCCATGGATCTCTTGACAATGGTAATACCACTGCAGATTTGCAGAAGCAGAGTTTGAAAATACTGGTTTGCAGGACACCGTGTGCAGTGCAAGTGAGAGCTACCCTAATACAATAGCTGTACGCAGGGCATGTGCGAGCCAGCGCTGCTCAGAGAAGAATGCACTATCTCTATGCTTTGCAATCAATACGATGAGAGTGGGACAGCTGTTAAATTTGGTATTGAGTGGCAACGAGTACTTGATTAATTTTCTTCTCTTTTGTTGTAACCATGATATAAGGAGGCAGTATGTGAGGCTAATTCCATTGACATACAAAACCAAAAATAGATGGAAAGCCCTAATTTCCTTTGTGAGGCAAAATTACCTGATTCCATGTAAGAAATTGGTGACTATGTACATGAATCCTTGTAAGTAAAATATATGGTGAGGAATTCTGTTTGATACTTCGTGGCCTATGGCAAGTATTTGCTGAAGATAGGACTGAGAAAAAGCCTGCAAATGTGCCAGTAGTGGGAGTTGAGGAGTATGAGGAAAGTGAAGGAGGGTATGAATAAAGCAAGAAAGATATAGTGATTTTGAAGGTGCTGGTGGTGTTTGGAAGTGAAATGATGTCAGCAGATCTAGAGCTGAGAAGAGAGAGAGTGACAACAACAATTTGTACTGTTTGAGCAGAGCATAGTGCTTATTCAGTCACTGTAAAGGCAGGAGCTCAAATAAGTCTTTACGTTTTGCGTGGTAGATGAGACCTTGGTTGAGGTGAGGTGTACTTAGGAAGAAGTTGTAGTTAGGATGCTACTGAATGTGTGAAAGGTCTGCTGGAGGGATTGGTCTCGGTGAGCGAGGGGGTCAGACGGTTTGTTGGAGGTCTCAGGATGCCCATGCTGATGAGTGAGGGGTCGAAAAGGAAGAGTCAATCAAGGGATATAAAATTAGGATGAGATAGTTGGAGTTTGGAGACAGTGTTAGTTAGGCTATGAGAGAAAAGAGCGGCACTTTCAAGATCATGTGCATGATAGGTATCTTTAAGGTGGATTTGTTGGTGACCCTGTGGGCGTCAGATGTGAATCTTTCAGTCTCTTTGTAATTGGAGGCATTTAATTATGTGATCCAAGGGGGAAGGGCTGTCATAGAGATGACAGAAGATGGGGATGAAAGCTGGACAGTACCCATGGCCCACCACTGCCTTGGGATGGTTAACTGAAGAGATTAAAGCAAAGGTGCAAGGTTGGAGGGAGGCAGATTTACAGAGTCATTAATCTGGATCAAGGTTTCAGGGAAAAAATGCCAATAGGAGGCATTAGAGTCAATGTATTCTTTGGTAAAGGTACTTTGGTAACAAATGAACTTGGTGTGCAAAAGACCTAAAGAAAGGGTGAGATTGGAAATGTAAGTGATTTGCAGTACTGACAGATGAGGGTGGAGAGAATGATAGGAACAACCATGATAGGAAGGGTAGTAGGTGGAATGTTAGAAACACATGGTGGTGGGAGGGGTGAAGAGGGGGTAAGAAGTGAGAGTGCCCATGGAGTGAATGCACAGACAGAAAATGAAAGGAGGGATTTAGCAGGTGGTGGGTGATAGAAGGAGTGCGTAATGTCACATGGAAAGGTGGATAAAAGAGAGCTGGGGCTTTATGCAGAGGCTAAGGTCCAGGACCTTGCATCCGAGCAGCTGAACGGTGCTCTGAAGCAGCACAACATCTGCAAGAATGTCATATAAATATTCAATAAAAAGTAAACAAGACTGCAACCTATATGCATGGAGTATAAAATAATGCAGAACTGAGACCAACACAGAATCACCTTATCTTCAACATAGGCCTAAAAGAATGCTCATCAAACAAGCCTTAGCTCCACTAACTATCTGTCTAAGGGCCCTCCCCCAAGCTCATCAACTGCCCTTGTATGGAGTATGGTGTCTAACATTTTACCACCATCGACCTAGTAATTTATGTGAAGTAAACTCCCATTGTGGATCCCCATGAATAACACCTAGAAATCTACCACAAAAGACTCTGTCCCAGCTCCTCAGTACTCACAGGTAGCAATGGGACATGTGATCTCTCAATCAAACACACAGACAACTAAAAAAGTCAATATATTTTCTGTTGCATCTGGTCAGAAGATGAAAGAAAGTTCCTCCTCTCACCCACAAAATAATATGGATCCCGATAGCTCACTTCTTGCCTGCACACTCTTTGATATACAAGAAAGTAAACCAGTCCGACATCTGCCCCTCCACTTACCTCAAGAGTAAGGCTGGCCTGTCGTTGGCTTTCCGGGTGGTGCTGGTTTCCCATCGCAAACAGAAGGTGATGCACTACACGCAGCTGGATGAGCTCTTCACAGAGTTCCATAGACTCTCTGGCCAGCATCCTGTCAGGAGAGAAGCTTCATCAGCAAGCAAGCAGCAATGATGTATTCTTTACTTCTGAGTTATCATTCCGTGTTTAAGCAAACAGCTGATCCTTTGAGCAACAACACCAAAAGCAAAGCATAAATACTAAATCAATACTTCCTTATATTAATTTATCTTGATGATAAATTGATAGTCAATAGTCTAAAGTCATATCCTTGTAAATCGGCACAGAAACTGACCTACACCTATGGCATTGGACCACATGACACACATACCATGCAGGCCACACTGGTGCTCTAAATCTGATCTTGTCAAAATTATTGTGTGGAAAAATACATTTGGGGTAAATCCATTCTGCCTAACTGGAAATGTGAAACTGGACACAAACAATCTTTGCTTCTGACTTTAGATTTCTGTGGTATTCTGATTAAGGGCTTGAGTTGTCTGTGATCCAGCAGAAATGCAAAGTGACTGATCAACCGGATATTGTGCAGATACATCCAGTTTATTGTATATAATGGCCACGCTGAATCCTTGATGGGTCTTGATGTGTCTGTGCTTCATCAACTTCATCCTATGCTTCTGCTTTTAAGTTGCAGTTCTTCTATGGAGAAGGCTTCATGAAAGGAAGTTAGAGCCACTGCGTGGTCCCTACTAGCAAATTCAGGATTCCTCAACAAGATGTCAGAGTCATTTTTAGATTATTTCCAGTCCATCTTGCTTGGATGATGAACCTTAACAGGGATCAACAATCAGAAATATGCAGTTATTCCTGAGGATAGTTTTGTGTATTTATGGCCAAATCTACTAGAAACTGGTGCAGTGTGGTGCTGTGCTAAAATCAGCAGCTCCACGCCAGTTTTGAAAAGCAGGGATGCGCTGTAGTCACAAGAATACGATGAAGCCCAGCGTTTACCCCTGTGTCCGCGCAAAATTAAGCTGTCTCCGTTGAGGGAAGTGATTGTTTATGTGCAGGAAGGTACCCCGTCCTGCACATAAACAATCATCCATGGCATTTTGCTCCTTCTATGTGTGCTGCAGAACAAAGCACACATAGAAAAAGCAAAAAAACGAGGAGGAATAAAAGCATTCCTTCTCGTTTTCCCCTGCTAACACCACCCCTGTGGTGGCATTAGTGTTTGGCGCTGCAACAGATTTACTATTTCTCGTAAATCTGGGGCAGCGTGAAAAGCAATGGGTGTAGCGATGGAACGCCCACTGCAACAATCACTGCACGCCCTACTGATGCAGAAAACTGCATCGCAGGGGCCCATATTCACAAGGAGGCATAACGCCACAAAACGTGGTGTTACAGTGGTTAGTGCCACCGGAGCATCATAAAAAGTGATGCTCTGGTGGCGATAGGGCCTTGTAAATCTGGCCCTTAGTACATTAGGAGACCAAAACGTCAATGTATACTCCACTATTTACTTATAGCTCGACCATCACTAGAATATATTCAATATCATGAGAATATGCTCTGCGGAATGTTCCTTGAATTAAGAGTGGAGTCGACACGTCTGTCTTACAAATTGATTGTGCATAGTAACGAGTTACTAATGCACTGGATATATGCATGTTTTTTTGCTTCATTGGAACCCCTTGTAAAATTATTTGAACACCTTTTGTCTGGAACTTAATATACACTAAATGATTGTAACATCATGACTTCTGTACAGTTGTTCTTTCGTTTACTTTGTGGTATTGTTTTGAAATAACTGTCTTGATTTATTCTCACAGTTTGGTTTGATGCTTTGCATTCCATGCACCACTATGTATAATTTATTCTGTAAATGATTCCCTTGTACATCTTACATATATGACATGCTAACCTGTCAGCATCTCAGTGCCTCTTTAACTGGGTGCGCTGGGTGCAGACTTCGAAAGTGACCCTATTATAGCAATGCCCAGCTCCTAGTGGAAGTGTGAACCCATGCCTTTACTGGGAACAGCCCATTAGTGAAGCATGGACCAGAGCTTTTCATTGAAGTGGCAGACCCACCCTCACATTTGAAAGGGGGCAGTGATACCCTGCAGGCAGGTACAGTGAGTGACTGCAGGAATATGCCAGGGGGCAGGGGGTCCTTAGGACCCAGATACCCTCATCCCAAGAGATGTGCTCGGGGCACAATAACTGTGCGCCCTGTATGTGAAGCATAATCAGGTCCTTTGCCTCTGGGCCTGCGTGTGAAATGCAGTGGTGGGGGTAGGCCCGGCATGCCAAAAGTGGAGATTTTGCCCAGGCACAAAATTAGGGCAGGGTCACACTGAGCACTCGTGTGCTGCGCCGAGTCCTTTCGCTCAAGCTGCTTCTTCTCATTGGCTGGTTCTTTATATAGTCAGACAGTCAGAGGACGAGATGGCATCAAGGAAACCGTGCAGGTGGCCATTTCACCCTGTTCAAATTCCTTCCCTTGCTGGTCCCAGCCTCTTTTCTCTCTTATCTTGTGTAAAGCGGCCCCAGGCCTGACAACGCATACAACGGCACTGTGACACACGATATTGGCTCTCCTCACACGGTCTTCCGGTGAGAAGCCAGTGTCACTTGGTGCCAGAGAAAACGAGCTGAAAACCTCTGTAAACAGCAGTTTTCAGCTTGTTTTTGGAGGATTTTAACTGCCGATGACCATTAGAGGGTATTAAAACACCTTAGGACATTGGCAGCAGCCTAAGCAAGCTTTTGTTTTTTTCTTGAGGAGGGGGTTTGGGGCCGGGATGGGGGCAAAAGTGCCTCTGAGGTGTTTGAGGGAGTAGGCAGGTCTGCGGTCCTCTTGTGCGGCAAGGATCTCCATGGCAGTCCCAGCTGCTGCTTGTGTGAGGTCTTCCAGACCCAGCGCTGTGGGGAGCACCATGGCAGAGATGAAAGCCCTGTGCTGTAAGGGATCTTGTGGCAGGGGTCCTGGCCTTGTACTTTCAGAGAACGTATAAAACCAAGGGAAGCAGGCCGAACACTGTGATTTGATAGCTGTTGATTTTATTACAAGACCGGGGGCTCATATTATGCTTTTCTTTTCCTACTTTATAAAATAGCAGCCAAGAATTAAAATTCCCAGAAACCTCTGGGAAGAAAATACAACATGACGTCACAATGGGACTGACCAATCCCATGACGAGCCCCTCTTAACCATTTTGACCAAGAGCACCAAGTCCTCTTTTCTTGCTGCTCGCAGTCAAGATAAGTACTCTGCTCGCCGTTATTTCTGTATTCTTTTTAATGTTGGATATGTATTTGCTTTTATTTCTTGATTGGTTATGCGGTGCTATGCTTTACCGTTACCTTGATTAGCCTTCTTTGCTTTTTTTTTTTCTTTTTGTTTGAACGCGCGTCCTTGCGCGCGATCCTCTTTCCAATGCGCTGTTTTATGCGCGTGTCAAATGCACCACGAACGTTCCTCGACGTTCGTTTAGAACGTTTCATGAGGTGTTCTTACCTCACTCTTCAAACATTTTGCTGTGTCGCTGCTTCCAGCCTCAAAGAGCTCCGGTGCCCTCCTGCTCCTCTGACGAGTCAAGATGCTGCCTTCACTCAGTGAGGGATTTCCAGTTTGTCTCTCGACGCTTCGGCTCTGCCCATATCATGCCCCCAGCCCTCCCATCTACACTCTAGACCCTCCTCCCTAGCCCGACCTGCATTTAACCCTTTAGTTTAGGGTTTTTTGCTGGTTCATCAGATGTTTTTCACAGTTTTTTTATTTTCATCCTCCTTTAGCCAATTAGATTTTCTCCTTGGGCTCCATTATGTCTGGGGATAAGCAGGCACAGTCCATGAAGGACAATTTAAAATCTTTTAGCAAAGATTCTGTCCAACATGCAGTTTCAGTTTCCATGTTGGATATTTCTAAAAACTTAGAAGCCTCCATTTCCAGAATTTTGCAGAACCCCAAAGACAATATTCCTAAAAAAGGAACGAAACATGCAGCACCCTCTATTGTGCCTCCCAGAGGAGCTTCTGTCAAATTTGGACTCATTCCCTAGAGACAAATTCTTCAGTACTCTCTTCCTCCGTCCTTCACGTGTTACACCTCAGAGACACAGATAGTGATGGGGATGATGTCTTACAGGACTCCATGAATGATGACTTTTATGACAATGGGTCTTTGGAGTTAAGGCGTAAAGTTTCTCCTTCTGTGAGTTCCCCTCATTTAGTGTCTGATGAGCTGCTCGATCATGATGGGGAACCTATGTTTGACCCTACATCAATCCACCATCCAAATTCTTCGTAATGGTTCACTTCCGATCATGTTTCTGACTACTTCTCCTTTTATTTAAGGCATGCGCTTCATAAAGCGTCAAGAAACAAACTGAAATCTGAATGTCCTAGATCTTCCCTTCCCTTTAAGGTGGCTGATACCCCCTCCATAGATCCTAATATATTACTCTTTTTTTTCTAAATTTGGGAAAGATCCCAAAGAAGGGGTTGATCGTGCCTGGTCAAATTTCCAGGACAGACTTCTGGACTTAGTTGGACCTTTGACTAGGATTTTTAATTTGGCCGAGGAGGCGAAGATGAAGGGCACTCAAGTGGATCCTGAGATTCTTTCAAATTGGGCTCAAAGAGCGATTTGTATGTTAGGCAATGCCAACCTATATTTCACAGGAGCGACGCAAAAGCCTTCTGCTGAGGATTGACCCCAAACCTAGCTCATTGGCTGGCAAAGAGGAGGGTCCAATGTGGAGGGCCTTCTTTTTGGTGATTCCTTTATCAATTAGAGGAGCAAATATGTCTCTACTTTCGCTTCTTTAGGCAAGGCACATTCGTCCATGAAAAGTATATTTTCCCCAACGTGTTTTTTGAAGGGCCTGCAAATGAAGGGGTTGATTTGCCTGCCGTTATTCTTCAAGAGGGCAATCCCTTGGCAGAGGCTACTACGTGCAAGGCTACCAACAAGATTTCTACCAGGGGTACAAACCCCAATTCTATCCCGCCGGTTCCGCGGAGCCGTAACAGATCATACAGAGCCAAAGGAGATCAGCTTGCAGGTAAGAACTTCCAGTGGCTTTCTATACCCTCAGATCCTTGGGTAATCCAGACTGCTCAAGGTTATTGCATAGAATTGTACGAAGTACCTGGTCAGTCCCATCTGCCTCGTCCTCTCTTTTTTTCCTGGGAACAATTGTGACTGGTTCATGAAAAAGTCCATTCCTTACTAATGAAACAAGCTATTGAAGAAGTTCTTTTCGACCCCTCCGAGTTTCTCAGTACCATCCTTCTGGTTCAGAAGAAGAACAAAAAGCATTGTCCGGTTATAAATCTGAAGGAATTCAACAATTTTGTTGTATACCATCACTTCAAAATGGAGACTATTCTCAATCTCAGAGATCTCCTTCTTCACAATGACTGGTTGGTTTGGATAGATGTTCAGGATGCCTATCTTTCAGTCCCTATGCATCCCTCGTTCAGGAAGTATTTTCAATTCCAGTGGGGGACTTCTTTCTTTCAGTTCAAAACTCTTCCCTTCAGCCTTTCATCAGCCCCTTGGTTTTTCACCAAGATCCTCAAACCAGTAGTAGCCTTCTTCAGAGGCCAAGGAATAAGACTTATCGTCTAGCTCGACGATTTCCTTATCATGGCACAGGACAAGTCCTCCTCATAAATCAATTGAATCTTTGTCGGACCTTCTGTCTCGTTTGGGGTTTCTCATAAATCTTCAAAAATCAGTACTAATCCCTTCCCAACGTCTCGAGTTTCTCGGTTTCATAGTCAACACTGTGGAGTCAGTTCTTCAGCTTCCCCTACACAAGGTATCCTTGATCAAGAAAGAGATTCGACATGCCTTATCTCTTTATCTCTCCCTTCTTGTTCCCACAGATCCCTAGCTCATCTGGTAGGCCTCCTTTCTTACTCCATTCAAGCAATCTTCCCTGGCCCTCTTCATTACAGGGCTCTTCAGAGGCTAAAAATCCGACATCTTTGCAAAGGCCTAGCCTACTCAGATCCGGTAATGCTAGATCCAGAATCCAGGGAAGAACTCTCATGGTGGATGACTCATTTAGATGCCTGGAATGGGAGAAAAATTTTCTCTGCCGCCCCAGATCTTGTCTTAGAATCAGATACAAGTCTGACGGGTTGGGGCGCAAGATGTATCTCGACTGGGGGTCCGTGGTCCGTTCAGGAGTCATCACTGCACATCAACTGTTTAGATATGCTTGCAGGTTCCTTTGCCATCCAATCCTTTACAAAAGACAGGATAAATTGTTCAATTCTTCTGAGAATAGACAATCGGTCTGCAGTCAGGTACATCAACCAGTTAGGCGGAACGAGATCCAAACCTTTGGCCCTTCTGGCCAAGAGTTTGTGGGAGTTTTGTCTCCCTAGAAATATAGTGGTCAAGGTAGAATACCTCCCAGGCAAGCTGAATGTAGTGGCAGATTGTTTTTCCAGACATACCCACGACTCAAGCGATTGGCGTCTTCATCCTTCCATATTCAAGCTCCTTTCTTCAATCTTCGGTGCTATGTCCATAGACCTCTTTGCTTCAAGGATCAATTCTCAACTCCCTGCCTTCTTCAGTTGGAGACCAGATCCGTTAGCCTTAGCCACGGACGCTTTCCTACAAGTAAGGCCTCCCTCTCTTCTGTACGCCTTTCCTCCCATCCTGTTTATTGCTCGAGTTCTAGCACAGGCCCGCAGAAAACATTATTCCCTAGTTCTTATAACCCAATTCTGGTAATCTCAGCCTTGAGATCCAACTCTCTTGGAACTTTCCTCAGACCTCCCAGTATTGATACCTCTGTTTCCCGAACTTCTCTTGAACCCTCAAAGCCAGCCCCACAATCTTATTCTAGAGGGCTCTCTTCATTTTATATCATGGAGAATTTCGGGGCTTCCTGGAGAACCCCAGGAATTTCGGAAGAGGCTGTCCAGTTCATTCAACAGTGCTGGGCTCCAGGAACTTCAAGAGTTTACCGCTCCGCTTGGTCAGTGTGGTGTAGCTGGTGTGTGAACAGAAATTCCGATCCCGTTTCAGCAGAACGTTACCTTACTGGTAATTTTTTGGGCGTCCCTAGCTTCTCAGGGTAAGGTTTACCATGCGGTGAATACTTATAGATCTGCAATCTCTTCAGAGCATATCAGAGTGGATGGTAGACCGGTTGGGGAACACCCGTTTGTATGTCGACTTTTAAAGGGAATCCGTTTTGCCAAACCTCCTGCCCCGAAATATACTGTAATGTGAGACGATGACTCCATTCTCAGATTACTCCTCTTATGGCCTGATAATGCTGATTTATCAATATTTGTCTGCTGAGTTAACTATGCTCTTGTGTTTAGTCTCGATTAAACGTGTTTCAGATGTTAAAGCCCTGGACGTTTCCTCCTTTCATTTTTCTGCTTTAGGTGTTTATTTCCAAGTGTCTAGACGAACTAAGACTAATTTGTCTTCTGTCCTTTATCCGTTCTTTCCTTCACAACCTAAATTGTGTGTAGGTAATTGTTTGAAAACTTACGTTTCTCGAACTGCAGATCTCAGGATTCCCTCCTTGTCTCAATTACTTATTTCCTATCAAAAGCCACACAAACCTGTTTATACTCCCACTTTGGCTCATTGGGTGAAATGGCTAATGTCCTAGGTTGGAGTTCCTACCCTATCTTATGGTGTGCATTCAGTGAGAGGAGCTACGGCTTCTCAAGCCTTTTGGGCAGGGGCTAACTAACAGGATATCCTCAGATGGGTCAAACGTCGGTACGTTTAGAACTTTTTATTGTAAACCTGTTGATCATCCATTGGATACTGTTATTTCATTGTTTAAACAAGCATAATATGAGCCTCCGGTCTTGTAATAAAATTTAGATTTTCCTAGCCTTGGTGTCAGAAAGGCTAGATTTTATTAAGGGAACACCCCTTCCTATTTGCGACTCAGAAATGCATTTTGCGAGTCGGTTCCGACTCGCAAAATGCATTTCTACATAGCAAATACGCATTTGCGAGGCGCAAAGTGTTTGCTACATCTGGCCCTAAATGTCCCTGTTGTGGCTTTAGAAGCAGGGGTGTAGTCGCAGAAGCCATTACTAGATGCCCCTCTTCCAGCATTAGTAGCAGGGGTGCAGTAACACAAGCCATAGTCAGCTGCACATGATGTAGTACCAGAGGTCTCTACTAGAAGTCTCTGCAGTCAGCAGCACACAGTGCAGTACCACAGGTCGCTACTAGATGTCTCTGTAGTCACATGGTGCAATATCGCAAGTCGTTACTAGCATTAGCCGCAGGAGTGCACTAATCGCTGCTAGGTGTCCTTCCTGTGACGTTTGCAGCAGGGGTGCAGTACCACAAGTCCTCACTAGATGTCCCTGTAGAGTCAGCTGCACAAGGTGCAGCTCGAGGTGCAGTACCGCAGGTTGTTACTAGGTGTCCCTGTAGAGTCAGCAGTGCGTACATCACTTGCTGTCCCTGTTGTGACTTTACAAGAAGGAGTGCAGTAACACCAGTAACACCCGATGCCCCTGTTGTGGCATGAGCAGCAGGGGTGCAGGTGCCGGTGGGCACCCAGTGGGTACAATTCTACAGGTCGGTACCGGATGACCTGGCGGAGTTTGAACCTGCTCTGCAGAACACATTATGGCCGCTTTCTGTAATTGCAGTTCAGCTCTAGTCTTTGAGCACCTGCACGTTTTCCTTTTGCTGCAGAAGAAAAATGCCTTGACGTGCAGAGGAAAATTAACATTTTCCGTTTGTTTTTCAGGTACTTAGTTGTAACACAACACACTGCACGACAAAACACATTTTCTTGCACGGCTGCACATACAAGTATCGGCAAAGCTTAGCCCTTTACAATATTTCTTTGGATGTACGACGTCATTTCTACATTATCCACTGAACGAATTAAAGAAAAATAGAAGGAAATGCACCCCCGCCGCGTAATTTATACATTTCACTAAGGCTTTTCGGAGGGAAGGGGGCTCTGAGTCAGCACCGTAGCAAGGACGTTATACAAAATGGGGTCTTTCAGGGCTCTGGGCCCCGGTGCAACTGCACATCTGCACCAATGCTAGCAATGCACAGAGATATCTGGCGAAATGCATCCTTATGCTGCGAACACTAGAGGGACATCTGGTGAGGGCCCGTGGCACTGCACCCTCATTGCGTACTCCACTGGTATTTCCTTGTAAGCCTTATAAATTAGGGGAACATTTACCAAACTTTCACACAAGGAGGTGCAACAAGGCAACTTGCAGTGCTGCAATGCATGAAAGGGAAAGAGCAGAAATGCGCCAAATCAACAAAAAATTGGCACGTTTCTGCTCCCCACAGCACTGATGCATTGTGTTCAGCCTAGCACCAACACGGGCACCCTTGCACCACAAACGTGGCACTACCACAATGCAAAATGTTAGTAAATATGGCCCAAAGATGCTAATTTACTAAGGTTTCACGCAACACAGCAAGGCAACTTGCTGTGCATGCGCTGCACGAAACAGAGCAGAAATGCACCATATCTACTAAATGATGGTGCACTTCTGCTCCCTACCTGTGCTGGTGCACTGAGTGCTGCCTAGCGCCAATGCAGGCACCCTTGCACCGGGCTGCAAGGGTGCCTCTGTTATGAGCAGGATTGGCTTTGAGCAGTTAAGGATAACTTCCTGCACAAAAATAATCCTTAATGACATTTAAAATAACAATATTTCTCCTCATTATGCCTGGGTCTGGGAGGTGCAGCATTTTGGTGCAATCCTAGGTTGACCTTAGTAAATCAAAATCCATGCTTCACCCATGGAACACCTTCCCAACACAAGGTAATGCAAAGCAGTACCATACACAGTCTAGTGTTACTTTCTAGTTACTGAACCATGCAAAGGGGCTTTGTGTGCCTTAGCACATCCCAGAAAAGGGTTTAAGATGACTTTCGGCACCTTGCATCGTACAAGGACAATTCAACTCCTTAGGAAATCTGGGCCCAAGTATTTTGGACATATTAATGTCGGCCTCCTAGCATGTCTTCAGGCTTTTGGGTGCCATGCTTTGTACTTTTCATTACATCTCGCAATTTTCCCATAGAAGAATTTGCAGTTCTTGGCCATTAGTTCATTTTTAAAAAGATTTTCTTCCAAAAGTTAAATGGATTCCCCCTGTTGACATACAATGTGCAACCCGTAAGCCATGTACCAATACGTCACAAGTGCTACAGAGCTAGTGCTGAAACAACCTGCAGCCACATTGTGCAGAAACAGGCTAATTTAGGAAAGGAAGCATGTGTTTATTATATTTATCTAGGATTTCAGGGCAATTCACTTTACAGACATTGTAAATGAGATACGTGACTGAGTAAACTGTGAAGGGCAGATACATATCTAGTTTAGAAAGGGGAATTTAATGTAAACTCGATTAAATATGAACAAGCAGAAGTTAAAACACACAACTTGTTGAAGTTGAAAATGGGATGATTCACAAACATTAATTAAATAATATCAAACATGTGAATAACTGAAATCTGGGGGCTTTGACCCTTTCCCAGATTCACAAGTAGTATCATTGATATCACTGGTTATGCTTGGGTTTAACATGCACTGGGATTCCCTTTGACAGGTGATCATAACAACTATTAAATATGGCTGTAACCAGTCTACTTTAATTCAACACACAGGCAGTACTTCTCACCCAATTGCCTTGGCTGCAGCAGCTTGCTGAATGAATACAGTCATAGTTTCCATCAGTGGAGGCACTTCTGGATCTGGAGGGGAACACGGACAAAAGAAACATGTGAAGGTAAGCTATAGGAAACCACAGCAACAATGCATGGATACCATGGTAACCTGGTTGGTTCATGGTAGTGAAAGCTGAAAGAGATGGTGAACACAGAATAAACAGATCACAGTATCAGAGATCACTTCCTTACAGACTACCTGCTATTAGCAGAGGTCCCACCAGTGTCATGTTCCGCAATCAGACGCGCAACCGCTACATTTGTAGCTATATGCCTGTGATCAGGCGTGGCATAATCAATGTGTCCACCGCTCTTGTGTTCAAGGGGAGTTCCAATGTATCTGCACACAAAACCAAAGTATGCATTATTACCCAATGGCGAACCTGCCATATCTATAGTGCCCAAAGAAGATTCATGGGTGTCATCCAGGGATGCTCACCATTACTTTTAACCCCTATATGACTACTCTGCTGAAAGTGCTCCGTCATCTCCATATTTGTGTCTTTGCGTATTCTGACGACATACAGTTACTGATCCAATTGGACCCAAAGGAGACCCATACAGTCCACCTGCTGGAAGTACTGCTCCATGTCTGTCTTCCATACGAGAGTGGATATCAGCTGAAGTCGAAGGAGATATTACTGCACATCACTGGACTCTCGTCCCCTCTGCCTCTTCAATGGCTTCACATTTTCTAAAGTTGAGGAGTTGATAACTCTTAGGATCATTCTGGGCAAACATCTTATCAAGCAGATAATTGCTAGTGCTAAGACGTGGCTTGTACACTAAAGTCACATGAGGCACATTTTTCCAAATCTTGATCATAACGCTTAGACCTTAGTGATAAACACTTCTATTCACACCTGCTTGTTGTTTCATTCAGACAGCTAGAGTGCCTGTTTGTGCTCTCCTGAATATCTACTCCAGTGCCTACAACATGGCCGAAGCGCCCATAAGCTTCTTGCTTCGTTTACTAAATCGTGATCATATTCCTCCAGCTCTTGCTCAGCTCTACTGGCTCCCAGTTCCAAAGCGCATTATTTTTAAATCTGTGCATCATAGAGTGCCTCACCAATGTTCCATAGCCTTTTTGGCTCACAGGTTTATTCCAGAATTTAAGTTTTTGACCATCCCATGCTTAGTACGC